>NW_027468650.1:18438174-19038174 GCF_046254945.1 Alosa pseudoharengus | reverse complement strand
ACGTTAAGAGAGAGGTTAAGGAATAGGTTAAGTACTACTTAGCGATAAGAACGTTTTGGGGAACCGGCCCCTAGCCTCCCTCAATACATTAGCACTACCCAAACAAAGGTCGGACCAATCAGCTATGGGAGGGGATGATGTTAATTTCTCATTCAAAAGTAAGTGGTAAACGGTAGTAGCAATGCTTGCAAACATTAAACACAAATTGCAGTTAATATGTAAATATAAACAGCAAAGGTAAATACAATGTTTCCTGACTGCCAATGCAGTTTATTATCAGTCTACAAAGGTTATGTAAAGTAGGAAGTTATCGTTAGAAATTCCATGATCAATGCAATTGGTTAGGCTGGAACAATTGTTTTAAAAACGCAAAGTCTACGCCCATTATGAAACTAGGGTTGGAAACATCTCCCAATATGAGAGAATGCCAGGCTACAGGAATGCTATCATCTGAGCAAGTGACACTCTTTCAGATACAGCTGTAAGCCAGCTCAGGAGAAGGCTTAGAAAACCTGTCACAGATTCACCAGGGCATGCAGGAATTCAGCTGCATCGAATATGTCATAGAGGTAAACCACACAGAAGCTTATTATCCTCCATGGATTGAAAAGGATTAACTTTCTTCAGTGAAGATGTCAGTGAACCGCACCAGAAGCTTTACTATCTGGCACTGCAGAGTCTTTGTTAATATAGCTCTTTAATGACTCGTCTCAGCTGTTGACTGCAATCTCTGAGATGTCTGTTTTTTTTTCGCTTTTGATTCTTTTCCTGAAGTGGCTAATCTCTGAAGACACTGGCACAGTCTTGCACGGCCAGTCTGTTGAGTCTTTGGATTGGTGGCTTGCTTTTCTTTGCGGAGTGGCGTCAGGGCTCTCTGGATTGGCGTCGGGGTTCTCTGGATTGGCGTGCTTACCAGGATAACCCCTGTGGTCAACAGCTCTTCATCTCATGCATCCACCGCAGCACTACTCCTGGTCAGCAGGTCAGGCCTCATGAAGCAGTCATCTTGAATGTCAGCCAGCCTGAATGGCTAATGGACCTCTTTTGCGATGACCACTTGCAGAGTGTTCTTGCCGTTCATTTTTGCCATTCATTAAGCCAATCTTTGTAGTCATATACCAACAACAACAACATCAATGACAACATATTGCATTTATATGGTGCTTTTCAAGGCATCTAAATGATGATGGACTGTCTGTCGACTGGGACTTGACATGGAATGTCTAGAGCAGGTGAGCCTGGCCCAACTGACATGCTTACAGGACGTTGGCTCGGCAGTGACTTGCAACATGCCCGGCCTCTCCACACCAGGACCAGTCTTTGATGTGGGTGCTGTGATGGGCTTCCTATTGTCTGGCAGGTCATTAAAGTTATAAAGGCAAAGGGAAGAACTAGTCAGAGTTTTATAACAAGAGATAACGGCATTGATCACAGTTTTGGATAAACATCGGAGTTTGACATTTAGATGTTAATGTCAACAGTAGAGCATTAATCCAAAATGTTTTTCAATGATTGTTTGCGGTCTGAGGTGTTTTGAGCAGGTTCATTTAGTAGCACATAGCAGAAAATTTATACTGCCCTCCATTTCCAATTTTCACAATATAGATTCTTCGTGCTTCCTGCCCTCCATCTCAATTCCACACGTCATAATTATGACAATGGAAAGAAGTGGGTCTGAGACTGCCCTTGATGTGTGAGTCGTTTAACGTATCATGGCTTGGTCAACTATCTGCATCTCACCATCTCACAACAGGGGTCCCCCAGGGCTCAGTGCTGGGCCCTTTCTCTTTGCTATCTACACTACCTCCTTGGGACAGATTATCCGTTCGCATGGCTTCTCATACCACTGCTATGCAGACGACACACAGCTCTATCTGTCCTTTCCACCTGATGACCCCTTGGTTTCAGCACGGATCTCGGACTGCCTCTCAGACATAGCTACATGGATGAAGGCACACCACCTCCAGCTGAACCTCTCAAAGACTGAACTGCTGGTCCTCCCAGCTAAACCTACCATACACCACGACATCAACATCAAATTTGACTCCCTGTCTGTTTCACCTACCAGGACTGCAAGAAATCTAGGAGTTGTTCTCGACAACCAACTGAACTTCTCAGATCATGTTGCCTCAGTCGCCCGGTCATGCCGTTTTGCACTCTACAACATACGGAAAATCAGGACTTACTTGACTCAAGATGCTACCCAACTCCTGGTTCAGGCAATAATCATCTCACGACTCGACTACTGCAACGCCCTCCTGACAGGTCTCCCAGCCTGCGCAGTGAAACCCCTTCAGATGATCCAGAACGCGGCGGCGCGCCTGGTCTACAACCAACCCAAAAGGGCACGTTACCCCACTGCTCATCCAGCTACACTGGCTACCTATGGCGGCCCGCATCAAATTCAAGGCTCTAACCCTTGCCTACAAAGTAGTCTCCGGTTCTGCTCCCACCTACTTGAATGCCCTCATACAGACATACACTACCACCAGACAGCTGCGCTCCTCAGACGAACGACGTCTAGCTCTACCACCGGTACGCTCAGGCCAAACCAAACTTTTCTCATCTGTTGTTCCTCGCTGGTGGAACACACTGGCAGTTCCTACAAAGGCAGGGCCATCCTTCTCCAAACTCCTGAAGACCCAGCTCTTTAGAGAACATCTCCTCTCATAGCACCACTCACAACAAGTCTTGCTGATCCTAGCACTCACCAGCCGTCTTGAACTGAGACATAACAGCACTCACCGATGCACTTATTCTTACTGTACTCTACTGTTTCTAAACTGTTCTTTAAATGGTCCTAAAATTGTTGAGAATCGCTTTAAAACTTAAAATTGTTACCATGTTGTAAGTCGCTTTGGCTAAAAATGCGTCAGCCAAATGTAATGTAATGTAATGTAATGTAATGTGAGCTGGCATCTAACAGTACTTTATACATAACATAGGAGACAAAATAGTAATGTGGCAATTGTAGACACTGGCAAACGTCTGCACTCTGCACTGATCTCTATTCAATAGGTTATTAACTGGCTTGTGCTTTTTTGCCATAACAATTTATAGACTCTGCACTTTTTAAGGCAGGGCATGATGGAAATGTTAAGGCATGATGCAAACATTGTTGAAAAAAAGATCAGATGCTTTGCAAAATTATAAACTCTGGTTAACACTGATTGCGAAGCTCAAGTGTGGTAAGTTTGGGCAAGACTGGAGGACTGTGGCGTGCAGGAAAAGTGGACACACACACACTTCTTCAATTGTAGTAGGAAAAGGATATGGGAAAGGATAACCTTCAGTATAAGAGGTTACCTGCAGTTTCCAATGACACAGATTCAGATAAGCCTTCAACTCTTCAGGATTTATTACTGTTAAGACAGATTGATAGACAAACTATAATATGTACAAAGGCTCTAGTTTCCCTTCCTCAAAACACATAATATATAATATTTTCAGAAGTATACAAAATATGTAGCACAATCAAAATGTAACACATGAAGCACATTCACAATTTAGCAGGTTTCAAATATTACGAGCAGCTCTGTTTGTCAATAGGAGTGACGTCATCCAACCGTGCTTAGAAAACTTTTAAGTAAGCTGTTTTTGAAAATCTTATTTAGTGAACTGCATCATAAAAATTCAATGAGGCCTAAATTTGACGAAAGCCCATTACAAGTGCCTTAAGTAATACATTGCATTTACTTTATTTATTAAGTTATGTCAAATTAAGTTATATTAAATGATGTGAGTTGGGTAATGCTTAAAGTAGCAGAAGGTGCACGCACATTAGTACAGGGTAAAGTTGATAAAGAAAAGAAAGATACCCGCACACTGTTGCTGCTGTTCCCGAAGTGATTTAATACATGTTTCGACCAATGTGGGTCTTCGTCAGGTGTTTCCCATATAATGTGTCAAGTTACAGGTACTTTGGACCGGAAAGTTTACTGCATATCTGATGTAAATGTAATGTAATCATTTCTAGGGTGCATTTTTAGAAAGGGTAATTGGCTAACCTCCATCGCAATCTCCGGAGTTAGAACCATCATTCTTAGATTTGGTGTTCCAACACTCGCTCCAACACATTTCAATTGCAAACATGGGCTTTGTTTGGTAGTTGGAATGACAGGTCCAGAGTATAGTTCCTGAAGCATCATTCATGGATATTTTGCGGTTGTCAACATTTTAATTACATTAGTTTGACTAGATTGACCCTCTATGTTCATACCTGAACACCCTCCAACAGAGTATTTCACTTATCATGTTTTAAATGTACATTCATTCATCTTTGAGTGCAAGGATGGAACTTTTTTGTAGAAACGCACCCCTGATTGACAGTTCATACGTACGTCACTACATATGGTTTCCTAAAGCAGCTTGTTATAATTCACATTATAAAGAATCTAGCACATATCACACTGAGCTTTCATGTTTCTTATTGGATTTAAAATGTCTTTGACAAATGACAATAAATCTAACAAAAATACAAAACAGAATAAGAAAGACCACTTAAACAGTTATTTGTACAAAGTAGTTATTTGCTGGTTATCTTTCTTATTGAGGTAAAAAAAAGTTGCTGTAATATCTTTTGTGGCTGCTATTAAGCTTTACTACAGAAACAATATATATGGGCTATAGCATGTCAAAGGTAAATGCATAATGGTGAACTGTTACGTACATAATCTTTTGATCATTCTGACTGCTATGGAATAGACACCAAATCTAGAGCTTACAATCTTTCTCTGACACCTCACAATAACTTTTCTCCTAATAACATGTCACGTTAAAACAAAATGACTCCCTAGCAGAATTTTTAAGACAATTTGAAAATGATCGGGGTAAGCCTCTGGATAGGCCATGGATATGTTAATATGTAAGCCACTTGTAGACTGAAAAGATGTCACCAGCAGTCACCACAGGCTATCTGTGGTTGTGAGATGCAGTTCTTAATTTTTGACCTGGAATATTCAGAGAGAGAGAGAGAGAGTCAGCAAACAAACAAAACCATAAAATAAACACATGTATGCAAATAAAACAGAAGACGTGGACTCACTGGGGAACTATTTTGCATGTATATTTCAGTTTAGGATCCAGCTGACTTTGTAGATCTTTCAGTGAGGCATCACTCCCACACGTTTTGCTAATGATGAAATGACAAAAAAAGTAGTTACAATTGCAGGACTATTCAGAACCTATCCTACAGTCAGCACCAGTGGCAGACTCAGACTTTTTGTTACGATATATCAATGATGAAATAGTTTTCATCCTTAAAGGAAAAGTTGAGGTCATCAAGTACTGTCAGTACGAAATAAAACGTAAAAAAATCGGGGGCATGATGTTAAAGATGCGCCCAGAGTGTAGCACTGTAGCTGCCTGGCTACTCTAGCTTTGGCTGCAGCAACTCGAGCTATATATAGAAAAATATAACTTGTTTTATTTCGTACCGACAATACTCGGTGACCTCAACAAACCTATGCAGATCTATGTGAAAAATCACCGAAATTCTCCTTTAATGACAATGAACAGACTGTGTCCAAGGCTACTCAAGGCCTGTGCTGCTGAACTGGGGGAGCCACTGAAGCACATCTTCAACTGGAGTCTACGTCTCGGACAAGTTCCAACACTGTGGAAGACATCATGTCTCACCACCGTCCCTAAGAAGCCACACCCCAGTGAGCTTAATGACTTCAGGCCTGTCGCTCTAACATCACATGTGATGAAGACACTGGAGCGACTCAGACCCCAGGTACGCCATGCACTAGACCCGTTACAGTTTGCATACCAGGAGAAAGTGGGCGTGGACGATGCCATCACTTATCTTCTACACAGGACACATTCTCACCTAGACAAGGGGAAAAGTGCTGTGAGAATCATGTTCTTTGATTTCTCAAGTGCTTTTAACACCATCCAACCCCTCAGACTGGGAGACAAGCTCTTGCAGATGGGTGTGGACGCTCACCTGGTAACCTGGATTACAGACTACCTGACCGAGCGACCACAGTTTGAAGAACTGTCTCTCTGACACTGTGATCAGCAGCACCGGAGCGCCACAGGGAACTGTGCTCTCTCCAGTCCTGTTCACCCTGTACACATCTGACTTCTGCTACAACACGAGTCATGCCACATGCAGAAGTTTTCTGACGATACTGCAATTGTGGGGTGTATCAGGGACGAGCAAGAGGAGGAGTACAGGAGCCTGGTGGAGGACTTTGTCCAATGGTGCAAACTCAATTACCTTCAACTCAACACTTCAAAGACCAAGGAGATGGTGGTGGATTTCCGCAGGTCTAAGCCCGCTCTGCTACCAGTCTCCATTGATGGGGTCAATGTGGTGGTGGTAAGCACCTACAAGTATCTGGGTCTCCACCTGGACAATAAACTGGACTGGTCGGCCAACACTGACTCACTCTACAAGAAAGGGCAGAGCAGGCTGTACTTCCTGAGGAGGCTGCGGTCCTTCAATGTGTGCAGCAAGCTCCTCAGGATGTTCTACCAGTCTGTTGTGGCCAGCTTCCTCTTCTATGCAGTGGTATGCTGGGGGGGAAGCACAAAGAAGAAGGATGCTGGGCGACTTGACAGGCTGGTAAGGAAGGCTGGCTCTGTAGTGGGAGCTGAACTGGAGTGCATCACTTCAATATCTGACAAAAGGACCCTGAACAAACTGATCAACATCTTGAACAATGAATGCCATCCACTCTACAGCACTATTAAAAAGCAAAAGAGCTTGATCAGCTGGAGACTTCGCTCACTGCCATGCACAACTGAAAGGCTGAGGAAGTCATTTGTCCCCAGGACCATTGAACTGTTCAATGCTTCACTAAAGGGAAGAGGAGAGATAGACTTCTCTGCTTAGTCTGTCTGCCTCTCCACCCTCTCCATGTTTGAGTACTGACTGCCCACTACTGCATTACTACTGTTTTACTACTGTTGTACTAATGTCCACAGCCTAATGTTTTTACTACTGTTTTCCTGCTACACTGTTTTTCATGCTATATTAGCACACATGATCAATGGCTTCTGCTACAATACTGAATGGCTGTAACCCTATTACCTCAACCTGTTCTTGCACTGACATCGTTTTTTATATTACCTTGTCTACATTATACTTTACTCTCCTATTTATCCATATTATATTAATTATGCTGGTCTCTAGACCTTATTATTGCACTGTTGCACTGTTGGACTAATGTTGGACTACTTTCTGCACCTTCACCATGACACTCACTCTCTTGAGCACCTCACCATGCACACAGAACTACAGGCCCTGTCACTACAAGCGTCTCATGCTTGATCACCCTCAAGCACACTGGATTTCTTACAGTACATTTAATTTATTTAGTATATTTAGTATTTAGTTTTGTTAGTTTTTCTTATCTCCTACTGTCTCTATTGTACAGTGGAGTTTGGTTATATGTTTATACTTATACTTTTATTTACCATTTCTGCTGTAAGTGCATGTTGTGTGTGATGTCTGTATGCTACTGAGACCCCCTGAATTTCCCCTTGGGGATCAATAAAGTATCTATCTATCTATCTAACAGGTTTTTCATAGACACCATGAGGTATCTCCAGGTGCATTGTTGACTCTTTGCTATCTTGAGGCAGCTAAAAGGGTCTGGTATATCTGGTCTGAAGTAAAAGCCTTCACTATTTCACTATTAAGAGTGAGCAGCACCAAATTCCTGGGGGTGCACATCAGTGAAGACCTCTCCTGGACCACCAACACTGCATCACTGGCAAAGAAAGCTCAGCGCCGCCTGTACTTCCTGCGGAAACTCAGGTGAGCAAGTGCTCCACCAGCCATCATGACCACATTCTACCGAGGCACCATTGAGAGCATCCTCTCCAGCTGTATCGCTGTGTGGGGCGGAAGCTGCACTGAATACAACAGGAAAGCCCTGCAGTGCATGGTGAACACAGCTGGAAGGATTATTGGTGCTTCACTCCCCTCCCTGAAGGACATTTACACCTCCCACCTCACCCGCAAGGCGACCACAATTGTGAGTGATGCAAGTCACCCCGCTCACAATTTGTTTGATCTCCTGCTCTCTGGGAAGAGGTACAGAAGCCTGCGCTCCCGCACCACCAGACTCACCAAGAGCTTCATACACCAGGCTGTTAGGATGCTGAACTCTCTCCCCCCTCTCCCCTCTCCACCCTCAGCTACATAACATCCTGGACTTTGGACCCACAATGGCTGCCTTGCACTACTCCACTTGCACTACTCCACTTGTACACTTGCACACCTTGCAACTTGTTGTTGTTGTCCTGAAAACACTTCTGCTGCTCTTACATAACTTGCACCACTATGCCACTTGCATACTTAGGTCAAACAGAACTACCTCAGCCATTTATTGGCCTGACTTTTGCACTATTATATTGACTGTCTACTGTATGCACAATTTCAACCCAAATTTTGCTGCTCTTATTTCTTCATTGTATGTGCCTTCTTATTTACTTTTTATATTGTTTACTTGAATGTTATGTTTGTCTGTGGACCTAATTGGTAAAATATGTCTTGTCTCCACCGTGGGATAGTGGGAAACGTAATTTCAATCTCTTTGTATGTCTTGACATGTGAAGAAATTGACAATAAAACAGACTTTGACTTTGACTTTGATTATAATAAAAACATCTAGTGGTGCAAATGCTCCTGACTTTGAAAAGGGAATGGAAGATGGAACTCTCAATGATTAAGCCTTTTACACCTGAAACACACCCATGATTAATTAACAAATGTACATGTAAGTACAACCATTTATTCCGCTGTCAGACTAGCAAAAGTGGATTTGGACACACCCTAAATGCACTTGCACCATGCACTTCAGACCATGCATTTAGATAATCGAAATAGGGCCCGTAATGTCAAATTTCATATGGAAAATACACTTTTTTAAAACGGATAGTTTTGGCCCTTAATTATGATTGGCTGAATCGCGTTGTCATGTTGAATGCCATTGTAAACTCCAGGATAAGACCACATTTCATTCTATATTAGCTATACTACTGCCGGAAGAATGATTATCTATGAATAAATCGTTACATTTATCGTTGTCATTATTTTGTGAAATCTTTCCATGTTCTGTACTGTATGCGGGGGTTCCACTGCACGTCGTGCTAAACAATGCCCCTTAGCTGTTCTAAAATCACTGTAACCTACAGCCTCTCGGGGCTTATTGCTTAAATGTATACAGTACATATGTCAAATACCATATACACTTTCCATAAATTCCTCTGGACTCAATTAACTCTTGTCAAACTGTTTCTATGATATAGCTCAAAAACTGTGCAGAAAGTACTGTATACAGTATAAACTCTCAGACATGTGGTATTATGCCAAACAAGTTCTAATACTCAAACACTGCCTAAAATGCTGTAGCAAAGGGGCAGATGTAGCCACCAAATGAACAAAAAACACAAAGAACTTACGTGTCTGTTTCCTTGGTAACAAGTAAGACAGTCAAGCCATTCATGATTGAGGAGTTGAAATGTTTCACTTCTACAGATGCAAAAATGCTACAAAAGAGTAAAATAAATGTTTAGTAACAAAAATAGGCTGAGGAGGGGAACGTTTGGTAGCTTGTTCTGGGTTTTACTGTAGTGTAGGCCTACATCATCATTCTACTTGAATAACATATTAACAATGAATCCTTTTTTACAGTAATAGACAGATCATAATAGCCGCATACCTTGTTGGATTAAAAGGCATATCTATGGACCCGTTCAGCATGACAGAGGCATCACCACACGCAGATGCTGCAAACTGGAAAGCAAACATGAGGGGTTTTTTTATACATTGTTATGAAATAACAGCATTCAATACTGATAAAAGGCATAGCACTTGGACAGTGCACACTAGAAATGTTATTGAATGTTACAAAAAAAGGATGTTTGAACTACATTATCAGCCACAGTGATATAACTGGTTTTATACCAGCATCCAGAAGCATGATTGAGAGTACCTGTCTTAACTTAAGCTTATGGACCATGTAACCTTTAAAAAAAGAACAAACAAAATTGACTTTGAGTCTTTCCCAAATATACATTCATTCATTGTTTCTTCTGGAGAGAAAGTAAACATGCATTTCCAAACAAAGCTGTACTGATGTTGATGGAACTAGAAAAACCTTTCCCAGCAGAGATGACAACTGGCCTTGATATTAACACAATCATTGGGTTCAGTTGATGTCTCTTGTCATTATAGCTTTCCTGTTTTGTGTTGACGTTTGTTTGCTCAGCTGCTGTGGCGAAGACATTCTCACCCACACTGTAGAACAGGAACAAAGGGTATGTCAGACTACGGGCCAGAAGCACTCACTGCTGCTGAGGCTCCATTCCAGAATGACCGAACAGGGTTGTTCACACAATCTGACCAGCCTGGACAGCCTGTGGTGAAAGTTTCTGCAAGACACACAAACACACACACACGTTAAGACCTTTTTATATCCTGTTTTTTTTATATAATTCAGTGTCTGCAAAAAACAAATGCTAATATACCTTGGCTCTCATTTTTGCCACACCAAGTGAGTCCATCCAAGGTGAAGCCAAGTAGAGTGTCCTCTAAAGTCAAGTAACAGCTCCTTTTCTCAGTGAAAGCATGAACTATTTCTTTAGTTTTGCTCCAGAATAACATCTAATAAAAGAGGAACGCATGACATGCATGATATTAATTATATATATATATATATATATATATAATTAATATTTATATGATTATATATATATATATATATATGATGAAGAAAACAAAAAAGATCCCTGTTACCCGGTTACATGCTGGATCGTGGGACACTCTGTGTAATAGGGAGTCATATGCGTCTGGAGGGACATCACATGGATTCCTTCCCACAAATGCTTGCTTGAATGATTCCCAAATCTTCTCACAATCATTTTGACTGAAAGTATGCATGTTAACTATTCCCATCACTTTTTGATATTTCATAAAACAGGTAACTGTCCATTACGACACTACTTTACTAAGGCAACATTTGACTAAACATGTTCTACAAAGATTACCATTTCCATGCTCTCATGTGGTTAGTTTGTATGCAGACACTTATAGACACGTCAATAAAAACACCAATAATAATAGTAGGCCTACAATAACCATAATTGTTGGAGGCAATTTTGTGTTGTTACTGGCTTTTCCACTATATTTTTGCAAGGCAAGCATGCAATAACATCTACTGCAATTTCAATATGAAAACTCTGTCTCATTTCAGGCACATATACCATCCGATCTGTAGTGGCGCTCTACAAAATCTAAACATATCCAAATTGACCATATTCCACTTCCGGACACAAAGGGGAGCCTTAAAACAAATGTTTTGCTAGCTTGTTCTAGTAACTCATATTATTTGCGTATAAAATCTAAATTGAATGTGGCTGTTGAAATTGTCATTACCTCGTCGTTGCGCCGTTGTCTTTTAAATAAGTTTGGCATCTATTCGTAAATGTTGCCTTTAGACTGCTGGACGAACTAGTTCCAAGAGTAAGTCCAAGTGTAACAGATAGGATAACTATGGCCATTAACACCACACATAGACAAATAAGCAGATGATTTCTCCGTTTTGGACTTGAGGTTCGGTTGATCTCCGTATAAACCATTTTGTTACTGCACCACGCAGCGGGCGAGCAGACCGTTTTCCAAACAACTTTGTCCCTTTAGCGACAGGAGCAATAACAGTCAATGCCAGCGTTTCACTCAACACACATGCTTGCTAACTGCAGAAGGGACAAAGGTTAGCCCCTTCGTCGTCGATGTTTGACACGAGACATGTGAATCACATTTGGGCGCAATCTATTTATATCCAGCTAGGGCGCATACGCTGCTCTGCATTTGATTCGGAATTTGGCGAATTACAGTAGGCATATCTCTCGCAATATCAACTATTTGATAAGAAAGCTATGCTTGTCATTCAGCCTGATCCCCTGTGGTTCTCTCCCCCTAGCTCTCTAGCGGTGTCAAACCCAGTAGGCTATTTTATTCAGATAATCACCTCCCCTTCGCCCCTGTTATTTTATTATAACTTACCTGAGTGTGGATGTTTTTTGTTAACCTTTTATTAGGCCTGTCATTGTGAATGTAATCAATGAATATTATCAGTGTCATCAATGTGATATTTAATGTGCTTTTGTCAGTGTTGCTTAAATATGGCAAGCCAGTTCATTTTATACAAGATAACTGACCCTGGAATGCAGGCCATCTGAGTACAGTGTCTCATCTATCACATGCAAATTGATATGATACATTCCAAGTAAGAAATGTGAGCTGTGACTGTTAGGTGTGCACTATGCATGCTTGGGTTTGTCATATTATCTCTTCACTTGCATTACAACCATTAGGCTATGCACAAGTGAAGCACCACAGATATATCAATGCAACAATTGCATTAATTGCATTCAGTCAATTGAATATTGAATCACAGTAGGGTTAGGGTAAACAGTCTGTTGCTTGGCTTTCTCTTGCAAGTTCAAGTTAACCATTTTCCAAACTGGTTTCCAAGTTCACTGCATTGGGCCTCTCACCATCAAACACTAATCTCTACCTTGCAAAGATAAGAACTTTGTTTAACTTGAAGTCTTTTCAAAGTTTGTAGAGGAATAAAAAAGCTGGCCACCCTTTCTCAATTGTTCAATAACAAATTCACTAGAAAAGTTGACGTGTCAATGTGTTCTATTCTCCTGTAAGGACATGAACACAGTGTCCTAAATGAAGATATGGAGGTTCTCAGTTTGGGCTGCATTGTGCAGACTTGGTCTTTTGTTTGGACTCATATACTATTTGAATATCTGAACCAGAACTCAAATGTACCTTTGATGTTACACAGAAGACGACCAAAAACAAGCCTCAGTTTTTCAAAAACAAGGTTCTTTGGGAAATTAACTTGAAAACCAGCATGTGACAGCTATATCTACTTTTTTGAAAGACTACATTCTCAGCACAGAATCTCCTCACGGTTCTTAGGGCAGAAAACCCCTTTCTGGCCACTTATTCACTATAGGCCTACTATCATTCTTCTATATCAGGCTTCTGCAGTGGTAATAATGACTGATCAGATGACAATTTCCACAGCAAAAGTCTAATAACCAATAAAAGTCTTTAAATCAGTCTAGCCATTTAATTATTTGATTGTGTTCTATTTTATATTTTTTCAATATAAAAATGTAGCATTACAACAAAGCAACAGGCCTTTTTTGTTTTCTCATGTTTGTTTTGAAAATGAAAAAACAATGACCAAATGTACAAAGACCATAAAACCTAATCATCACTATTAAGTTAATGTAGGGTTTCTGAGTTAAGGTAACTATAATCAAGGTATCCTCAATTAATGAATCGATTAATTGACCATTTGCACAATCAATGTGTAACAATGACTATGCATCCAGGAACATTACAGAACTGGCTTCTTCCTGTTCAAGAGGCTGTCTGCACAGGTGAGGCAGGAGTACTGCTTCGGATTCTTCATACATTGGAGAATCATTAGAGTCCTAGAGAGTGAAGACACAGATTTCGATAAATGATTTGACATTTTTCCCCTCACAACAACATGAAGCAAACATCCGTCTATGATAAATATATAAACTAACAGGTCATAATCAGTGCAGGTCCACCGGAAACCTCTGGTTTGGAGGATTTTGATCAGGTCCACAATGGATCCCTCTGTACAAGACTCTCTGGTGAAGAAAGCAAAACCATTAGTCTACTAAATTAATCTGTTCAAAATCATCATACATGAAAAGAAGAGAAAAATGTCCCAGACACAAAACGATTTCAATGTGAATGAAAATCTGCTTGGCATAATTTTTAGCTTACTGGGTATGCCTTTAGTGTCATTTGAACATGATTCATATGTCATTCTGAGGTTTGCTGAAGGTCCAAAGACCAGAGAGAGTCATAATGCAGTTGTTGTTTGCTTTGTGTTGTCAGTAACACCGTGCTACATAATTACATATCTCTCACACCCTGCATCCAGAGTCTCACATGAATGGTCCCTCCAAGTTGGTTACCACCTTGATGTTAACATGATTCACCATTCTCGGGTTCAGACTGTCCAGTTCCACACCCCCAAACATACTGAGAGGGCAAGAGGAAAGATAAAATTACATACATTTGTGAACTTTGCACAAGAATGAAATATGAAAGTCCAATGCAGATAGTTCTCAAATTCATGAATCCAAAATTAGGCCTACCTTTTCCTGTTAAATGCATCTTTAATGGATCCATTAAGTATGACAGTGATGTTACCACAAGCGGCTTCTGCAAACTACAAAACAGTCTTACTTACTTGAATAGTCAATTTCTAAATGCAACAAAATAATGTCTAAAATGTAGACTCTCACGTTCTGTGATGCCTGTTTCCAGAGAGAATAAACAGGATGGTTCACACACTCAGACCATTCAGGACAGGCACTGAAATTGAATCCTGATAACCAAAAACACAACAAAATGAACCCCCTCCAGATCTTTTTTAACCAGTTGTATAAGGTATGTATGTACAACGGGTCTTTTATTTATTTAATTGTTTATTTAGATAGGGACAGCACATATTAATGGACATCAGTACACAATGTAAATATGATAGAGTTAGCACCATATCGAATTTACATCTATTGTCCCTAGGCGGATTCATAAAAAACACAATTAACACAACTGTAAATTTACCCGGCTAAATTAGGCAACCCTACGGAAGAGCATTAGGGCCACGCAAAAAAAAAAAAGTATTGTACTTCAAGATTAAAGTCGTAACGCTACGAGAATAAAGTTGTAATGTTACGAGAATAAAGTCGAAACGTTATGAGAATAAAGTCAGATAAATGACAATATATATATATTTTTAGGCCCACTGTGTAGAAGTTTAGATTGTACCTCTATCTTTCTCCTCCTTCCCACACCAGATGAGGTCATTGAACATGTAACCCACCAGCGTGTCCTCCAAGGTCCAGAAACGACGAGTAACTGCAGAGTAGCTGTGTACCAGATCGTGTGTCTTACTCCAGAACAGCAGCTTGAGACGAAGACAGAGATGAAGACTTTGTAAGGTAAAATCCACGCTGGAGGCAAGTTACACTACAGCTTCCCAACTTGAACTGTTTGCATCCATGGACTGATTAGTCTATATCAAGTACCCAAGGCCTGGTCACAGTGCTGTGAATTGATAGGGAGGGATCCCTAGGGATCAATAAAGTATCTATCTATCTATCTATCTATCTGAATGGCATCTTCTGCATCCTTTGATCTGGTTCTATGCACCAGGGTCACAGAAAGCTTCAAGGTGAGCAATTGTACAGTGTATTGGTGAGCAATTGTACAGTGTATTAATGAAACATATTCATGTTTGGTCTTTAATTGATCCTTGTTATATGGGCAGCAGTCTGATCATGATCTGATCACCTGAGTTGTAATGAAAAGGTTATAAATAGTTTTATAACCCAACTAGTCCCATGCAATCTCTGCTGGGCCTTGATTAATGGGGTAAGCTGGGAATTGAACCCACAACAAACACTGCCAAGGCTAAAAAAACAAAAATGCGGTTGGTTACTTACATTACAGGAAGGGGCGGGATGTGTATGGAGTCAAAATAGGGTCTTTAATATTGAGAGCTTGTGAAAAGATGTTCACATGTGTAATAAAGTTTTGCAGCTGTGCAAAAGGAGTTCTGCATGTGAAAAGAAATTTCGTACCTGTAGAAATATTTTGTACATGTGTGAAAAAATTATGTACCTGTAGAAATATTACGTACTTGTGTGAAAGAAATGTGTATCTGTAGAAATGTTTTGTACATATGTGGGGGGAAAATGCGGATCTGTAAAAATATTTTGTACACGTGTGGAAAAAATATGTACCTGCACAAATACTTTGTACGTGTGTGAATCTCCTACGCGATGCTTTCCTGCGCAACACTGAAAGTACGAGTGTGAAACTGAGATACAAGCTTACGGACTTTTGACCCTAATTTTACTGCCTTTCTGAAGAGCCAATCAACACATTGCTTACTGCCAACCAATCAGCGTTTCCCACCGACCACCTAGATTTTGGTGCTAAACAGATTGGCTTCATATCGAAGAGTATACTCAGAGCCCGTCTATAATGTCTTATTAGAAATTCTCTGGTATACTCTTTGATTGGGGTTGCAAAATTATAACTTAATTAAGAGTGACGTGGTAGCTCAATTTATACTGTGATCGCAAAAAGGGTTGAAGCGGAGCCGTAATGTTAACGTTAGCTATCCCATCCGCTTTTTAGACTGTAACGTTATAGGTTAGCTTCTAGCTAGCAGTAATGTTGACGAAATAGTTGAATTATTCATTCCATTTCCGAAAGGGTGATTCAGTGGTGTCATTCACATTTATGTTTATCTGCTATTATTATTTGATATGAGAACACGTTTATTTTATCACCCTTTGCAAGCCTATAATAATAGCCTAGTGGACGGCAAAAAGACGAATCAAATGAATGGGTTGTAATGGGACATCCACAGCTAGGAGATTATAGTGAGTGAGATTATAGTAATGCCCTTCCAGGACTGTTGGTTTGTTGTTTGGAATACAACATCCCATTTTCTTACATAGTTTTGTTTTCTTTGTGTTTGGGGAGTATGTTAACCACACGGTTATCTCGTCAGTTTATGAAGCACAGCAGCGGTTGCTATAGCAACCATAGACTGAACAGGACGGTAGACTACCAAGCAAGCAAGCGCTTAGGCAAAGTCTATGGCAAGATCTGAATGTAAATGGATAAACCCGTTCAAGCGTTTTCTTTATTTCCTATTTCTTTCAATTCTTTAACTTAAGACATGTAAGAATTAAGCCTACTTATTCGCTGGGCAACGTAAAAAACTGACGAGTTACATTAGCCCTTGCACTATGAGCTACGATAAACGTCAGCTAGGATAGCTATGGCAGCTATCATACAGTTATTATTTCAGGTTCTGGTATGATATTCTTAACGTTTTGACTATGTTACAACTGATAAAAGCATGACAAATAAAGTAACCAAATCGCTTTGCAATATTTTAGTCCAGAAATACTTATGGGTGTTAATTTACAGTAATGTTACCACCTATCTGCCCTTGCTGTTACCACCAGTTTTAATAACTAGATCTGTGGGTTAGCGGCAAAATCTGGGTGGTCGGTGGGGAACGCTGATTGGTTGGCAGTAAGCAATGTGTTGATTGGCTCTTCAGAAAGGCAGTAAAATTAGGGTCAAAAGTCCGTAAGCTTGTATCTCAGTTTCACACTCGTACTTTCAGTGTTGCGCAGGAAAGCATCGCGTAGGAGATTCACACACGTACAAAGTATTTGTGCAGGTACATATTTTTTCTACACGTGTACAAAATATTTTTACAGATCCGCATTTTCCCCCCACATATGTACAAAACATTTCTACAGATACACATTTCTTTCACACAAGTACGTAATATTTCTACAGGTACATAATTTTTTCACACATGTACAAAATATTTCTACAGGTACGAAATTTCTTTTCACATGCAGAACTCCTTTTGCACAGCTGCAAAACTTTATTACACATGTGAACATCTTTTCACAAGCTCTCAATATTAAAGACCCTATTTTGACTCCATAGATGTGTGCCATACTGGTGTTACAAAGGAACCTGATACATTTCTATGTATTGCAGCCATTGCTGCTATTTGGTTAATAAACTGTTTAGTAATAGTGTCGGTCATTAACTTATTAAATGGAGTCATATTACTTATATTTTCTGCAATATTCACAAATCTAATGCATCTACTGTCCCATAAAGACACATATGAACCTTCCCGACAGATGTTTTCCGTTGTTGGTAGCATTTTAATGGTCAAAACTGACACATTAAAAGATGATAGGTGAATTCTGTTTAATAATTGCATTATTTTGACTGATGATAGGTTAATTCTACTCATAACTGCATTATGCACTACCTGGGGACCAGACGAATCTTGCTCCTTCTTCCCAATTTTCAAAATCTCAGAAACCAGTCACAACCTTGAAAACTACTGCATTTAAAACTTTTGTTTAAAATAAAGATGCTCTACTTCCAAAAAGGATTCCATAAGAGTGTATTGCAGTATTGCTCCTGAAAAGCGTTTTAAATAAAATGTATTATTATTATTATTATTATTATTATTATATTTAATGACCATGTGTTAGTGTTAGTTATATCCATACCATGGCACCTACCTTGTCACAGGGCAGCGTTTGTGGAGTTGCTCGGAACATGCGTTGGTAGTCTTTTACACGCACACTACAGGGAGTCCTTCTTACCACTGCCTCCTCAAACTCTCTCCAGATCCCTTCACAATCATATCTAAGAAGAAAAAAAAACAGAGCATTGAGCTGACCGTGGACCATAACTGGAAAGTAGGCCTAAAGGTCAAAGGTCATATCTAAGAAGAAAAAGAAAAAAAAACAGCGCATTGAGGTGACCGTGAACCATAACTGGAAAGTAGGCCTAAAGGTCAAAGGGTTCCCAACCTTTATTATAGGCTATAGCAGGGGCGTTCATTCTTATGTCCATATTTTTTCTATGCAGTGTTCAGTTGAGAGACACATTGCTTTGCCCACAGCACACCAGTTGAGAAGTGTATGTGTGTGATGGTTGTGCGTTTGAACATTGAGAGTTAGTTTTCTGGAGTCATGTTCCTCTCCCTTTCCTCTCCTGACAGAAGTGTAGATGATTTCTCTCTCCTCTCTTTGTCTATGTCCCTTTGTTGACAGCTACACTGTGGGTTCTTATCATTTGTCTTTTTCTCTATCCTCCCTCCCTTCCTTCCTTGGATGGAGGAACGAAGGAGAGACAGATGAGAGATGAGATGCTCACTCACACGTCAAGACATGGGAGGGAATATTTTACCTTGGCAGCTTGGACCAATGATCGCACAATTCCGACTCTCTCCTCGGTCTTGCCTCCTCTGGTTGCAATTAGATAAATGAGACATCCTCGATGACGTCGAGCTTTGAAAGATTTCCGGGGCATGAGCAGGAGGACCGAGGAGAGAGGCCGTTTGCAAATAGAGTTTTGAGATGACCCCTGTGCATGCCTGAGCTAGAGATAAGGGTGTCTTTGTTGAAGATTATTATTGTTGTTTTTGTTTATTGTTTTGCTGTACAATGTTTCATAAATTTAATTTTAGGATCTTCTTCACATTACTTTGTCTTTGCTGTTTTCGCTGTCATTTTGGGTGACTCCAAACTTTTGAAAAGTAGTGAGTGTTATTTTTAAATTTGGATAAGGGTATGGAACATATTTACACATTGTTTCTCTTTTTTTAAGAAAAAATCTTGTTTTAGCCTTACCTGGAACTGGGATTGATTAAGGTGATATAATTGTAGCATCGCCCAATGACAATGTGCTTCAAGTTCGGGGTTGTGCCCAACTCTGCATTCAATTCCTCCACGAGGAAAAGCACAGCAACCAGTCCTAAACGACAGATACACATAGAGCTGAGAACTGTGCATACATCAAGCACATCAGAAATTGCCCAGAGCATGAAAAACTTAAAATTGTTAAGAGTTAACTCACCTAATATCATGATGGGTTGTTGATTAGATTGAAAAGGTGTTGTCTCCACCCAGTGGCCTGACTGTAGAATAGCAACCTCATTAAAACCATTATTGTGAATGCAGTTCATGTATGTTGTCCTGTGTGTTTCCTGTCCTGTGTTTGTGTTTATGTATGTGTATATATATGAGAGAGAGAAAGAGAGAGAGAGAGAGAGAGAGAGAGAGAGAGAGGGGGAGAGAGAGAGAGAGACTGTGCAGTGGTATGACAGTGTGTAACTGACCAGGCTTGTTTCAGGAAATACTAAGTGGGTTTGGTACAACTGCATGCTGTTCAATTCATCAGAAACAGGAATGCAAACTATAGCAGTTGTCTCTGAGGGACATACTAATCTCTTATACTCTGCTGGTAGGCTACCCCCAACATTCACACTCTCAAATCATGTTACATAAAGAAAATACATTATACCAATTCAGATTCGTAAGTAAATAGATAACCAGTTAACTCTTGTATGAACGTCATACAGAATACTATAAAACAGTAAACAATCCAGTTTCTTACCCTATAGCATGTGTTGAAATCAGAAACAAAACTTCACCCATTACTCCATGATGACAGTTGGCAAACACATTCATGACGATAAAAAACTCAGCATCCGGACAAAAGTAAAGGCAGTCTTGTCCATAGCCTCATCAGTTGCTTCATCTGAAGGAGTTGTAGACATCAAGCTCCTTTAAGCAAACCAAGATTAGAAGAGAGAGAGAGAGAGAGCAAGAGACATACAAAGCATGTGCCTCCATGCACACAACCACTCTGATAAACACAGACACACACACACACACACAAACAGAAAGCCTCCTGTCACTAATTCCAGGTTCACATGACTCTCATTTTATGTTACCAAGAGATAAACACAAGACTTTTGTTTTGCTGGAATTAGATTTTAGCCCATTTACCATTTTAGAATGTTGCTGGTGGTCTGCTTCTTTATATTTTATTAAGAAAGCTGATGATGACCCACAAAATTGTACTAATAAACAGTAATAACCCAATCAATGTGAACTGTGAAATTGAGCTCTGGCTGCAATGCTTGTTGGCATAGTTTTTGTCCACTTGTATTTGTGACTGTTGTAGACAAGACAACCAGAATATGAATGAACAGGTTAATGTTGATGCACAGTACGCTATCATCTACAACAGCTGATGGTTATATGTGACTAGTCAATCCTCTCCAGCTCCTCTCAAGTCAAGAGTGCACCCCTCATACAATGGGAACAAAGACAGATAGGCTAGATGGGGAATGGTAATGAAGAGTACAGTGTTCATCATTCATTCAAATTTGAGACTGCACCTATTTCCTGTAGGAATGTAATGCAGGGAGTGATCTGTTTATCACGTCCCAGATATGTCAGATAAATTCTGCATTGATGTGAAGAAGATATACTGTATGGTTGAAGGAGAAGGACATGTGGGACAACAGTGGTTATGATAAATATATATATACAGTACTAGACACAATCATTTTTTTACATTTTGTATATGATCACCTACAAAGAGGAAAAATAAATTCTGTAACTATTTGAAGAACCCACATGGAGATCATGTAGAGAAAAACAAAGGTGCCCTCTACTGGTGAAAGAACAGAATGTGTAACACAACTTAACTACTTCAGACATACAGTGATGGCCAAAAGTGTTGGCACCCATGCTAAAGTTGACTGAAAAGAGGAATATAAAATCATCTTTTGGAAATTGATCTTAATGCCTTAAGTGAAAAATGAGGAAATATCTACTGTAACCTTTAAGGACACCAATTTTCTTAGTGAATGAATAATGTATCATAAATAAATAAATGTTCTTCCTTAAAATACAGGGTAATAAGTATTGACACCCCTATGTTAAATTCCCATAGAGACAGGCAGATTTTTATTTTTAAAGGCCAGTTATTTCATGGATCCAGAATACTGTGCATCCTGATAAAGTTACCTTGGCCTTTGGAATTAAAATAGTATCAAACCAGCTAATAGGCTAACTGAAATTAACACCCATGCCAATCTCTAGGTATGGTGAAGGGCATGTGATGATGTGGGGCTATTTTAATTCCAAAGGCCAAGGTAACTTTAGCATGGGTGCCAACACTTTTGGCCATCACTGTATGTAACTATTTCCCTTTTATACATCACATTAGGGGGATTTGACTTCATGTAGCCACCTGCAGCCATCTTAAGCTGACTGCATAACGTGATTATTTCTGAGAATCTGATATGTTTTCAACTATGTATGCACAATGCAGGGTTGAAAACGTATCAGAAGCCAATATTTTTGGCGACCCCTCTGGGGGTTAAGAACCAACGAGATAGATGAATGAATGAATGAGTGAATGAATGAATGAATGAATACAATTTTATGTCATGAGATATTTTCCAAGATCTGTGGCTTTATTTGACTGTTGTCAACTCAATTTATAAACAATGATTTTGCTTAATTGCCGAATAACCCACCCACCCCAAACATACTTGGGACAGTTGAACTGAGAGTACAGGTGCCACTGCCAGTCCCCGTCATACCAAAAGCAGGGTAGACAGCCTGAGTGAAAGAGGTCTGAACTTTATGGAGAAGGGAAATTATATCAGAGACTGTATAAAAAGCCAGAATTCCTGCATCAAAATCCAGATATATACCAACTTTGGTGAACTGTTTTGCTCCAAAAAGGGATATCCCACCTGGTAAGGTAGTAAGTTGAGTTTTTACATTGTTGTGCTGGAAGCTATAGCCTGAGTGAGAGCACAGCAAGGCCCAGGACATTAAGTCTTCTCCGAGCCTGCCGGAGCCTGTGTATGTGACAGCCATGATTACCTCGGCATTACTTTCAGACCACTCAGCCTCCCAATAACTGTGACAAGACAACCTCCCTGCACATAACACATGGCCATAGTTTTTATAGGTTAACATCTGATCAACGGCACTCCCTTTACTCAGTCCACCTGTCCCGAAGGCAGAACTCCCAAAGCTGAAACCAACATTTCCTGAAAAGGGATGGCTTGATGACTGTACAAAATTAGATGATATGCCTCTTCCTATATTCACCAGGCAGACTTGTCCTTGAATTGTATTTGAGTCCAGTATAAGGTGAGAGGCATCTGTGGAAAACAAACCAAGTAACCATTGAAACTTGTAGAAACATTGGAAAAAATATGCAAAAACTTATTCTGAGAAGTCCTTCCTACAGTATACTCTTGCCAACATAATACGGATGAGAGGCTCCTCTCTTGGGAGGAGCAGATTAATGCTTTCTACTTTCTGTCGGTTGTCATCCTGCTATCTAACTCCAGCATATAAACATATGTTTTTAGTTTCTATATGTATATATATATATATATATATATATACAATATATATATATATTGTACTTTTTTGCTCATTTATTTTACATTCAACTATAACATGACAACAAAGTTTCTTTAGAACTTTTATACTCCTGCTCCCCGAGCGCCACTGTTGCAAGGCAGCTCACTGCTCCAGGTTAGTGTGGGCTTCACCTCACTGTGTGTTCACTGTGTGCTCTGTCAGTGTGTCTCACTAATTCACGGATGGGATAAATGTAGAGATCAAATTCCTTGTCTACGCAAATTTGGCCTATAAACCTGATTTACATTTTACATTTAGGAGAGAGAGAGAGAGAGAGAGAGAGAGAGAAAGAGAGAGAGAAATATTACACACTCACATCTCAACAGGCTCTCTCTCGTTGTGGGTACTGCATATGGCTCTAAAGTGTAATAGAAGGAATGATGACAGTTAAATAAACTGTGTACTTGGTCAAAAAAACAACCTAAAGTCTCAGTTATCAACAATGCATGTAATATTTGCCATGAAATGTGTGCAAAAGTGTGCAAACATACACTTACCTTCTTTTGGTGCTGCTTGTACAATATGGTCTCTCTTTACTGAAAAAAAAAAAACATCCCTCTGTAAACAATTACTGGAAAATATACATGTGATGTCAACCTGTTTTATAAACTTCAAAATACCCACTGATATCAGATATGTTCCTAAACTCCATAGTCAAAAGACCCTCCATGTTTTTCCTCAGTTCAGCGAGACATGGCTGGATCTTCTCAAATGAAGCTTGGGGGTTAATGTTTGTCCCAGGTACATCTTTAGGCTCATAGGGAACACGGAATGACAGGCTTGTCTACACACAGACACAAAGACAGGAGAGAGAGAGATATTAATTAATTGCGTAATTGTTTATGTCCAGATACATTTATGTAACAATTGCTAATTATTTGTCATGCCAATAAAGCACCTTTTGAATTGAATTGAGGGGGAGGGGGGTTCTCACAATCAGACATACTGTATATGTTTGAATTTAGATTATCCATATAGCCAATTACCTGCAGGAAATCTAGGTGATCTTCGATCTGTGAAAGCTCTTCCAGTTCTGAGTTATTTTTCCTTAGCTCTGCGATCTCCTGATGAAGCTGATCTGAAAGTGTTCTTGCCTGACTTAGTTCAGCTTTCTTCTGGGTTCTGATAACTTCTTTCACTTCAGAGCACCTCTCCTTAACCATACGGACCAGCTCCTCAAAGACCTTTTCAGTGTCTTCCATCACTACCTGCTCTGAATTCTGTTGAAAACACACAAATATTGGAGTGCTGCAGCATTTACATTAACAGTAATACATACTGTATGTATAATTTTGAAACTTACTGTCAAGGACTCCATAGCTTGTTTAAATTCTGTTTTTCTATTTTCTTTTGCCTGGATTTTCTGTTGAGATGATTGCTGTGTCTTCTGTAGCTCTTTCTGTACAAAAAATGTAACCAAAGCAAAGAGGAATGCAAAGATATTTAGTCTTTATTTCTCCCTACTTTCATTCATTAATATCAGCAGAAGCCTGATGCCTAGGCCTAATGCCTAGCCTAGTTATCCTAATCGCATATAGTCTATCATACCTGCTTTTCAGCTCTCTGTGCTGCAACTGAGACAATGGCATGGTCTTTGTGCTCATCCATTGTGCAAAGGTAACAGATGCACTTCTGATCTGTGCAGCAGTAAATCTCCATTAGTTTATTGTGTGTTGAACAGATCTTCTCCTGGAGCTGGTTGGAGGCCTTGATCAATTTGTGCTTTTTAAATGCAGATGATCCATGGTGAGGCTGTAGATGGATTTCACAGAAAGAGGCCAGGCATTGAAGACAGGACTTCACAGCTTTGTGTCTTCCTCCAGTACAGACATCACACTCTACATCACATTCCTGGCCTGCAGACTGAAGATGTGTCTTCCTCAACTCCTCTATTACCTCAGAGAAAATTACATTTCTGTTGAGAACAGGCCGCGTTGAGAAGGTTTGTTTACACTGTGGGCAGCTGTAGACATTGCCCTCGTCCTCCTGATCCCAGTGCCCACTGATACAGATTTCACAGTAGCTATGTCCACAAGCTATAGTAACTGGGTTTTTCAGCAGATTAAAGCAGACCGAACAGTTGAACCGATGCAGAATGGCCGCAACAGAGGCATCTGCTGCCATCATTGATGATAAACTAGACAACTAGACAATTAAGTTTCGTTTTCTTTGAAGCTTGTTTGTGGGTGTGGTTTTCTTGCTGTAACGTGTGCCACCCACCACCAGGCGGTGCCAAGATTCTTGCTGTGCGTAGCCTGCAGGTGAATGTACTATGCGTTATATTTGGCTGATTATAAACAAGACCTAGGCCTATTTATGTCCTAAAATATATTAATGGAAGAAAACTAAAAGTTCTTATACTAAACATATATAATTCAAATATAAGCCTTTTGCTTTTTGCTTGCATAACACCAAATGATAGCAACATCTACAGCCTAAAATTAATAATCATCAGAAGATATCAGGGGCCTCATTACAGAAACTTCGTAATTCTGAAATCTTATATTATCTCAGTTTACAATGGCATTTAGGATTTTTGGTATTACAGAAGCATGTTCCTAACTGCATTTAAGAAAAAATCCTATCTCAACTTAAGATAGGAATTTGGCCATTAAAGAACCATAACTCAAGAACTTCCTAACTTAAGATGGCACAGACCCTGTCCTAAATTCAAAATAACTGCCAAAACTGACTGCAACAGTTGTTGCCTAGCCTATGACAAGATGAGGAACATGGCTGTTTGCATAAAGCATATTTCACTAAATAGGTTAATTAAGTGAAAACTTGGACAAGCAATAAGCTATGAGAATATATATGCAAAAGGATTCACGACTGTTGTAGAGAGAAATGACTGATCTTTAATGCAATATCTACATTGCCTATTAGCAACCATTCATCCAATGTTCCAAACACACATTCTGTTTACTAATCTGATATTATTTTAAAAGGCTAACTGATAAAACATTGGAGAACCCTTTTGCAATTATGTAAGCACATTATGTAGGCTAATATAAAAAGTGCTGTCCTGTGTTTTTTTTTTTTAAACAATGCACCTGATCTCAGCTGGTATTCTGTATATAATGGAGTGAAATGGACATTTCTAAGTGACCCCGAACTTTTGACCGGTAGTCTACATCTTTGTAAATTGCTTAGCCATACACCACCATGTCATGGATCTTATATTGCCAGATTCCAGACAATTTCACTTACACATATATGTGTAGCCCAGACTGTCCTGAAAAAGGAAGATATAGCATGTATAGATGGCAATCACATAATAATTAGATTAACCAAAGTTCTTTTAAGCAAGTCCCTCCACTCGGCGGCCATATTGCAACGCTTTTGGGGCACTTATCAGGCATCGATTTCGGCAGAAATGCGCATGCAAGACTTCACAACACCAACCTTGCTCCAGCGGCGAGATCACAACACATGATTGGCACGATGTATTCACAACACACCACATGATGATGACACGTGTAATACTATTTTTGTCCACTGGTGGTTATTTTGGCGCTGTTTCGCGTTTGCCATCGAAAACGGAATGAAATTAATAGTAGGCCTACCTGCAAACAATGTAAGAGGCCTCTGCTGACTGCATGAGCTGGCCCTCGGAAGAAAAAGTTTGGGGACCACTGGTGTAGCCTATAGGCAACTGCAAACTAGCCCCATGCATTATGCAGGATTTCTGAGTGCTGTGTCTCCTCATAAGAAAGTCTCTGGATTAACTAGCTGAACAACACAGGCGACCACTTCTGCATAATTTCATGGAGTGCTGAAATGTGGTGGCTGTGAACTTATTGCAGTATCATCATAATTATTGCACCTGTGTGTGTATGGCTAAAATTCTGAAAAAAGTGCACCAGATTGATGAGAGTGAGAGAGAGAGAGAGAGAAAGATATAGATAGATAGATATAAGCCAATCTAACCTCTGAATTTCTTTTCAAAGTGCACCAGATTGATGAATTTAAACGCTAGTTAAGTTTTCTTGCAGGGGGGCATGCCCCCTGGCAAACTTACATAGTGCGGTTATAGCCGATAGAGGGCCGCGAAAGCGAATGCAGAATTGCCGTTCACCCTGTTACGAGTTGATGAACCACTGAAACGATTTTGGAAACATTATTTTAAGGTACAAAAAACTCTTTGGTGTTGCTTTAAGTTAAGATAGGAGAAGCAATTAGGATATTTTTCTGTAATAAGGCTTCAGGATGACATGGGCTATTGTAGCCTAAGTGTAAACTACCACAACCTGCATCTTTGTAACCAGCATTTGACACATCGGCAACACTAACATTGGAGCCAGTGCGCATGTGTGAATGAGTTGACAGCTTAGCCTACAAAACCCAGTGACTCTCGTAGAATTAATTTCCTCAGGTAAGATTTGAAAATGAATAGGAACGGCAGCTGTTCCTTATCTATGTAACACCTCTACTTTGCTGAAGATACGTCTAACCGTCTAATGTCAATTCTCATATTTGTCAATCGTATGGGCTAAATTAACCACATCTCATAGCAGTCATTGCTAGCTCGCCATAGCTAAGTCTGGAGCCTGCTTTAGTGTCAGAATCTACTTGCTGGCGGATAGAAGCTTTGTGCTTTCACAATAATGTTAAAGGTTCGGCTACGGTAGTAGACTGTTAAAAGTTTACAGAAACAGCTTGTTTTGAAGCCTGTGTTAGTAGGCTACGTTGTCCACATAGGAGCGGCTTGTTCAAGTAGCATAGAAGTCCTGTCAGGTCATCAGATGTTAGGCTACGAAATAAAGTGGGCAGCAGAGATTGGCAGTTTCCGTCATTAGAAAGTTAAAAGCTGACATGGTGCCATCGGCATTTTAGTAGTTAGGTAGCTTTGTCTTCGTTTTACCGTGTTCGTCGTTGACTATTTTAGTTATATCACGTAATTTGTTGATTCTTATCAGCTGAACTCTTCAGCCAGGTAGATGAGCTACTTTGTGAAATCACCTGTTTTAGTTGCACAGGTAGAACTATGACCTAGGACTTTTACCTTCTCCAGCCGAGTTTTACATCCTGGTCCTGGAAATGTGAACTTCTAATATCTCACGATAGGCAGGCATATATTCTATCAACAGTTTCATATTCTCTGTTTTCACCTTGATATACACAAGTCCAAATGAATAAATCAAATGTATATTGAATGGATTTCGAGAAAATTACTTGATTTCCCTATGCAGACGCACAGATCAGCCATTACAGTATGAGCATTGATATGTGAAGTGAAGAACACTGATTAGCCTATGTTGTTATTAAGGCTGTCACTGAATGGGATATACTATAGCCTAGGCAGTAAGAAAATTGTGTCCTCAAAGTTTATGTGTTAGAAATAGGAAAAATGGGTAAGCATAAGGATTTGACTGACTTCGTCCAGGGCCAAATTGTGATAGATGACTGGGTCAGCCCATCTCCAAAACTTCAGCTCCTTGTGGGGCGTTCCCAGTCTGTAGTGGTCAGAACTTATCAAAAGTGGTCCAAAGAAGGAAAAGTGGTGAACTAACAGTGGGGTTATGGGTGACCAAGGCTCATTGATGCACATGTGGACTGGTCCGTATGGTCTGATCCACCCTGCCTGCAATTCACCGCCACACAATATTTGGTAGGTGTGTATGATCACAGTGACCTTCTGTTTGAGGCAATTGAGGTAATTGGTAGAACTAGGCAACCTGTCCATTGCTGACATGCTGCCATTCATCGGGTTGTCCGTGTTGTATCTATCAGTCTGTCGTTGGTCATGTCAGAGAAAAGCAGATCTCATTGGGACAGCCAAGCACCGGCAGGATTTGAGTGACACAACACGGATGATTGGCAGCATGTCAGTAATGGACAGGTAGTTCTTGCAGCTCTGCCTTGAAGGAAATGGTACTGTATACTCCTCCGTCACATTTGCGCGTGTCGAAGACATGCGTCATTTTTGACGCGTACACGAAGCATACTCCAATTTCTGTTGTCCTGAATGCATGCTAGATGATTAAAGTTAGCGCCTGCGCACTACAAATTAACTGTGATACTCTGCCCCACCAACTGGGGGGCGGTACGTCGAGCCTGAAAGTAGGACACTCCCACCAGACCTCAGTTGCAGCAGGTCACTCAGAAGTTCACATCTCCACAGATCTGGCTGGAAGTCAACGAATACGGTAAATCGAAGACTAGTGGTGACCAAGGAAAATATTGTTGGATAGCCTAACACGGGTCCTGATTGCTAGTGTAGGTAGGCTTTATGACTTTGAAATATAGCTCTATGTTCAAAATTCAAAAAGCTTTATTGGCATGACAATTCATAAAGAAAGTGTTGCCAAAGCAAACAATATCTAGAACTCATCAGAACATAAAATTACATAAAGTCATAAAAATGATTATGTTTCCTTACTGCTTCCTGAGCAATAAAACAGTGAGCCTGATTCATGTGTCCCAAACATGAAGCCTGTTAAATATGTTTTATTTTTATAGGGTATAGCATAGACTAAAATCATCATGGATGATCCATGGATGGAGTGTATGGACCACTGCATTGCTGTGACAAAAGAGGCGGGGAAGGTAAGTTGACAGACTGTAGCCTATTGCCTATACAATACACTAAATTATAGCCAATAGGCCAAGGCCATTAGCTGTAACAAATTGTCATTAACAATTAACAATTTGCCCAAAATAGTAGCTAGTAGATCATTGTAAGGGGCCCCTAAAGAGACATGTGCAAAGGTTCTGGTGAGCATGAGAAACTATCTGGTGTGCACTAGAAATGTTTTACCCATGTCCTCTTATGTGCTTTGAGTTCCTGGTGAACAGGAGAAAGTATATGGCGTGCATGCCAAACTTGAAGAAAAAAACTATTTTTTGCACATGTCCCTTTAGGGTCTCCGTACTATTGAAATCCTATTTCTTAAAAATCCTTCTAAGCCAAAGTGTATTAAGCTGCACATTCGTCCATCTTACTTGATACAATATTGGTGAAGGGATGTTAAAATCACATGCAACCAATCACACCTCAAACACGGCACAACATAGACACAAGGGTTACACTCTACTTGAAGGTATCTACATAAAAGTGACATGAAACTGTCATGAACGTGTCATACAGATTATAAACAAGTCATAAATGTTTATGACATAACGCTTCTGTCACTCTCTTCTGTCAAGTGTCATTCGGTTTAGTGGTGGTTAGTGGTCGGGTTATGACAGTGTCATGTCACTCTAATGTAGATACCTTCAAGTAAAGTGTTACTGACAGAATTAGCTAAAGGTTGTCTGCTGTACCATGCTGTATAGCTGAAAGGCATTGACAAAATCTGTACAGATACTTAAAAAGGATGCCTGAACCTTACCCACACCTTTTGTCATGCAGAAAAAAGAAAATTAAGACAGACAGACAGACAGTATGGCTACAATAATGCTTGGATCGGTTCATGCATAGATTCCTGACATTTATGCGTCAAAATACCAATGTTTTTTTGTGGTGGGGGACAATAACAAATGTAGCTTTTGTATGCTTACTTAATATCATGATAGTGTGCTGTGTTTCATAGGAAATAGTGTGCCTCTGTTTTTCACTGTTCTACTGTTGCATAGGTGATCCGTGAGGCGTTGCTAAAGGACATCTCCATCATGCAGAAGAGTTCTCCTGTCGATCTTGTCACAGAGACAGACCAGAAGGTGGAAACCCTGATAATATCTTCTATTAAAAAGAAGTACCCAAACCACAGGTACCATGTTGAGACTGCTTAATTGATGTATTATGTTGATGGTGCTTACTTAAATTTTAGGAATCCTCCAGAAATTAATTACATTCATTTATGATCAATATTATCTTTAGAGAATAAGACCAACTTGGTCTAAAATAACTACAGTGCACAATGAACTAAAAATAGAAATGGACTTGCAAAAAACACTGGGCACACTTAACTCATTGAGTGCCAAAAACGTAATATTACGTTTTTAGCTTTTTTTTTAAATTGCGAAACTAGACACTCTAACACACCTTATATGTGATTTTGGGAACTCTGTGATGAATGGAAATGAAATATATGACAATCGTGAAACTCATGAAAACGCACAATCTGGACATTTTATCTGGACATTTTATCATAACTCGGTTGCCACTTTGGGTCGAATCAGTGACGCATGCACGTCAGGTCAAAACCAGGACATTTTCGTGGGTCTATCACTAGGTGGCAGTCTCGCCAGGTCTCGCTGATCACTTCCCGGAAAGTTTACACAAGTAAGTAACAGGCAACACTTCATATTTCATGAAAGACGTTATATCTCCATTTCTAGAAAAAAACAGCGATTTTGATGAAAACTAGCCACTGTTTAGCTTGGGATTTCTCAGGAACAGAGGCGTGTAGAAATACACATATATAACACAGAATATGCTGTGGCTGTACAAAAATCATCAACAATGGTCTAGATTGCTGGCACTCTAGGACAAAGCTCCCGAAAACAGCTTGGCATTCAATGAGTTAAATGTGTATTAAATATGCATTTTACTTTGTACATGAACTCAGAAGAAGACTGTCTTTCTGGAGAAATTAAGAAATTATCAGTAGACAAATCATTATTATCATCCAGTCAGAATAAATGGAACTGGTTATGTGGTTGCACAGCAACATTGCTCAACAAGTTGCCCCATATACCATCATCTTTAAAGATCCTCAAACTGTGTTGTCTGACCAATAGTCTGTGGAGGATACACATTGTCCACATTGTGCAACATCCTTCTCTTCATAACCAACTCAAAGAGCTCTCAAGAAGTCCCTTGTACAGAGCCAGGCTTCTTGCTCAGCCTGTTCAAAGTCAAAGTCAAAGTCAAAGTCAGCTTTATTGTCAATTTCTTCACATGTTCCAGACATACAAAGAGATCGAAATTACGTTTCTCACTATCCCACGGTGGAGACAAGACATATTTTACCAATTTTAAGTCCACAGACAAACATAACATTCAAGTAAACAAAAAAGTAAGTAAATAAGTAAATAAGAGGGCACATATAATGAAAAAATAAGAGCAGCAAAATTTGGTTGAAATTGTGCATAGACAGTCAATAAAATAAAATACTAGTGCAAAGTCAGGCCAATAAGAGGCTGAGGTAGTTCTGTTTGACCTAAGTAAGAAATAAAGTGGCATAGTGGTGCAAGTTATGTAAGAGCAGCAGAAGTGTTGTGTTTTCAGGACAACAGCAACAAGTTGCAAAGTGTACAAGTGTGCAAGTGGAGTGGTGCAGGCGGCCATTGTGGGTCCAATGTCCATCTCGTTGTGTTTTTCTGCATGCATGTGGTGGTGTGACTTGATGTGGTGTGGCTTGTCAGCCAGTCACAGTTAGAATTTGCATTTTCACACAGCCCAGTCTACTTGCCAGAGGGTGTTTTGATATTTTTAAATACAGGATGAAGTGCAGGCAAAGAACTCCACTACTTAAAGCATGGTGTTAGGGCACATTCACACCAGACCCTTTGGTCCGGACCAGTTTCATTTGAACCGTTGGTTCGGTTAATTAATAGAGAAGAGGCTAAAGTTGAGATGACTGGAGTCTCTGATTATTTTCTTGGCTCTGAGCTGACATCTCCTGGTGTAAATGTCCTGAAGACAGGGTAGTGTACTCCTAGTTGTGTTCACTGCTGACTTCACCACACTCTGCAGGGCTTTACGGTCTTGCTGTGTACTGTTCCCATACCAGGCCGTTAGATGGTGAAATCGATTCATATAACGGTCATATAAAAAACACACTATTCTATACCATAAGGTACCAATCATGATCAGATCAATGTTTAATCAGGATGGTGAGTGAAACTATCATTTCCTTTCAGAAACATTTGTGGGTGATTCCAAAATTTGTAACACTACTGTATAAAAAGATCATAATTTGACAATATTCTCTCCTCTCATTTAAATAGCCTTACTTTCTATCTTATCTGCATTTGGTCTACTACAGCTTCATAGGGGAGGAGTCTGTTGCTGCAGGGGCTCCCAGTATTCTAACAGACAATCCTACTTGGATCATTGACCCCATCGATGGAACAACCAACTTTGTTCACAGGTGGGGAGGGGATGGGGTTTTTAGAATTTCACTCATTTTAGTCAGGATATAGTATATGGCTGAGAGATGAAGCCAAAATCACAGCTGTGGAACTAATGAATTGAGATTTTATTTATATGTATGTGAACTATCATCCATGTAACCTCCATTGTGAGAAAGCAAATCCTAGGCTCAAACTCACCACTACAGATACAGGGGGGTCGGTGTGTTAGCAGGGGGGCTGGAACCCATGCTTCGTCTCTTGCATATTCACTGTTCCACTGGCATACACGTAATTAAAGTTCTGTATGCACGTATGTCAGTCTTTTTGCTAGGCATGTACATTCTTAATAACTTAAAGGTTGTATCAGCGATAGCGGGGATACGTCACTTCTGTTGATGTTCAAACAAAACAGAGAGCTAGCTCGCTACTCCCTCCCCTTCCCTCCCGTGCAATTAAAACTCCTAAACTCGCATCTCGTCGTTTATTGGTTGAAACACTTTATTTTGGCTTTGAGTGGGTTGCCAACCCTTGTTGGTAGCAATTGTTTATGTGTACAGATCTTGGAGCCTAGGCTGCCTACAGAGACACATTTTTTTGACGGCCTGCTTATGGGACAGACAGCTAGCAGATCGTTGCGAAAGATTAAATTAATGTGATAATTTATGTGTGGGCCTTTTTTGGGCCTGAAATCGTTGATACAACCTTTAACTTAACCTTGACTGTAGCTTCTCAACAGACTGAAATCACACATGGTTGATGTTTAGCATATATTATGCCCGCATTGTCAACACTTGATCTGTTCTGAAATTGATAGTTTCCTTGTACCTTGGTGTCTTTTACTGTAAAGAGAAGTTGACCTTGAGGTACAATCCATCAAACAGTCACTGCACTGCATCTTACACAGCAGCAGCAGAAACATGTTAAGTGCCTTTATTCCTCTTTTTGTCTTTTCCCCCATTCTGCCAAGGTTTCCTTTTGTCTCTGTATCAGTTGGTTTCACAGTGAACAAAGAGGTATGCTTCTTTTGTTACTACCTATTGATATCTAAAGTTTACAGTGTACATGGCTAGATAGATGGAGTGATAGATAATTCCTAATACAGCATGAATCAGGTGATTTATGTAAGTTCTGATACTTACAGAATAACTGTTAAAAAAAAAACATTTTAATAATCCTAAAAGTTTTAATGTAAACATTTAATTAGGACACAATGTTTTCAATCTGAATAGTTTTTTTAACCTACATTTCAGATAGAATTTGGAGTGGTCTACAGCTGTGTTGAGGAGAAGATGTACACAGCTCGCAAAGGAAAAGGAGCATTCTGCAACGGAGTCCCCATCAAAGTGTCTGGTCAACAAGGTCAGTCAGTCTACACAGGTTGATTTCAGCTATGGTCAGGGGTCCTCTGTGATGACTGTCTTACTGCTTAAGACCATCTGAGGTTTAGTCTGTAGTTTTGCTTTCACACTATTGCTCAGTTATACTGTAAGTTTAGCATATGCTATACTGATGCGACATTTAACAAGAGGGACATATTTGTCCAGAAGCAAATATTTGCATAGTGCAGTCAGCTTTTGTACATTTGTCCAAACTGTAAGGTTGTGACAAATAGGGAAGACTTACTGAATGGCTGTACATTTCAAGACTAATTAATTTGCTTATTGGTGTGACACAGGGATTGTTCAGTTCCATCAGGCCTTGAGCTCTGTTGGGCAGATGTGCGCCTTGAAACATGTCAATTGGTTTTTAATAATGCCATGTATCCTCTCCTCTATACTCAGATATCACAAAGTCCCTGGTGCTAACAGAAATGGGCTTCAAACCAGATGCACAGAACTTTAGAGCAATGATGACCAACATGGAGTCTATCCTCACAATCCCTGTGCATGGGTGAGTGCTAACATTAAGTGCATTTGGTCTGAACATGACATCCCTTACAATACCATACATCATTTGAAAGAAGAATGTGTTTCAAAGTGAACTCAACAAAATTAGTCTGTCAGTATAAGGAGTCACGACTTCAGATCATGTCAACCACAGAATCATATACTATTGTACTACTACTATTTTACATTTCTTATGAGCTTGTATGAGCTAACATTACTGATTGTAAATCATCACGGTAGGATTCGGGCCCCAGGCAGTGCTGCTGTGAATATGTGCTTGGTGGCGTGTGGAGCAGCTGATGCGTACTATCACATTGGCATCCACTGCTGGGACATGGCAGGGGGTGCAGCTATTATCAGAGAGGCAGGGGGAGTAATCATGGATATCACAGGTGAGTCAGCAGAACACCTGCTGTATGGAGGCAGCTAGTAAAAATGTGTGTGTTTTCAGAATGGGCATTGTATTGTAGAATGCAGTCAAGTTTGGAAGTATATACATAATAAATGAATACATTAATGCATACATGGGCAACATACGGCCCGCGGGCCACATCCGGCCCGTGGGCTTTCCCTGACCGGCCCGCGTAAGGTCTGTGAAAGAACAATAGTCAAGAGCCTAGCATAGAGATAATGCATGCATACGTCGGCGTAAACCTTTCAAAGTTTTGTGTCTCTTATGTCTGCGTCGCTCACCACCGCAAAGGTTGTTAGAACGAACTCCTACTGCTGCTCGTTGGCGATACGAAGTGTTCATTTCAAAACGTTACTGGCAGATAGACAGTTTACAATTGGATAACCCCGTAATTGTAACCAAATGTCTGAGTTTATTTGCAAAGCTTATGTTAGCGAACTAGTATGATGCTACTACCCACAGGTTGCTTGAAGCAGCCGGCTCAACACACAGAGCGAGTTGACCAATCACAGTTATGTGCATAAAGTTAAAGCAAAAACATAGCCTACATTTTTAAAATAGTTTTCTTTGTGCATGTTGATTAACTAATGACAGCCTATTATTGTCTGCTCCACATTTTCGTAGTCTAATTCTGCATAGAGTTAATTTAATGATGGTAATGATTTAATGATGAAATATTGCTGAGTGTTGATGAAATGGTGGCACTGGCCTATCGGTTGTACTGACTCCTTCACATTTTTATGACCTAGAATAATTATATAGATATTGTAGTACTTTTTTATATCAGTCTTTGAAAACTGAAAAAAAATGTCATGTCAAAAAATAATTTTCGAGAATGAGGATTAAATACTGGACATAGATTAAATATTGTCTCCCTCACATTTTCATCTGTTCTTACGACTAGTAAACAAAACCATATGATTTACTTAATGTTATACAAGAACAGAATAGAATTGAACAGAATTGAGTTCAGACTTGAGTTCGGTATTTTGGGTCCGGCCCTCCTCAACAATCCCAGTTTCCCACTCAACAAAAATATAAACCCAACAGTCTTTTTTTATTTTCATATTTATTTATATTCCTATTTTTGTCCAAATCTAAAGATTTATTCCAGTGTTTCCCATACATTGACTTATTTGTGGCGGCCCACCACAATATCAACATTGACCACCACACAATGATTTTCCAGGTTGTACTAAATTGTGCTTAAATCTGATTAGCATCATAACCACGCTGCGCTAATTTGTTAAAAAATGTTGCATTCCAGTTAATTCTGCTAACTTACCACCACAAATAGAATTCAACTATGTGGGAAACACTGTATTCTATGCACACAAAAGCCTTATTTCTCTCAGATTTTATTTACTTTTATTTGAAAGTCTATTAGTGAGCACTTCACCTTCAATAAAATAATCCATCCACCAGGCAGGTGAGGCATATCAATGATGATATGGTGTTTAATGGTCACATTAAAAGGACACTATAAACTATATGTCGTTCTCTCATGCAACACAATGCCACAGTTTTGAGGGAGTAGGCAATTAGCAAGCTAACAGCAGGAATGTCTTAGAGAGCTGTTCATGAAATGAGTGTTCATTTCACTACCATAAGCTGCCTCTAACATTGCTTCTGAACAATGTAACTGTAACCACGCCAGACCAGGACAGTCACATTGTTTTTATCTGAGAGATTATAGTATCTGAGATCAGCCACCCAGACAGCTGATGAAATAGTCGGTTTGCTCAAGGGCAGAATTTCTGCACAAGTGGTCAGAAACCATCTCGGGGAAGGCCATCTGAGTGCTTGTTGGCCTGACTGCAGTCGTAACTGACTTGATTGGACAAATGTTCACCTTCGATGGCGTGTTGCACTTTGGAAAAGTGTTCTCTTCACAGATGTATCCCGGTTTACACAGTATCGGGCAGATGACAGACAATGGTGTCCAGGGAGTGAGGGGTTTCCAAATGTCAGTGTTGTATGACCAAAGACAGTAAAATAAATGGACAGAGTCGCCCCATAGACTTCGGTAGAGGCAAGTGAAGTCAATTTGAACCCGACTGGTCGACTTTGTTTCTGCGCATCCTCAGTCCAGGCGAGTAAGAAACATGTGACGTTATAAGAAACAGACTGAAACACAGTAAGTCATCTGGTAGCTGTGCTATAAAAATTGATAATGTGCTCCGAGTTCGAATGCAACTCTTGGTGATGATTTGTTCTGACATAGTTGCCAAAACTTAATTGTTTTTAACCCCTCGATGCTTTCCTTAATATCTTACCTGCAGTCTTCCCTCCGGCTGCCTTCGAGTTTCTTATCCATAGAATACGGTTACTTCTGTCCTGTACGACGCAAAGTCACATGCCCATTACATAATTTTAGCATTGTTTTCGGAAGAAAGTTTATTACTCAGCGTTGGTTAAGATCGTCTTGGTAGTGTATAGGTCTAATTGAGTGCCTGTCACTTTAAGACGTTTGAGGGAACCCTTGCAATTGTAACAGTTGAAAGGCTGCTGATGTGTGGATGCAATTCATAACGTTTTCTACATAGTTAAAATAAAGGATCGTACTTCTCCTTGGGACAAGCACTTTTGAATTTTGGAAAACACTGTTCCATTTAGATCGGGATTTTGCAAACATTCAGTGTCAGAGTCAATAAAATGAGCCCTTCAACAAAATTGACAAGCAGCTGTAAGTAGGCTAAGCATGCTAAATTCAACATCCAAACAGTAATATAACGTTAGCTTTGAGATACTGCTTGATTTCATAACTTAACTTAGTTTAGTCTCTTCAATGTAGCCTACTATGTTGTGATAAGACCTTAGCAGAGTTCACTTCAATGCAGCAGTTTTGAACAAATTTGCACAGCATGGTCACGATGCTAAGCGGATTTAATAGCAATTTAGCCTGACGTCTTCTATGCAATGCTTCTATGTTGCAACAACAATCCTTCAACAATCGTGAATATTTTGTTAATGCACATACAGAGGAGTGGCAGCCGGCTACAAGAGAGAGCGGGCCGGGGCAAGGAAAGGCTGCGTGCGTAAAAAGCGCAGCTCAATGGCAATGCAAGGATTTGACCTTATATTTAATTTAAATTAAATTAAATTAAACATAGAATATTAATCTGTGGCGGCCGATTTTTATTTTGAGGCGCCCCGCCACAGATTAGTCAATTTATGGGAAACACTGGAGCGTATGCTCGCCGAACGTTTGCCTACCCCCTTGTGTACGATAGGGTTCTAATTGACCTTTTGCAGGACTCTGCCCCAAAACGTTTTGTGTCTAATCCTGCATAACCAACGGCCTCTATGCAGGGAAACTATGTCATTATTGGACAATCGGCAACATGCCAAAAAGGTGTGCATATGTAATTCAAACACTTGATATTCATAGAGATTGGAGGCAGGTGTGTGTTTTTCCCTTTTCCCAAACTAAGGGTGAATTCGGGTAATCTGGGACAATTTTTGCAAATTTTACTTCTGCGCCTAATTACAATATAGCCTATATCTAATGAAAGAGATCAACATCCTATACCTTTCTGTAATCCCCAAGATGTTTTCTACACAAATCAGAAGACAAAAAATAGATGTCATACCAGAGGAGACATTACACACCTTTTAGTGTTCCTTGCACCAACAAAACAAAAATGAGAAGAATTTGATAATTTGGGACCGGTTGTTTGCTAATCTGGGACATTCAAATCCAATGGAATATTAGTTGATGCTAATTTATAATGGGAAAAGCTAGCTAGCCTAGCACTAACTTTTAGTGTATATAGACAGTAACAGACTGTTAGACAATGTCTGCCATAAATTATGTTTTAGTTTATACTACTGCAACTTCATGAAGTCCCTAATGCATATTTCCCTAAATTAAACAGTTTAATTGACTGTCCCAGATTACCCAAAACATGCTGTCCCACATTATCAAACACATGATAAAGTGGGACAGCCAAAAAAATGTCTTAAAACAATACATTAAAACTGATTTTCAACACATTGGTGCATATAGGCGAGGATCACTTTAGGCAGCGGCAAGCGTAACACAACACTCAGACCATAATAATAATCCAAGACGTTCTATCTCGTTTCTAAGTTACACTAGCGGTCAACATTGTTACGTTCCTAGCTGGCAAAATGGATGCTAGCAATAGAAATTTGCTCTTGATTGCTTTAGGAATGGAAGGAGAGGAAAGGGAGAAAGAAAGAAAAAAGCATTCAGTTTCGGTTCATGACACGCTGCTATCACGAAAGTATTATGGGGAATACCATTAACTAGTGGTGCAGCTCCGCCTAGCTGACGACTGTTTTCGCATGCATGTTCGACTGAACAAGCAAATGATTGCACCAAAGATACAAAAAGCAGACACCAAATTTAGAGAAGCCATCAGCCCAGCTGAACGTCTTTACATTTGTCTAAGGTAAGTCTTAAAACATAAAGTGAAATGCAAAATAAGATCATGTTTCAATGATATAGGCATTACATGTTCATCATTTCTAAAGAAGAACCTCAGTAGCCTATCCATAAAAGTTTGAATACAATGTAGGCTACGAATATAATTTAGACTACATGGTATTAAATTATCATGTTATTAAATTTAATTAATTTCCCCTTAATTAATTAATTTCCACTGTGGTGGGAATTGCGAAGGAGGTCTGTGAGGCTATCTGGACCTGTTTGGTGCAGGAGTACATGCCACCACCAGGGAAAGAAGAGTGGAAAGCTATTGCTGAGGATTATGGGAGGCTCTGTGACTTTCCTAATTGTGTTGGTGCAATTGCCGGAAAGCATGTAGTAATCCTGGCCCCTGCTAACAGTGGTTCCTTATACTTTAATTATAAGGGAACATTTTCAATTGTATTGTTGGCAGTTGTGGATGCCCACTATCGTTTCCGCATGATAGATGTTGGTGCTTATGGAAAGACCAGCGATTCTGGGATCCTATCAGCATCGATCTTTGGAAGGGCACTGCGTCAGGGAACCTTACTCTCGAAGATGCACCTCTTCCCGGTGCCGAAGAACTTCGAGCAATGCCATATGTCTTTATAGGGGATGAAGCCTTCCCTCTTCAGCGACATCTGATGAGACCATTTCCTGTGAAACGGCTTAAGGGAGAGAGGCGCATGTACAACTATAGTTTCTCTGGTGCCAGGAGAATGGTTGAATGTGCATTTGGCATTCTTGCAAACCAGTGGCGAGTGTACAGAAGAATGTTAGGGGTATCACCAAAGGTCGCTGAATCAGTAGTTAAAGCAACATACATGCTTCACAACTTCCTTTGATGGCACTCAGATAGAAAGGATGTAGATGCCTCCAAGTTCGTATCTGCAAACTTACCACCAGCTATCATGGCTAAACATCTCAAGACTCAGCAGCAACAATGCCACAAAGATTGCAATTGAAACTAGAGAGAAGCAGGTGCTGTCCTGGGTCTCACTGGATGTGTGACCAACCCTTGAGGACTCAAGTGGGCCATCCTCTGACTGTAGGTTTTGTAACTCGCACTTGAACATTTCATATCACTGTGTCAAGTTGGGGTAAAAAAAAGCATTTGGTGGTTATTAACTAGATGTACCGCATAGCGGTACAAAATATGACCGCCGCTCAGTCCTGTACATCCATTCCGCGAAAATAAATCATATTAATGAATTTGTCTCCATCTTCTACTCCATCGCCCACTCTTGAAACTTTTGTGTATGCTTGTTTGGCACACAAAGTAGCCTACTGGCGCTGCAAAGATGAATAGATTTGTTTCTGGGCCAAAACATTTGTAGCATTGTTATAAAACCTTTAAAATCTCTAAACAATCACAAGTAGAACAGTTCATCACAGTCCTTACAACTAGACTGATGAAAGGTACACCTGTAGGCTACATTGTATTTGGGAAAAGCAGAAGGTAGCAGCATAATGTATTCATTTATTTATTATTAAACAAAACAATCCATGTCAGTTCCATGCAGTTTTCAACAGCTATCAAGAAGAGAGGTCATGTCAAGGATTTTTGTGAATGTTTCTTCTACATTCAAGTTTAGTCATGTAGTTCATATGATATTCAGCTTTATTGTCAATGCACAAATGAAATACCAGTAGTCTAAAACAAAATGCCGTTTTACCCAGTGGAGCAAATAACTGACATGTCCAAAAGGGCCTTCATGAAATGCGTTGCGAGACTGTTACACATTTTAACGGGCAAAGTTGAAGAGCTACTGTCCGTTATTGTTTGTGCAAATAATATGCTGATTCATGTTCCCTTGGATTTTGCAACTATGAGGTCCATGGTTAGTCTGGCTTTCGCCAGACCAAGCTCAATCTTTTGACGCAATCTTTTGATTTTCACCCAGCCTAGTCCATGCTAGGCACCCGATAGAAATATTGTTTAATTTTGCGATTGAGATATCCACGCACTGGCGCCCCCCCCCCCCCCCCCCCCCCCTGCGACGTGTTCGCCCCCCGGTTTCAGAGCTGTTGTAAATGCAAAAATGCATAGAGGGAGTTATGACAAAACCGTGACTGTTAACAAACATAAGGTAGGCCCTATGCTAGGCCTATTACACAACACAAGTTGTCACCAGCCTATGCTGGCGACCCAAATAAAATCTCCTTTGGAACCAATGGCTTACACCTTACAGTATCAAGCTGCCACCTCTTGGCGAAAAGTTATGCATATCAGTAGTAATACATTTCAAGTAGCTGTGTGAATCACCGAAAGGGCGAATGAAGTGGACACTTCTAAATGGAACACAACCCACTGTACAGTAGCTCAAGGTCTGTGGCTAAAGCAGCCATAATGAAAGCGTTATCATTGTTTGGATACTTCACACACACGTGTTTTTTAATCGCATATACTACAACTACCAAGCTGGAATCAAAGCACATCGACTCCTCTCTCACACCCTAAACACGCACTTCGAACAAACAAAAAGCGCCTCAGTCTCACGATATAGCCATAGGCAAAACTGTATCTGACCGGTGTAACGTTGGTACTAAATCATTCATCGCAAAGAATGATTTTTGTAGCACGTGCAACAAATATGTGTAGGTACAGCCCTGCCCTGAATACATCTCAACGTGCGCTCTAAAACATCTGGTTTAAATGGAGATGTAGATCATCACGGGTGCGTTAATAAATCTACATTGCCGCGAGTTGACACAAATTATTCACTTTGACGAATTTATGTAGTTTCAGTTACTTTACTTTGAGCCATGCTCTTCCTTACTTGAATCACCTTTGAAAATAGAGGATTGAAGTAGCCTATATGGGTGTTTGGGAATGAACGTTGACTGCTTTTTGAGACTTCGAGCAGAAATGTCCCAGGCCGGTGTTTAGGATGCATCATAGACAGGTTATCTTTCAGGCCTATATATTTTCCATTTAAAAACCATCACGTAGCGAACATATTGTGGCTAACTCACTTAGCTCCTGTTAGTAGCCTTGGTTATGGTCATAAGCAAATGAGATGACAGTCGAAAGATACAATTAGTGCTGTTATCAATTTGCTTGGTAGCCTATAAACGCATTTATGGTTTTCTACAAATACATCAATAATCAAATCATTGTCTTCAGGATCTTCTCCAAGACACATCCTCTACATACTTACAGCATACTGCCCCCACCTACCCACACACACACTACACACACACACACACAGTCACTGCTCCACTCCCCTCCCGCCCACACACACATCTTCACTGTCATCACTCACATACATCATACTTGCAGTACACTGCCCCCCCCCCTCTCCCCTACATACACAGCACATTATTTCATCAGGAAGCTTCTCCAACACACATCCTCAACATACTTACAGCACACTGCCCCCGCCCCCCAATACACAGCACATTGTCTCATGAGGAAGCTTCTCCAACACACATATTGCACACTGCCCTCTCCCCACATACACAGCACACTATCCCATCTCCCTTGTCATCCCCCCAACACACACACCAAGACCCTTGGCAGTTGGGTTAGCCCCTTGAGCCGTGGATATGCCCAAGGTTTCTTCCTTGGTAAGGGAGTTTTTCCTTGCCCCTGTTGCTCTTGGGTGCTCCTTGTTGGTGCCCCCCCCCCCCCCCCAATCGCAATCCTCCCCCACCTTTCTTATGCAGCCCTTGCCACTTAATCTACTAAACCCCTCTTCTACTGCACTTTTTACCCCCCCCCATAAATGCACAAATAGGCTGACACCATACTTAATTTCACTGCATTTCTTACTTCCAGTAACTATATGCATGTGACAATAAACTTCCTTGTATCCTTGTATCCTTGAAAATTGGCCTCCATCACTCAACCATGCTAATGGTAACATTATTTTACCTACGTTCTGCTATTGATAGGATTAACGTAGCCTACCTGCAGTAAAAAACAAGCATGTCCGATAAACATTTTCAGATTTATTTCGGCTTCAAGAGGAAATGGGAATTACATGTCATGCAGAAATCATCCTACCCTTAGACGTTCTCTGCGGTAAACTACTGTAGGCCTACTGTCTTGTCCTTGTAGGAAGCGTGTCTTTCCAACCCACTTTAGATTAACTTCCAACAAAATTACGTCTCACTGCAACGATGCGCCATCTAGTGGACAAACGACTACGGGACGCCAATACTGGAAATGCAGCCAAATTATTATGATGAATATTTGGTTTTCCTTTAATCCTACTAAATTTGTAATTATGTATCGGCCGTTCTAATTGCCAATACTGATGGTATACGTGCCTGTGTGTGTGTGTGCGTGTGTATATGTGTGCACGACCATCTACAGGCCAATGAGTGTACAGTACAGTCACTAAATGTACACATAACTTCATTTTTTAGACCCCCCCATGGATGAAATTCTACGAAACGTGGCATACCCCCAGAGAATGTCAGGTTAATCATACACATAAAATTTGGTGCAGTTCTGAACTTCTTAACTGAAGAGAGGGGCGATTAAAGCAGAATTATATTGCATTTTCATTTTTTACCGGGGGGGTGCAAATCACAAATGAGTGATTATGGGCTAGGTTTATGTGGGCCCTTGAGACCAACATACCATAAAAATTTCTTCATCCTCGGTGCCACGGTTCAGGTAGTTATTTAGGAAAAACTGCATTTTTTGGGTTTCGGGGGGCCCAGCGCGGAGGAGGAGTGGCCCCCGGGGACCAAACGAAATTTTTCCGTAAAAGTCTAGTGGGGCTACATACCCACCAAATTTCATGTGCCCCGGTGTTTCGGTGCCCCGGGTATCGTTGACCAAAATTTCAGGAAGTAGATGACGGGGTAAAAAAAAACAAACAAAAAAAAAACTTTGACAATCCCTATATGACCGCTTCGCTAGCTTCGCTAGCGGCGGTCATAATAATAAGTTAATAAGTAATATCTAGCACAAAAACTACACAAGGACAAATAAAGAAACTAATGTAGCATCAAAAGCAATCAAACCTCTCTTTCTGTGGTGATGATAGGGAGTAGAAGGCTTTCTACTGTATTTGGTTGGCTCTTCAACATATTGGATGTGGTTTGCCTGTCCTGCAGATAAGGCTTCAGAAATGACCGGATACTCATGAACTGCCATTTGGTGTTGTAACTGGCACCTGACCCACTCTTTTTTAATTCCTTCTCCGCATTTTTCTCTTTCTTATAGCGATCCCTGAGAGATTTCCATTTAGTCTTACACACCTTTTCTATCATGAACATACATATCAGAATAACATGTTAACGTTACCAATGTAGATACATACTGTAACAGTTGCTAGGCACATCAGCTGACTTTTGTTTAGTTCGTTATTTAGCTAGGCTAACGAGCTTAGCAAGTAAGCTTAGCAAGTAGGCTACATTGGTTAAATCAACAGAACAGACTTAAAATCACTAACCAGAAATTCCCACAACATGGCTCACAAACTCCAATTTTTTTTATTATGTTGTGATAGTCCTTAGACGACATGTCATACAACACCGGGTGGTTTGAGACAGAGACAATCGGTTTCTCGGTGATGTCCATATAGTTGAATAAACGGTCTCGTTGATGTTTCAAACGTCCCGCCCTTAGATGAATCTGATTGGTCAAAATACCTGAACATTGATGAGCCGAGCGTTGCGCTTGAAAGTTGAACCAAGTTCAACGCTTAGCTTGCTCAACGCTAGCGTTACACCAGCGTTGCCAGCGTTCCGCTGCCGAACCATTGAGAACAAAAGGAAACCTGCCGCTTTCCGCTGCCTAATGTGATCCCCGCCATATTGTCTCTTGAACAGATCACCCACATAAATCAATAACAATAAGGCGGGGGTCACATTAGCCAGCGGCAAGTGGCAGGTTTCCTATTGTTCTCTATGGTTCGGCAGCGGAACGGTGGCAAATCTGGCGTAACGCTAGCATTGAACAAGCGAGTGTTGAGTGTTGAACTTGGTTCATCTTTCAAAGTGCAACGCGAGCGTATTCAATTGACAAACCCTTTGTGTTGCTTAGGAACAAGATAAAACTTATTATGGTTTGAGCGTTGCGTTACGTTTGCCGCTGCCGCTTGCCGCTGGCTGATGTGATCCTCGCCTAGGAACCTTGTTTTATTTTCTGACAGATTTAGATCCTTAACATTAATCTAGTCAAAATTGTAAGTCACTGGACTTGTCATATCATTCCAGGGGGCGAGGCTCTGAAAGACACTTGCCCTGCATATTTCTGTGACCTCACTACCATGAAGTCATGCAATTTCAGTCACATGATATCTATGGTAAACTTATAGTAAGAGTTTTGATGACTACATTTAGTTAGAACAGGAATTAAACATGCTGAAGCTTAAGTGTCCCACATTACCCAATGTCCCAGATTACCCAAATTCACGCTAACAGTATAGCAGAGAGGTGTCCCCAATATGGGCACTATAAAGCCACCATCAGACAGGATGCGGTTTTTGCAGTGGGAGTCGCCTTTTTAATGTTGTTTCGTATTGGCAGTAAGTTTGCGTGCTGCTGATGCGCCCTGAATGCCTCATGTGTTCATGCAGAGGCGCCCTGAGCGTCTCGAATTGAAAATGTAAAAAAAATTCAACTCAAAGCCGAAAAAGTGCCCAATGTCATTCACGTTTTTAAGAAAACATAGTGCACCTCACGTTTTACAAACGCCAATGCATGTCTCAGCACAATCCCTTCTGCCTTGCACGGGATGATATTAAAGATGTGTCAGTCCAATCTCATCCAGCCTATCTTCTCTGGAAAATTGAACATGGTCTGTTTTCCAGCTGGTAACTTTTACTGTCTATGGCTACTTCTGGGTAACTTGACTCTCGCCAGATGAATTTCGTTCCGCCTAGCTCCACTCATCCATCTGGGATCGATCCATTGGAGTGGTGCTTCAGAAGGCTGGGCCTTCTTGCATAAGATTGGATAAGCCACTTGTCCGTCATCTATTGACGTGCTACATCAACCACTCACATCGAAGCCAACCCGTGACGCTGAGAACAGTCTCACAGTCGCTTCTACGCTACGTCACATCTATGAAACTCCCGCCCTGCGTCCTGATTGGCTCTACCATACAATCTTGTGCTGAAATCACTCTCAACGGAACCGATCCCAGATGGATGTGAGTGGAGCTAGGCGGAGCGAAATTCATCTGGCGAGAGTCAGGTTAACTTCTGGGTAGTTCTGCAATGTTTGTCAGGCGTAGCAACAATAACTAAGGGGGTAATGAGGGTGAACTAATATTGTGCAGTGCACAATCAATAACCTCATCAACTCAAGTGTGCACTGCATGAAGCAACACATTTGAGAACAAAATTGGAATGAAATAAGCCTTTTGTTTGCATAGAAGAACTCTTACATCTTTTATTATTACTTACATGTTCAAGTGTTTTTATTACTTGTTTAGCATGGAATGTCCTAAATCTTGGACTTCTGCACAGTAATCACTTCTGATCTTTCAGGAGGAGCGTTTGACCTGATGTCACGGAGGTTAATCACAGCCAGCAGTAAGGCCATAGCAGAGCACATCACTCAGAAAATACAGCCATTCCCATGTGGAAGAGATGACACCGAAAACTAGTCCATCCACCTCTACCCCCCCCCCCCCCCCAATCACACACACACACACACACACACATACATTACACACACAGTAGGTCTAATTTGAATGATGGGCAAAGTTCAAAGTCTGTTTAACCAGCTAATTTAAGAACTAGGCTAAATCAAAATGGACTAGGACCTTAACAGCAAATATTGCACTCAATCAGCTGAATGCCCCCACATGCCACTCCATAGTTATAGCTAATGCTTGAGAGCTTGGCTTGTTGATAGACTTTGCACTTTGCCCACTGTTTAAATTAGGGCCCAGTATGTTGAAGTGCAAATAAGTAAGAATTTTCCTTGATAAAGCCATGTTTTTGCTAGCCTTAACTGCATTTCCATTGCCTGAAGTGAACTAGCAGATAATATGACTAAGGCTGTTTTTGTCTGTATTCCAAACACAGTTGTAGGACTGTCTTGTTTCTGAGTATATTGACCTCAAGATATGTTAGAATAAGTGGGAGACCTAATCCAAGTGAATTTTGCGCAGTTTAGTTAAATTTTATCTTACATGTTCTTATGTGCAGGCTAAGAAATTCTTAGATTTTTACCTTCAGATGTTCCGACTGCTAACTTATTGCAGTCTTTATCAAAAATGCCACGTAAGAGTTTTTTTATTTAAATCACACTCTGAGTTTATACCTCATGAGTTCTAGTTTGTATAAATGTGATTATGATGCACTTTGTTTTGCACTCTTACAGTATCATGATGAAGTAAGCCTTGTTTTAACTTAGTAATGTTTAATGTTGGTATCTCCCATAGGGATGTTTGGATTACTGCTTACCATGTCCTGTGTGACACACTGTGAACAGGCTGTGTCATGTTGCCAAAGTTATAATAAAGCCCCTTAAAGTTGTCCTGCTTTATTTAATTGTTTGTGTGTGAAACTTGCAAGTACTGTATGTTTCTTTTCTTGCTGCTAACCCAATAACCTCAATAACCTAAACCACAAATAAGGGTTAAAGCTATTTTTTGTGATTTTTCCATGCTGTTATGGGAATGTATTTCCCCCTCTTAGTCAAGCTTATAATGGGAATTCTGGTAATGTTTCATAGATTGAACAATCTTGAACAGAAAGACAAAATAAATCGTGTCAGAAAATGTGCATTGTGAAGCCGGTGTGGTTGCATGTGCAGTATGCTCTTACAGTAAGTGCACAATACCTTGAGAGGGAATCGAGAAGTCTGTTACAGCATGCTGAGGGCAGGGTTTTGTAAGGTATGATGTGTTGTGCCTGAACCTGTCCACACTCTTCTGCTGTCTTTTGAAATGTGCTGCTAAAGTATGAACTATGAGAATGTCATGAAGGACTGTCTTCTCTATTACTCTATGACAAGAGTGCTAATAGAGAAGACAGTCTATGTAATGCATAACCAAAGACATGCAATGATCAAAAACCAGTGAGAGTCTATCTTACTGAGCCATTTGAAATGCTTGTAAATGACACAAAACCTGTTAGGAAGTGGTTAGTCTTCTTAAGAAACTATTGGCAACATTTCCTCAAGCATACCATACAGTATGTATGTTACCCAAACATACTTCCCTTGTCACTAGCTGTGCACACAATGCTACGGTATTAAAAAAAAAACATTTTTATCAGACTGCCTAGTTAGAGTTTCTTTTTGTCAAATATTTGCTTGCTAAGGATGTAATCTGTAAGGTTTTCTTCAATAGACATTGACTGACTATTAGGGGCATCCATCCTTAGTTTATTTTGAATGCAAATGCAATGCCATGCAAATGTGTGGGCTTGCATGCTCTATTCTCAGCAGGACACAATGAAAATGGTGTGTGCTTTCATCTTAGTTTACATTTTTACATTTATGGTTATTTGCCATTTCATGTAGGCCTATTTGCTTCTTGAAGACCATATACTTTCTAGTTAATCCTTAATAAACTAGATGTACCACATAGCGGTACAAAATATGACCGCCGCTCAGTCCTTTACATCCGTTCCGCGATAATAAATCACACTTCAATGTGTCTCCATATTTTACTCCATCCCCCACTCTTGAAACTTTTGTGTATGCTTGTTTGGCATGCCTGAGTGTGTGTGTGTGGCTGCACAGAAAGTAGCCTACTGGTGCTGAAAAGGTGAATAGATTGTAGAATAGCCAAAGAAGATGTAGCATTGTTATAAAACCTTTAAAATCTCTAAACAATCACAAGTAGGGCAGTTCATCACAGTTCATCCATTGCAACTGGATTGATGAAAGGTCACTTACACCTGTAGGCTACATTGTATTTGGGAAAAGCAAAAGGTATCAGCATAATTTTATTTATTTATTTATTTATTTATAAATAAACAAAAACATCTCTGTCAGTTCCATGCCGTTTTCAACAGCTATCAAAAACAAAGGTCATTTTTGGATGGATGGATTTTTTGTGAATGTTTCTTCTTCTACATAAGATTTTAGTCATCTTTAGTTCATGTAATACTTTATTGTCAATGCCCAAATTAAGTAACAGTAGCCTAGTCTGAAACGTTATTGTTAATGCACAAATTAAGTAACAGTAGTCTGAAACGAAATGCTGTTTTACATCTAACCAGTGGTGCAAATAACTGACATGTCCAAATGGGCCTTGATGAAATGCGTTGCTAGACTGTTCATACACATTTTAACGGGCCAAAGTTGAAGAGCTGTTGTCCGTTATTGTTCGTGCAAATATAGGCTGATTCATGTTCCCTTGCATTGTGTAACTGAGGTCCATGGCTAGTCTGGCTTTCACCAGACCAAGCTCAATCTTTTAAGAAATCAAAAAATAAATAGCGGGCCGATCAGGCTGGGTTCACCCAGCCTAGTCCATAGGCACCCGATATTGGTTAATTTTTCGATTGAGATATCCACGCTCTGGCTATTCTAAATGCAAAAATGCATCAGGGAGTTATGACAAAACTGTAACTAACAAACTAGAACCTAATAGAAAGCTGTTAGCTTCCCTAAGCTACAGGTAGGCTTATAAGGTAGGCCTATTTACAACATAAATTGTCAATAGGCTATGCTGGCGACACAAATAAAATCTCCTTTGGAAACCAATGGCTTACGCCTTACAGTATCAAGCGGACTTAAACTGCCATATCGTGGCGAAAAGTTGTAATAAAATCGCAGCTCCATGAGTCAAGGAAAGCGCGAATGAAGTAGCCACTTCTAAATGGGACCCACTACACAGTAGCTTAAAGGAATTATCCGGAGTAAAATGCACTTTAGATCGATTTACGGATGATTGGGAGTACATACGTTGAATCATGTCATTCGGATGTGTTTTGAGAAAGTTCGATGTTACCGTTTTTAGTCAAAGCTCTAGAGTGGAAGTGAGAAGGGCATATTATTTCGCCTACAAAACGCTATTTTTATACCTCTTCTACAGTTCCAAACAACATTGCACTTACGTGGTAGTGAGTAGAGGGTCCCTAAAGCCAAACCGAAGTATCCCGAGGTCTTTATGTGGTCGGATAGAGAGTCCAGAATGAATTTCATCAAGCCAGTACCTTTCCGGAAATGTTGCCATCTTTGTTGCCATCTTTGCTGTCATCTTTAGGGGAAAGTCCGTAGGGGTCGATTGCCAAGTGTGCTCTGGAAATTCACAATTTCGTCGCCGTTTAAAAAAAAAAAAAAAAAACATAGTCCAGTATTTCTTTTGAAATTGAAATGAAGTTGTATGGACTGGACTATGTTTTTTTTTTTTTTTTTAAACGATACTTCGGTTTGGCTTTAGGGACCCTCTACTCACTACCACGTAAGTGTAATGTTGTTTGGAACTGTAGAAGAGGTATAAAAATAGCGTTTTGTAGCGGCGAAATAATAATATGCCCTTCTCACTTCCACGCTAACGAGTTTTGACTAAAAACGGTAACATCGAACTTTCTCAAAACACATCCAAATGACATGATTTGGATGTCAACTCAACGTATGTACTCCCAATCATCCGTAAATTGATCTAAACAGGGGCGATTCTAGACCTAGAGCTTTGCTGGGGCATAGGCCCCCAACTCCCAATACATTAAAAAACAAAAAAATTAACTGTGTGCGCAATATGAAATAAATGGCTAGCCTGATTTGGACCATCATATATCTCCCCTAGGTCACAGACATCCTCCTCCATACTCTGAATAGTTTTACGTCTAGCCCCCATCATGTCCTCATCCGTCTCTTGCATGTCTCTCCTCCTCCTCCTCCTCCTCCCCCTGCCTGGTACTGGACTGCCCAGCCTGTGCTCTCTCTCCCCTCTCTTCTCCCTCTCTTCGACCTTCTCCTCCTCCAGCACTCTCTCCCTCAATTGTTGTAGCAGCCACTATCCAGCAACATCCAAACACATAGGCATAAGTAGGCCTATACTCACTGCATGAATTTAATAGGCTTTCCTACTAACACAAGGGAAGCTTATTTTTAGTCAAAATTGAGATACTTCCCTCCCAGGCAAGGGTCCTATAGACATCCTGGCAATACTGCAGTTCTTTGTAGCTTAAATAGCCTACTAAAGCCTTCATACTGACTTTTGGTGATAATTAGCAAATGTAGCCTATAATAATCTACACAGATGTCTATTCTGATTCTTAGGCTACATTTGCAAATGCAGTAAACTTATTTAAGTTTGCCATTAAACAATTAATCAAATCACAGCACTGGCCATTACCAGCATAAATGTTAATGTTACCGTTAATGTGGGCAAAATTGTCATACCTCCTTCATCCTCCTCACTGTTCCTCTCCCTCTGCCTCTGTTCAGGAAGAATTTTCTGATGTCCATCTCTGAATAGTTTATCAGAAGGCTATGTTTAGTTTTACAGTAGGACAGCTTCACAAACAGTATAGGCTACTTTTACAGGACTCTCTACAGTATACGTATAAATCATTATTAATTGTCCGCATGTGTGCATGCAGCCTACTGTAGCATGGTGTGTGTGTGTGAGGGATAGAGCACAATCTGGTAGGTAAACTGTTGCTAAATTTAGGCTACAATGACGCTAAGCATTGAAAAACAGATGCTAGTTATGTGGGCAACACTCTCTAACAGCAAACAAGTTGTGAATTTGTTGTAACATTAAACAGGGGACGACTTACTCTGCTCAAAGTGATGTAACGCGCTCCAGCGGATTCCACAGTGTATGTGTGTGCAGTAGGCCTACAACAAAACACTCGGAAGAATCATGTGAACGATTTTCATTGGTTGTTGCGTTCAATCTTACCCAGCTACGGAGGTGCTATTTCCTGATTGGCTATTATGGCCCCTTTCTTTATTCCTTGTTTTTTTTTTTTATTGACTGGTAAGTGACAGGCTCGAGTCATGACTAAAGCATGCACGGAGATGCGCTCATGAATGCCGTTTCCAGCGAGAGCCGCGCTAGAATTTTACTGGGGCACTGGAGACTTTTACTAAGGCACGTGCCCCAGTGAATAAGGTCTAGTGACGCCCCTGGATCTAAAGTGCATTTTACTCCGGATAATTCCTTTAAGGTGTGTTGCTAAAGCAGCCATAATGAAATGAAGGTGTCATTGTTTGGATACTTCACACACACGTGCTTTTTAATTTCACAGACTACAACTACCAAGCTGGAATCAAAGCACATCGATTCCCCTCTCACACCCTGCACGCACTTAAAACAAAATAAACAGGCTTCTCAGTCTCACGCATGTATAGGCAAAACTGTATCAGACCGGTGTAACGTTGGTAAATCTTCCATTGCACAGAATGATTTTTGTAGCACGTGCAACAAATGACAGTCGAAAGATACAATTACAGTGCTGCTATCAATTTGCTTGGTATAACCGCATTTATAGTTTTCTACAAATGCAATCAATCAAATTGGCCTCCATCACTCAACCAACACTAACGGTAACATTACCTAGGTCCTTATTGATATTATAAGATTAACGTACCTGCAGTAAAAACCAAGCATGTCCGATAAACATCCTCAGATTTATTTCGGCTTCAAGAAGAAATGGGAATTACATTTCATGTGAACATTGTCCTATCCTTATTAGACGTTCTCTGCGGTGAACAGTCCTTGTAGGAAGCGTCCATTGTTTTTCCAACCCATTTTTAACTTCCAACAAAATTACGTCTCACTGCAACAATGCGCCATCTAGTGGACAAACGACTACTTATCGCCAATACTGGAAATGCAGCCATGATGATGATGATGAATATTTATTTTGGCTTTCTTTTAATCCTACTGAATTTGTAATTATGTATCGGCCGTTCTAATACCGATAGTATGTGGGTGCCTGTGTGTGTGTGCATGTGTATATGTGTGCACCGCCATCTACAGGCCAATGAGTGTACAGTCACTAAATGTACACATAACCTAATTTTTTTAGGACCCCCCCATGGATGAAATTCTATGAAACTTGGCATACCCCCAGAGAATGCCAGGTCAATCATACACATACAATTTGGTGCAGTTCTGAACATCTTAACTGAAGATAGGGGCGATTAAAGCAGAATAATATTGCATTTTCATTTTTTACCGGGGGGGTGCAAATCACAAATGAGTGATTATGGGCCAGGTTGATGTGGGCCCTTGAGACCAACATACTATACCATAAAAGATTCTTCATCCTCAGTGCCACGGTTCAGACAGTTATTTAGGAAAAACTGCTTTTTTTGCGGTTCGGGGGGCCCAGCACGGGGAGGGAGTGGCCCCCAGGGACGAAACGAAATTTTTCCGTAAAAGTCTAGTGGGGCTACATACCCACCAAAGTTCATGTGCCCCGGTGGTTCGGTGTCCCGGGTATCGTTGACCAAAAATTCAGGAAGTAGATGACGAAGAAAAAAAAAAAAAAAAAAAAAGAAAAAAATTTGACAATCCCTATATGATAGCGGCGGTCATAATAATTAGTAGATTGCCATAGGCAGTGGGCATAGCCAATAACCTACCTATTTTGGTAGTTGTTTAATAGATTGATTAGTTTACCATGAGGATAATAATGGCTACCCCGACGATGGAGCACGGTGTGCTTATGTTGTTGGTTCATACTCAAACACCCACTTTTTTTGACCACTAAGGCCTACTGTGCATCACATTTCCTGTCTCTTATCAGCGATGGAGATCTATAGCATGTCTCCTAAAGTGATAACACGTCAGAAATAAACTATTGCAATGATTTCGAAACAAATATGTGTTAGTTTATTTAAGAGTATTTTTCCACGCAACATGTTGACTCATATCCCAGGCACATGTGCATGCAGTTAGGTTGGTATGGTGTGGAAATATTTAGGGCGGTACTGGTACTTTTCCTTTTTATCGTTTCGTGCCAGCTATTTATTTCCTCTCCTCTTGGTTCAGTTGCATTACATTTTGGAGGATCTTGAAGTACGAAGCCCGCCGACACTGACAGAGGTAAGTAGATGAACATAAATCCAGTTGGTTGCTATCTACTGTAAAGTTTCTGTTCAGCGTCAAAGTTCATTTGAGGACGGAAACGATGCTGGCGTTGCTCTGGTCCATTTCATACGATCAAGTGTGATTGTACCGATACGGATTTTCTCATGTGAACAGTCGTGAGCACCATTTTTGTCAGTAAAATATTTATTCAAATAGAAAAAATGTATGTGCAGATGCACGGAGAATGGGGCAATATAAGAAGTACCAGTGCAGCCCTTTTGCCCATAAGCCTAAGTGAGGGGATTAGAGGAGCATTGTTGCACATTCTATTCTCTGTTAATGGTGATTATATATTTATGCTATGTTGATGTGTTGTTCTTTGGCCATATATTGAAACTGGTGCACATATCTTATTTTACTAAGTCTAATGGCTATCAGCTTTGACTCTCACCAGTGTTTTGGTTATGGTTATGGGATTTGGCAGACGCTTTTGTCCAAGCGACATACAAATACAAAAACAATATAATATTTAAAACAGATTAGAATGTTGGTCAAACTATAATAAGGAGAATAGCAATAATAAGCAATAATGTCCATTCAATCAATAATAAACAATACTAAGACTACATTAAGGAGAATATCAATAATAAACAATAATGTCAAATTATTCAACAGCCTAATGAAAATAAAGCAATATTATACAAACCATAATGCATAAGAAGCGCTTAAAGAACTAAGTGCATGTTGAACAGAAATGTCTTTAGACCCCGCTTAAACGACCCAAAACTATCACAGGAACGGAGAGCACTGGGCAACTCATTCCACCAACATGGAACCACTGATTTTGATCACGTTTTGATACGGAAGTGTGCAGGCATTATTTTGACATTTCATTGCTCTTGAGAGAATGTAAAGGCTTTTTAATTGTTAAAACAAAAAACACCCTTGGATATTTTTTTTCTTGTTTTGGATATTCAGTGTTCCCCGCCCAAAGAGCTGAAATATAAATCTTTGGAGTCCAGGAAGGGCTAATTTTCAACATTTTGTGATTGTTATTGTACAACTGAAAAACAAAATGAGGTTTAAGTTGTCTTTTTGTGGTTCATCTTGGGAAGACCAGCTAAAAGAAACTGAAGCATACGTCACAAACAGGATTGCAGACAAATAGATTACGTAACATTTCCTTTCCTTCTGGCTACCCCATGAGACTTTATTTTATTGTTAGGGAAAAAAGCTCTGGAACAACTTTTATGATTCCTTAGAATTTGTTTTCCTGGTTTGGCCACTACACCTTTAAAAACTGATGTGTTTAATCATTGAAAGTTGACTCCCTGATGAAGGGTTTCTGAAATGCACGAGAGTTTAAAACGACCAAGCAGTGAAAATAATGGTTTTTATCTGTTTAATAAAGAGAGTGCCTGAGTTTCCCCCCCCCCCTGTTTTGCATACAATAACAATGTTCAAACACTTCTTATTGTTATACCTGCGAAACAGGTGTGGCTGCATAGCCTACAGTGTACCGTTTTTATAGTCGGTTTTTGGGTTAACTTGCTTCTACTATATGTCCATTAAAGATTTTGGTTTTTTTATGTGGTTATGGGGAACATTTGTAAACATGTCTTATTCTTGACTTCATAACTATTTTCATATCATTTCATATAATTTTTGACACCTGACATGAACCCTTTTAGCAGGAATACTTGAAGAACAAAATGGCAGATCCTTGGCAAGAATCAATGGACCATGCAGTTGTTGTGGCCAGGAAAGCTGGAGCAGTAAGTGCCTAAATATATCGACACATACTGTATTCATTCTCAGGTTGCATTATAGAACAAAGTGAAAGTAGATCATTTGGGCGAGAGTTTTAGTTGTGTTTAACAATGTTTCTCCATGTATCTTGTCCAGGTTATCCGAGATGCACTTCAGAATGAGGTTAAGATTATGACAAAGAGCTCATCTGTGGACCTGGTCACCAAAACTGATCAAAGGGTGGAGAAGATCATAATTGAATCTGTCAAAGAAAAATTCCCCACGCATAGGTGCGACCACTGCCACACATTCATTGCACATAGAAACAAACTTGCAGATTCTCTTTCTCTCTCTATCTCTCTCTCTCTCTCTCTCTCTCTGTGTTAATACAACCAATCTACACGTAACATGCAAACCATGTGACCGAGAGAAAAATAGAGAGAGAGAGAGAGAGAGAGGACATTGCTACACTATGCCCTCACTGTATCCTGATGTCTGTTAGCTTACTGGCTTCAATTGAATGCCTGTGTATTGATCTCCTACCCAGCTTTATTGGAGAAGAGTCAGTATCTGCAGGAGAACCTTGCATTCTAACGGACAACCCCACCTGGATTGTCGATCCTGTGGATGGAACGACAAACTTTGTACATGGGTAGGTAATTCTGTTAACATCAATTCAGATAATTTCCAGCCAGATTTGTAGTGTGTAAGTTTTGTTTAATGCACTATTTGAATCGATACATTTATAATGAAATAAAACTCAACACAATGTGGTTGAGCTGGCCTCCACCTACTGTAAACTGCGTGGCCCTGAAATGAACTTGATCTTGACCTCTGAACAAATGTGACCCCCATCTTTGAACCCACAACCTTGAGTACCTTGTCAGTGTATCTAGCCTCAAACATTGTTGTACATGTGACCCCTGGGTCCTTTGGCCTAGTGCACCTAATTAAGCATTATCACCTGGAGAGAAGCAATGCTCTTTTCTGATTGGCTGGCTGGGTGCTCCGCTTCGCGTCAGGGCCGTTTTACAACCTCAACCGTGCATTCATTTCTGTGAACAGACCACCGTGTCGTCCATTATCCCTTACATATGTGTGAGAGTAGCGTTGGTAGCAGATATCGCCATGGATGTGAGTCAGCTGTAGGGACAAGGTTGGACATGCGAGCCACATGCCAACCTCTGTGAAGTTGGCACCCCATTTGATGAAAGTATTTTGATTTGTTTGTGCATCATTTGAGCACGTTTGAGCAGGCAAAATAAAAATTTGGGCCCCTACCGTCGTAAAGAAATGTAACTTTAACTTGCTTATTGACCTGGTGTCACTTAGCACCCCATTGACGCCAAAACGACTCCGTAATACATTTGTACATTGTTTGTGCACATTTGTGCAGTCAAAATAAACATTTATGCAACATTAAAGGTTAACTTCTTTAACATGATTTGAGCACAATTTTTTTTATTTTGCCTGCACAAACGTGCACAAACAATGCACTAACAACTTGTATTCATGTTTTCATCATATGGGGTGCCAACTTCACAGAGGTCACATGCAAGGTTTGATGAACATCACTCAAGCCACCTGTGATATATCACTTGTGTATCTCCAGAGCCCCTCTACGGAGGGCCTTGGCACTTCCTATTAAGCCCCATTGTATCGAAATTGGTTGCAGTTCCATTATAATTCCACTGGGGGTGATCGCGGGCGAGCGCAGATTGAATGGGGGTCTTTGGAGCTAGACGGCTAAATTTATCTCTTTCACCTGCTTGTCGTGGAAGAATCCCATATTTTATTGTAGTTTATGCAAGTTCAATGTAGATTTTAGATCTAAAGTTGAATGAACGAGTACTTATGTCCTTTTCATTTCTTACAGATTGGGTCGTTGTTGCCCATAACACGCTAGCATTGTGCTAATGAATGACGTCATTGACATATTTGAAAGGCTTTTTATAAGTATTATGTGACTATAAAAAATATAATAATCAACAGTGTGTATTTTCTTTGCCTCTCCTATCGAATGCAACATTCAAATTACTACTCAAAAAATTATATCCAGAGAAAAGTGGATATTGAGGGGTAAAGCTCCAAAGACCTCCATGCATTCTGCGCTCGCCTGCGAGCGCCCTCAAGTGGAATCTGAGGTGGAACTGCAACCAGTCCAGAAACCGGAAGTAACTAGACAGTGCCAATTCTCTACCTATTAGACATTCTCTGGTATCTCACACACTGTATAGGACACCATGTCACCTTTAGCTTTGACACCACAACCTTGAATCCCCTGTAGCCAAATTGTGATTAACTGTACTGTACAAAGTTTGAAGAAGATTCTTCAACCCTCTGTTTTCAACCCATGTTTCTGTGACCCCTGACCCCATGACCTTGATTATCTAATGAGTCCATATACCCTTACTTAAATGTGCAAAGTTTGATGATGATCCTGCAATCCAGAATGGGAGATATGATGCATTGCAATAACAGACAGAATCAGGCATGCACAGATGGACAACTGGAAAAAAGTATGCTTGCCTGTCCTCTAAGGAGGACTAGCACAATGGTAGCACAATTTATGTCTGGGATAACGCTCTGTCATCTGGTCATTTATGGAAACATTGTCAATGGTGGTCAGATCTCTATTGAATTCTATTCTATTCTATTCTATTCTATTCTATTCTATTCTATTCTATTATATTATATTATATTATATTCTTGAATTTCCCCTAGGGATCAATAAAGTATCTATCTATCTATCTATCTATCTATCTATCTATCTATCTATCTATCTAACTATCTATCTATTGCCGATCAGAAGTCCGTAATAGGTCGTCATGCCACTTGACCCATCCCATATCTAGTCATGTACTAATGTGCAGTTACATTGACAATACTTTTCACATGCAGATAATGACACTAAATGTGCCCAACATTTGCCCATCTCTGACAGGTTTCCCTTTGTAGCTGTGTCAATTGGCTTTGCTGTCAACAAAGAGGTATGTCCAAGCAACATTGTATGCCAAACCTGATTTATCTTAGTCAAATGTAAACTGAAAATAGCATTACCTAAACATCACATTTCACTGATGTAGTGTCATGTCTTAAAGTCTCTGTAATATGTGTTTTCTAGCTTGAGTTTGGTGTGGTATACAGCTGTTTGGAGGATAAAATGTACACAGGTAGAAAAGGCAAAGGTGCCTTCTGTGATGGAGAGAGGCTGCAGGTGTCTGACCAAACAGGTAAGCCACATTTTATGTACCGGTATGTGTTTCCGCTCTTCTTAGAACAAGTATTGCACAGAACAGAGTTGAACACTGCTTTTTTGTATGTTTACCAGACATGAGAAAAACTATAATCATCAGTGAGCTTGGGTCAAACAGAGACCCTGCGGTGGTCAGCAAGATATTTTCCACCATGCAGAAAATCCTCTGCATCCCAGTGCACGGGTGAGTTCTTTCTCCTTTGACATTAGATTGTCAGAGCATGTAGAGTTATTCTTAAGTATAGATCATTTTTTAGCTAAAAGCCACATGGGGTGTGTCATTGTTCTGTTGATGAGTTGTAAAGCTAAACAGGTAAAGAACAAGGTATCTCTTTTATTTTAAAAAGCCATAAACCTTATTTACGTAACCACATGCACCATTGATTCCGAGCCCCATTGGCAAACACATATTCATTGAGATGTATATGGTAAATATCATCTATTCCTATGATATAAACATTTTAAAAACAATTCTTTCATGTTCCTGTCTGTCCAGGATACGTGGTTCAGGCACTGCTGCCACCAACATGTGTATGGTTGCATCAGGGGCAGTTGAGGCCTTCTTTGAGATTGGGATCCACTGTTGGGACATCGCTGCCGGGGCAGTGATCGTGACAGAGGCTGGTGGCGTCCTCATGGATGTGGATGGTAGGGCAGCTGTCAACATTAAGACAATATTGATTAAATGATTAAATATGTTTAGTATACGACGGCATTTGGTGATATGTCTAATCAGTGTCTCCAAAGTGATTTTTTAAACTTTTTTCTGTTGCTTTTTGTTCATACAAATATGTTCATAAATAGAACTGTTGAGTTGTCTCTTGAAGTGCATTCAGCTGTTCTAATGAAAGTTTCATAAATCCCTTTTTTTTTGTCTAGGAGGACCATTTGACTTGATGTCAAGAAGAATGGTTTCAGCAAATAATAAAACAATTGCTGAGAGGATCGTCAAAGAGATCGAAATTTTTCCTGCAGAGAGGGATGATGCACCCAAAAAGAAGTGAAGGCTTAATGCCATGTCTCCTTTATCACTGCCACTTTTTATAGACTTTCACAACTACTGTTGGTGCTTTGAAGCCCTGTGACGTCGTAAGTTAGATGAGGAAACGTAAAGAAGTTTTGTCCTCTGCATTTCACGGCAGACCATGCATTGTTGAATGTTATTTTATTTTATTTTTTACTGTTTGCCAAATTTTTTTTTTTACTGCATACAAATAATGTTTAACTGGGCATTAGCAATTAGAAAAAAAAACCTGTAATGTTGATATGACATTGAGTGTTCTAAAAATAAATGATAAAGCAGTTCTTATGTTCCTATGTTATTGATTTTGTCACATCAGAACTTTTTCCTTGTGTAAAAGTATATCCTCAGACATTTACAAATAGTACCACCCTGCTTGTCCAGGATGCATCAAATAAACCACCAAATTAGTTGTAGCAAAGACTTGAAATCAGATGATACATGCTACATCTTTTGCCAAAAATCATTTATCAGTGCCATAAGGGTCTTGATAAATATTTTTGATTGACATATTAACCCAATATATTTCAAACAATGCAATCATTTCTCTGCATTTTTATATTTTTTGGTGTACACCCACCTTAGTCTTAGATATATTATGGGCAACAGAAATAATAATAATAAAAAAGCTTTGTATTCTCAGTCTTCCTATTCCCGCCTACTTCACCCTGACAACTACATCTTGAACACGTAATTGCCCTAATCATCAAAAACAACGATAAACTGGCAAGCAATTGTCTCCTTTTCTAAAAAAAAGAACTGTTCAATACATTTTCCATTAACATGGCCTCATTTGGAGCAAAGGGGGGACAAATACTTTGAAAGGATCTTATTTCACTCTTGTACTGCACTAATTTTCTTGTCAGTATCCTTTTTCTGTTGCCAGCATGGCATCTTCGAGTAGTCATTGTGAATTCTGTCTTCTGTGCCAATGCGGAACAACGCCTTTTGAACCCTAGCTGGCCTCCACAGTTGGTCAAATGAGCAATGCTGAAGCCTGAGTTGAAGGAATGAATGCATATAATTACTGCATGCTGTGCAGATTCAGCCAGCAGGGGGGAGTGTTGCACAACACATGGTGTTCTATTGAAGAAAAGTGCAATTCTTTGAAGTTTATGTGTGCAGTTGTGTGCCACTCTTTTTTATGTTTAATTTCTTTTTGCCGAGATATAAAACAGACAATGTCATATGCCATTATTTTGTTACCATTATGATTAACTTACAACAGAGAGATACAGTATATAACACACACACACACACATGCACGCACGCACGCACGCACGCACACACACACACACACACACACATGCAGGCCCCCCCCCCACACACACACACACACAGCTATTCACAATAAAGGTCCTGATTAAAAACCTCACTGAATAGGACAGACACTGGTTTAAAAGTGACTGGGTATTTGAATATGGTTAAATATGCTATTGACAGCTACAGATAATTTAATAATAAGCATCGTACTTCACATCAAACATCCTACAAATCTTAATGAATAATAAATAAGTAGGCTGCTGCTAGTGCTTCAACAAAATAGCCTAAACCTCACATGTGAAACTGTTCTCTGCCAACTGCAAGTGGCCCTGTGTTGATGGTGGAGAGGAAGCTAAAGTATGCATCTGAGACTCATATGATCACTTAAGCGAGTAGAGCAGGTGTTTGATGTGAGAATTATATTGCAAAGATGGAGATTGTGGTCTGGTAACTCTATCTCCTTGATTAAAGCAATTGTTCCGTGCAAAATGATATATGAAGCACCTGCGCATTGATATGGAGACATGGAGATTTTAATCGCAGCTTGCTAGAGCATATTGAATAATTATCTTAAATAGAATTACACATAGACAGTGATCAAGTTTTTTTTGTTTTTAAATCAAGCGTGTGGGATCAGGATAACAAAAGTGTACATCCTGGCTGATATCAACTTCACTGTCATCTATCTCACCAATATGGGAACAATCTTCTCATTTAGCTACAGATGCAAGCTGCCAAATGTACTGAACTGAAAGTGTAGGCCTAATTCTGTTCTTTTCATAAGCAAATCTTACCAAAATGATGGTTCATATGATTGTCTGGAGAGAGAAGACAGTCCTTTTAATGTACAGCAATTGCCAGACTCCATTATATGTCACTGGGTATGCAAATGTGTTGGACACACGCAACATAAAAGCTTTGTGTTTGTTTGTGCCTGTTTCTGATCCCCATCTCCATCGTTAGACTAATGTGATAGATGACAAGTTTGGTTTCCTGCAGCAGGGCCAGTCAATATGTAAGGTGATGAATTGTTCACCTCCATCTTGTCAATCTACTGAAATTGATCCCAAAAACGTTGCCAGCTCGCATTTTAAACTCCTCATTTAATTACATTTACTGGAGTTTATTTATTTATTTATGCATTTTTTCATTTATTTGATTATTTTAAGTGGAGCATGGTGAGGGTTCTGTCTCTCTCTCCAGCAGTAAAAATGGGGTGTTGTTCATCAAAGGCCAACAAGTGAAAACCAGCAAATGGAACAATTTCAACATTTTTTCAGAGTTGGAAATGCACCTGAGGAGACAATATTCTATTGATTTCTATGTGTCGTTCAACCTGTTTAAAGTCTTAGGCAGAGAAATCAATCTCCCACCAATGTTCATGGAAGCTTTAGCAATTAGCACAGAAAACTGTCTGGTCTCTTTCTCCGACAGCATGCTAATTGACAACATAAACAGGGGATAACATTTCCTAAAATTACATTAAATGGACCATAGAATGCACAATGCATCCTAGATCCATCCAACAAGAATTTCGAATCAATACTTTCGCACCTGATGCATTTAGTGGTAATGGACTATTATTAATTATACTATCCAATTAAACTAAAATGTTAATAGCTGGAAAAAAAATTACCAAAATTTCAGCAATATCATTTATATAATGTTTAACTCTCTCAGGGGTATGATGTGTTATACATTTGTTTGTCATCCGAGAGTGTGTCAAATTGAAAGTCCTTTGACGTAGACCATTGAACTGTACATATTTTGATAGGCTACACAAGTTCTGCAATACCAGGACCACATCAGACCCGACAAGACCAGGATGTCAACATGGAATCATGGAGCCTTGACTTTCTTCATCACATAAAAGCTGTCGAAGGGTGCTTGTCAAACCTTTTACACAATTCAGTCATTTGACCATTTGATCTGGCTACACTTTGTGAAAGACACCACACACAACACATTATAAGTGGTAAATGGTTGTCATCTATATTTCTTTTCAACTTCTTCTTTGACTTTTAATTGACTTATAAATGTATAATTATGTTTGTGATAATGATTCAAAAGCTCATCTTTCACTAGCCTTCTGTTACTGCCATGCTTTACGATTTATTTTTCCTCTAAGCGAGTACCTTTGTGGATTGAAAGAGCTGCTCACCTGTTAAATAAGGCCTGCCATAATGACTATCCGAGCCTCTCTGTTCTCCCATCCATGTTCACCCTCAGGCCATGGAGCTCTTGTTATTCTGTCGGCCTGGGTTTATTCAAGTGAGTCTGACAAGAGATCAACACACACACAGATACACACACAGACACACACACACACACACACACACAGAGACACACACACACACACACACACACACACACACACACACACACACACACACCAAGACACCAAGATCCAGGTCAGAGTCAACAGTTTTTGTATAAAAGGACCAGCGGGCTGTAACCCTTAATAATGATAAATAAATAAAGCTGGTGAAAGTCAGACACTGGGTGTTCTACCATAACATGTGCTGGCAGGGGTCCTGTTGGGATGTAACAAAACCAATACAAAATAATTTTGCTTCATTTAGACAGGGACAAAGAATATCCACTCTGTAGTGAAGGGCTTGGCAGCCTGTCACAAAATGAGTCTGCCTTTCTGCTGGTCACTAGTGAAGAGCAGTGAACACTGGAATCCTTGGAGACTGAGTGTCAGAGTGGCAGTGCAACGTTTCTGAAACAAAAAGCTGCACTTCTAGCTAAGAATCTAGTGGGACAACTAGCACCATGCACACCTCAGACTTGTTAACTGTCATGGTTCATGCCTCCAATGAAATGAAGGAAAGTTAACTGCTGCAAAGTTCCAGTAAGCTTGCTAATTTAGAATACAAACCTCCACGGCAAGCATTTCAAGGTGGAAAAACTAAAAAGCATTCACTTCTTCACAGAAAGCATATTAAAATGTGGGATTGTGGAATGTTATACATATAACCAGCATGTAATCGTGTGTGCATTGAGCTTTTCTTTTTTGAATTTGAGGTATCAGAGGCCTCAACTGTTTTTGTAAACAAGTTTTCAGCTGTAAATTCTTTCTTGATAACTCAATTATTAAATTAATAACTGAACTAGGCTAGATCTGCATTAAGCAACCATTGTGTGTTACAGAGATAGCTCATTCTAATAGAATGTTCAATCAATTTGTTCTATTCATATTTGTTTTATTGTAAGTAGTGGGTCAAACATAAGTATTCAAAGCAAATTACAGTGTTGGCTAAAGACTTGTCATGGACACTTATGCTCGGAATGTTGAAAAGTTGTTTATAACATCCTTAGATATGACCGATAATTTATGTTTAAAAGGAGACCTTGAAGGCTTTTATTTGTCTTACACAATGATTACCCATAGACATGCACCCTTCAGATGTTGATGGATTGAATAAAAGTGCATATCTTTTGAGGATCACTTTCAATTTGAGTAATGCAGTGCCATAGAACCTAATTGCTATTACAATTTTTGACCAGATGTTACAATATTTTGACCAGATTCTACCAAAATATTGGAACAAATGCCATCTAAGACCATGGTAGTGTTATAATGACTGCATTTACCACAAACTACTATCATCCTCACACACACACACACACACACACACACACACTAATAACTTGACCTCAATGCATTTGCACAACAACAGCAGAAGGTGGGAGTCAGTTTAGCAGCTGTGTCAGCCATGGGGATGTCACAGTGGAGCAAGGATCTCCAACCGTACTCCCAGATCAGATCAGACAGTGGGGGACGGCTATCCCCTTGCCGCTAATCTCAGTTTGTGCCACATTGCTGTTGCTTGGAAACAGAGCCAGTTGTAATGAGCAATTCTGTGATCCACATGCTCACTGCCATCATTTCCAAGCATATAGTTCATTGGTGCCACACCGAAAAAGAAACAGTCAAAAGTTCACAGGCCTCATTTGCAGCCTGGATCAAGAGAAATGAGATTATCGCAGAGCTTCCCATGACAGTAGCACCACTTTATGCCCTCAACCAAAAACAAATAACAGATAAGAGACTAATATTGATTTCTTTTTTGTTTCATAAGATACACAGTATAGTAAAAAGATAATTCAGTATAGTAATTACCCAAGCGGAGGCTTTAGATGGTTGCCCAGCAGGATAATAGCATGGCCTATTCTCACTTCCTTCTTGAGAAGATGCTCCGACCAGGCCGGCTTGCGGTGGTAATTAGCGAGAATGAACTCCCGGTTCAGCCCCCTGATTTCAATTCACTTTGCCTTTCTGTTTGGGAGTTTCTTCTACTCTGTGGGTCAGGTGAGGGCCAAGGTTTAGAAAGCATCCTGGGAAAAGGTGTTATTGTTAAGGCAATCAGTGGTCCACCCCAGTTCTGCAATTTAGCTCTGTTTATGTCCCTCAGTACGGATGCAGTCAAGGCAAGGAAAACACCACGGAGAGGGCTGATTAAACAGAATATTTCCATGATGGTTTTTACCTGTTTTTGACACATAAGGACAAAAAAACAGTATCCATTTTCGTAATAATAAAGCTAGAATTACATGATGGATCCTTTCCTACACCTCATATACACGGTTGGTAGTAGTAAACAGAATTTGCTGGGTGATGTAAAACATTCCTAAAAAAAAACATTTCAAATCTCTGTGCTCTGCTGATTTTGAACCTAAGGCAAAAATGTTGAAAGTGCTGCTTCTGTAAAAATAGATTTTCAGGAATGTTCTCTCAGCATTGAAGAGGGTTTATTCCAACACAGTTCTCAGCACATCTATACAAATTATTTTTACAGTATTAATTTCTATTAAATATTAACATTGAATTTGAAAGATACTGCAGATCATGTCAGAAACGTAGATGTTGTAAAATAAGTATTAGTTTCAAATATACTTTTGCAGCTATCTTGCATCTTCTCTTTGGTGAAATGTGCATGATATTTGTTCATATCATCTTCACACACAAATCTATTATTTTGTATACATAAAGCTTCAGCTATTTTGCTGTTGAACATGTTTAATAGTTGTCCTTGATCCCTGGGCTTGCATTTTTAAACAGGTTAGAACAAGCACAACAAACACAAGGACTGTAATTTACATCAAATGGCAAAAAATTGGAGGTGGCCTCATAACAGTCTAGCCCCAGGCAGTCTCACTGGTAAACTTTGGGGGCTGTCTGAGTTTGTTTGTCAGGCTGCTGTGGATGTTTTCCCAGCTGCTAATACCCAATTAGGGAGATTATTATTGATTTGGGTCTTAAGAGTTAACCACTAATCTCCTTTCTGGCAGGAAACAGCCGATCAATAGGCCAGCATAATGAGTAGCACAGGTTGTTTACAGATAATAAAATGGAATCAGAACTGGGTACATAAATGAATAAGAGAATGCCCAAATTCAGATACTTTTTGCAGTGGGAGTACCTAGGCCACAGACGTGGGTCAGTCAACCTCAACAGGCCTGCTACAACAGGCCTGCTAAACTAATTTCAAAGTCAGAAACAAATTATATGTCATCCAAGGTTACATGATGTGATTTTTCCCTCTCCCGTTCCTGGAATTTCTGAAAACAAAGCTAATGTCTGCCACTACCCTTAATCATGAGGGTGTTCTGCATACCCTTGGGTTTTTTGTATTATTATTATGCAAGCAGTAATTAGGAGGAAAGCCACCAATGGCCATGGAACAGCGTGATTGGAGCTAATTGCCATCTGAAGGCAAGTCTGCCTCCCTTATTTATTTTTCACCAACTTCTTCACTGCTGGCAAAGTTCATGAAAAGCAGACTGCGCTGAGGGCAAACCCACTAACTGCCTGCAACTTCAAGCAACTCGAGCCATCAAAGGGGCCACGGACAATCCTTTTTTGAAGTTGGCGAGACAGATCTAGAAATGCTGTGTTGGTGTCACGCCTGGAGAGAGAGGAGGGAGATGAACTGATTATTCCACGGATGTCAGAGAGGTGAAATGGACTCTCCTTGGATCTCTGTTTGAGACCTTAACAGAATGCTGAATGGAGTAGTATAGCCTACCTATCTCATAGAGAGGGGACAGCTATGAACCGTATGTACCTAAAACTCTTCTGGCCTGGGATGTGCTCGAGCACGCTTTGCTGCGGTGCTCCTTAAGAGTCATTTCTAAAAACCTTAACTGAATTGTACTGTAGTATTACATCATCTTCATCACTTGGCACTCGATAACTCCCCACAACTCCTCCAAGAATCATCCAGGAAGAAAGCGAACTGTGTGGAAAAGAAAATGCATCAAGAAAGAAAAACAAACAAACTAGCCTGGCTCGTTTGCAAAGCTGGGTTAAGCTTATGTAAAAGAGATGCGCTCCGAGTTCTTCTGAGGCCTAGAAACAAACACTTTCCCTCTCCTTTGACAGGCAAGTGACAGCTATTTAAATGCAAACTGTCATTAACAAACACAACCCTCTGCGACACCTGCTTTAATCACGGCAACAAAGGCGCAGCGAGTGGCCGGGCGAGAGCCCCCCTCTGCCTGTGATATTCAAATGATGGGGAGGTGCAGAAAGTGAAAAACAACAACATCAAACGGGTGGCATTTGCAGAGAGGGGAGCGGCAGATCTCCCAACGAACTGCCGCTAATCACCCTCCGTAATTTTCAAAGTGACGGAGGACTTAAAAATAATATCATGGTTGGGGATGGGTGGCTGAGGTATCACTGGTGAAAGTAAGATCGCACTGTGCGCTACATTAAATGCATGCCCACTTTTATATGGGCTGCTGTTTCATGTCTGTGTAGTCTATTGAACTCTGAAAGTTGAGGAACTTAATGATTTTGAGACTCAGGGGTGCTTCACAGCTATACCTTTGCTGGTGCTGTTGACTTTTGGCTGTCCAAATAAATAAAAGAGGTCATTATTGAGGGTAATGTTATGACAAACCCAATATAGTTAACTGAAGGATACCAATGACAAAAAAACAATGGTCTTTTCCAATCTTCTAACTGTACTACTGCAGCTATTCCCACAGTCACAGAGGTTAGGAGTACCATCATAAAATGAGATGTTCAAGCCTGAACTGGCCTGCATCTGACTTGCAAAGATATTTGTTCAACATGCTGCAGCAACACATATAAAATCAAGACTACAGATAAATGTGTGTTCATGTATTAACACACTTATAACACACTTAACTTACATTTACTATGACCTTCTTCTCTATCCTGTCTGTCCATTTTATCTACATTCCTTGTCTTAACTTAACTCTGAACTTGTCTTAACTTGACTCTGAACTGTCATTCTATTTCTTATTCAAGGTAATACTTATTATTAAATTTTTGTTCACATTGTACCTTGTTCTCTATTTTATTTCTCTCTTTTTTTGTAAGTTGCTTTGGACAAAAGCCTCAGCTAAATGAACGAATGGAAATGGAAATGTGTGTTCATGTGTAAAATAGTTGATATCATTCACAGCTGAAACCACATTCAGAAGCACAATTGCACTCATCCATGTTTTCCAGTCTGGTATATCAACTCATTGAGAGATCAATAAATATTATTCGCAATCTTTGCTCATAAGAAAAAACCTCTACATCTTTCTATTGCATTGGAAAATATTATTTTCTTTTTCTTAGAATACCTGAACTGCAGAGCACAACATTGCTCTTCCTCTCCCATCCCTGTGTGGTCCATTCCTGAAGCATACACATGTATTTGTGTTGTTCTCTTTCCCAGGGGACCATAGCTAATATCCTAGTGCTGGAGCACCCTGGGATGCATGCTGCTGCTGGTGGATTATGCTAACCGTAGGACCCATGTAACTGTAATTATGAAACATCTGCTAGTGTCCTCAGAGGAAATAAATCAAGCCTCTACTCCAACAGCTTCATCCTGTTTAATCGCCAGTGAGCTGCACAACACACTTTGATGGACAGATTCTAATCTCTACAATATGTAGACAATGCCTGCTAGAAACTGAATACCTGACCCACAGGGTGCAGGGTTTAGGGGCATCTCTTGGCTATTTTTGGAAAAGGAGAGATTTTCATGTACAGTATATCTCATCTCATGGTCTCATATGTCTCCTATCAACACATTTTATTGAAGCTGTATTAAATGCAAAAAATGTTTTTGTAAGTTATGTATTGATCAATATAAGATGAATATAATGAAATCAAAATGGCATGTTTCCAGTTCGTAATAGATGCAGTTGATAAATTAATATATTAAACTTTCAATTGGCTGTTTTATTATCTGTTTGTTTTTAGATGAATTATCTCTCTCTCTCTCTCTCTCTCTCTCTCTCTCTCTCTCTCTCTGTGTGTGTGTGTTTGTATGTTGTTGAAACACTTATTTGGCAAGAGTTTTTCTTTTCAACATTTGCTCATGTGTCCAAGACATATTCATAAATTCAAAGATTTTTCAGCAGTAATCTGGGTTTTGGAGGTACAGTGATTTGCACATAAACAGCTGAAGGGAGACACTGGTGCTTTCTCCTGCATTATTCAACATTTCCATCATTCTCACATTGTGTTATACTGTCTCTGAAAATATATTTTAGGTGACCCATGACCTGATAAAGGAGATATATTGAGTGAAATATGTATTTATCCCATTCTTGTGGTGATTTGCTATGTGTGTGTTTTGGCTTAGAATGTGTTTGCAAGTTGCTTTCATTTTGGCACAGATTGCCTCTCAGCTCAATTGTGATATTTGCACAGCTAGACAAGATGCATGTCACAAGAAGGAATAGGACTTAACGTTTTTCACTGACACATGTAACACATTCTACTGCACTACATTACATTCATAGTGCAATAAAACTGACCAATGTATTCACCAACTTTCACCACAGCACTCTCACACCTCAGTTAGGTTTTTATTACAGAGTGTCAAGCAGGGTCGGACTGGGAACAAAATTCGGCCCTGGCAATTTTCTCCTGGACCGGCCCACTACTGGACCGACGACCCCCCCCCACACACACACACACAAGCCCACCGATACCAAAATCCCCCCGATCCCCCCCCATAAATAACAAACACACAGTATCATGCTGTAGCAACACTTCATAAACTGAACCGAAACATTTAGATTTGGACCTATAGGTTAATTATAATGACAATAACACGGGGGTCCGGGGGTGTCTCTCCGGGATTTTTTTTTTTTTTAATTCTGGTTGCTAATCACACCATTTTAAAGTGTTTTGAGAGGGATTCAAGGATAGGCTACTAAAGACAGGCTCATCTTCTGTCTGTCTCACGTCATGTTACCCCATGCATTAAACCACACTGCTTGACTAAATGAAAAATATAGGCTACTGAACATGCATGGAGATCGTCATAGTTGACAGAAATTACGATTTGTGCCAACATGTTGTAGAAACACAACCACAGCCTTTAGGCCTATTTGGTGCAAATCTTCTCCTTTACTTTGGTTAGTCAGCGATTCACATTAACTGTAGGCTATCACCACAAGTGTACAGGCTACTAAACGTTTTTGCCCAAGTTTGGCTGTCATCGCATTTTGCAAAATTAGGCTACCTTCGTTACTAACCTACCAGTTGATACTTTTTACCTGCATCGACTCGCGATTGATTGTGCATCTAATGTAACACTCGGTGGAGAGACTTCCACTTTCCAAGTTTCACTTTCACTGTCGTTGTGAGCTAAAAGGCTACTATATGGGAAATACTTTGAAGTTCCTTTTGAGTCCAAACATAAATAGGTTTTCACCCAGTTGTGCGAAGATTGTAGGCTACCCGGAGTTTTTTTTTTATGTTGACAGACAAACCGCACTACAGTAGCCTACATGGTGCAGTAAATGGAAGCTCTTCGTAGCGCGTGCAACTAACGTCTATAAAAACAATATATTTATGGAATAAAACTAGACACCTCTGATTGCTGTTTACGGTTAAACTGCGATGATGTGAACACCAGCCAGCGGAGGGCACTTATATAGCCTAGGCTACCATGCATGGACTCGTAGGCTATATTTACCCACAAACCAAGCGGCTGCTTGGACAAATCCACTTGAGGGGTGGGGCAGGGGGGCGCGATCGTAACACACACTGAACCTGTCATGAAGAGGCCAAAATGATTGACCTGTCACCCCCCCCCCAATCCAAATGGATGCAACTGCATTTATAGCCTAGGTCTACATGACAGGCAGCAAAAAATCCTGGAGGTCACCGGCCCACCGGGCATTTGCCCGGTTGTACAGATTACCAGTCCGAGCCTGGTGTCAAGTGATGAAATTTGCACCCAGGTACCAATAGCACTTGACACACAGTGAGGCTATCTACACCCATTCAATGTATTGTTCTATAGGTAGGGGATTTCCCACAGCCAATCAACAGCTAGGTCTATTTACCATCAAACACAAAATCACCAATAAAGCAACCTTTGTGGACAAAAACATCGCCAACAGAGCAGCCTTCAAGAGCATCTCAATCAGGCGCCTGGGACTGTACTTACATTTACATTAACATTTACATAGTAATTTAGCTGAAGCTTTTATCCATAGTTACTTACAAAATCAATGTACAACCAAGGTACAGTGCAACTAGGACATGTTAGTGCAGCAATAAGTACTACTATACTCACAAAGAAAGAATCACAAGAAAGTTCATGCAAGTCAAGGGAAGGTGAAAAGGGATAGTCAGGATAAGGAAGAAGGTTGTGGTAGAAGTGGTCGAATAAGCATGTCCAGTTATTAGCACTACTGTAAGTGAGGAGGACTTACAGTAACATCAAAGACAGGAATTTTCATAATTGCTTTTACATTATATATGTATAGATTTATGCATGCATTTAATGCACAGATATGCACTAAATGTTTATCTTTGTGCCCAGGTGTAACATTGATGGCTATGGACACCCAAGTTCATGTCTCTGTCTCTGTCATGCCTCTGCATGTCTCCTATACTTCTGGGTGTAAATGGCCACATAGGCTATTCTGGTATAAATACCTGGGTGCAAGTATCTGCCTTTTTATTAGGTATTCCGCCAGAGGCATCTAAAATAATTCCAACACTATTCAAAAATAGATAGCTAAATAATCTGACTATTAACAGTTTAAACCTCATATCCCGCCGGCGGGACGGTTACCCCCTTTCCCCACCTCCCCCCAACATTCTAAATCAATTGTATGCACCATATTGCTATGTAGCATAGTAATGTTATACACCATTTCAAAGCTTTGGCTCTTGGGAATCCAAAAATGACAACGTTTTTCATGTACAATCTGTATAGTGCTTTACATTTTCAGATTCATTTTGTTATGCCTCAATTAAATTTGATCCAAAATGCCCCCCTCCTCCTCTTTTGGTGCTACCCTGACTTCTGACTGCAGTGTAGCTGCAGCACCATAAGTAGATGCAACATATTGGGTACTGAAATATTTACAAGAATCCATAGAAATTGAATCTTCATGTTCTATTATCCAATATTAGTTGTACAGATGTATAGTTTATCTTATACACACTCATTGAACCAACAAAGTAAATGCAAAAATAGAGACTTTTTTGTAATTATTCCATATTTTGTGTAGTCAGTCTATATCAGAACAGCTGACATACAATCTAAATAGTCCACAAGAAACCTCGGGGTGTTACCTTTCATTTGAGACCAGGATTATGCTTCTACACAAAGGAGTTCATGTGCAGTAAGCATTTGATTATCAGTATGCATTTTAGATAACAAAAAGTCCTATGGGGAGTTTCCATAAGCATTTTACAAAACACATGAGCATACCTTGGCAAATAATAGTCTAAAGCACTCATATTTTCATTCTATATTGATCTACTTTGGCACACAACTTCACAAGACCTAGTGCTAGGGCTCAGTTGTGTTTCTAAGTGATATCAAGTGACCTAGAGGGCTAAAATGTGGTCAGTTCAGAGATGCTTGTAATCCGGCAGAAATAAAAAAAACTATATTCTAGCCTCTCTAACTCTGTGTTAGTACATCACACAGTTATTTTGACTGTTTCCTACGAAAACTAGAGGTTCTCAGCTTTCTATAGAGGTCCAACATTATTTGATAGTAGGCCCCAAAAGAGGTGGGAACAATGCCCTTGTAGGCACAGTGCAATTTCAGGCAAAAACTTGAAATTTGTACTGAGATCTATGTGTATATAACATGAATAACATATACCACCAAACAGTATGGATTAATTAGGTCCAATAAGGTGGCCTATTAATTCATTACATGTTACCTATGTTTTATAGAAGTGTGAGCTGTACTGCCATACAAAGATCACCATTGAAACCTGCCCTAGCAGCTGCAGTTATGGTCTACAAACTATACTAAGGCCTTCTGTCAACTATTTGGTAAGTTCTGGCAAAATGCCAAAGCTTGTATTTGAATGCTTCTGATTGCACAGCATTCCCCCAGTAGACAATAAGAAATTTCTATTCTATGTTGCGTTTGATACAAGATAGTTTGATTAAGTTTGAATAAAACTGCTGGAGCAAGGCAGAATGATAAAAATTGTGCTTGTCATAATGTAGAGCTTAAGCAATAGTCTTTGTGTAAAGATGTAAGGCTATGTGACATTTGTAGGCTAGACAATGTGTAACATTAGACTGTCTTTCAGGCTCTGACATTGTGCACAGGTGATGCAACTGCTCAAAGGCTACTAGACTCTTGCCTTTTCATAATGTGGACTGGTTAAAATAAAGATAAAAAATTACATCAGCTCAGACATCTGATAGCTGAAATGTATCCATCCTGACACATTAGGGCTCAATGGGTCAGACAACTGAAACAGTCTCCTCTGTTTGAGAATTCTGTCCATGGTACAGTTCTTATCATGTCATGGTCAAGTTCTGACATGACATACCATGTACTTTCTCCGTCTGTGAACTAGAGAAATGAACATTTTATGATTTCTCCCCAGTATTCATTATTTTAACTAGATACAGTAAAACCATTAATTTATATTAATATATATGAATCATATGTTTGAATCATATGCCACCTTTGATGTTATGTAAAGAGAGGACTTGAATGAAATAATGAAATGTGAAAAAATATGTAAGTGTGTGTGTGTGTGTGTGATAAAAATGAAAACTCTCTTGGGGTTAGAGGTGTTTATGCAGGGGTGTAGTGTTTTGCATATGCCCATGGAACATCATGTTTATGGTAATACTCATCCACACACACTCACCCATTAGACGACACGGGGCAAGCTTGGGGTCCCATTGAAACATTTATTTAATTATTCATACTTTTTTTCTGTATTTCACGCACATTAATATTGATGTCTACTCAGGTGACAGAGTAGATGTCCTATACAGTGAAAAAATAAACTCTGTATGCATGAGTGACATTGTTCATCTGACATAGTTGGCAAAGTAGGGGCACCGTGAAAAAGAACATCTAAAAAGTCTCCTCCCGTCAAGATGCGGATTGGGTGCTGTTGCGAGACAGCTCCACATGAAATATGGAAAAGCATTCTTCTGAGGGAAGCAGTATGCCATTTCAACCTGACAAGTGTGCAGGGGTACTCCTTTCTTTACTTTCACAGCGTTTGTTCTCAAACTGTTTAACTAACTCCTATCATCTTCACAGGAATAGAGCTTGGTGTTATTACCTTACGATTGCAATTTGGTGACTCACAAAGTCACTGTATCTGCTGTTCTTGCTCACTGACCGTTCCTCTAACGTCTATGTCCAGGACTGCATGCACAGCTACTGTTAGTAGCATTCTTTGTAACTTGCAGGAAGGACTCAAACTGCATGTCTGAATCTGTCAGGCATGTTTTGAACCATGCACAATAGTAATTTTATTCTAAACAATTCAAATGTTCATCCCTATTGCTAATATTCAGACTGCTGTGACTGTGAGACACAAATATACATATCTGTCACTGTCACACTCATTGCATCCCTTCTCAGGGTGATGCACAAAGTGAAGTTGCTTATTGGGCCCTAATTTGAATGGGAAAAGTGCAGTCTATGAGAAAAGTTGGTGTGAGACAGCTTTTAGCTGATGTTTGTGCTGAGGATCTTTCTCATGGTATTAAAGTTTATTCTGTGGGACCCTCATCAAAGCTACAGGACTGAAGCTGCCATTTACACATGTGAGGGTCCAGGTTGACCACTGACCTTTTCAGCAGCTGAGCAGAGACTGACAGCTGGGGGCAGGGCCTTCCCTTGAACTCCCACCACTAGTAGAGTAGACTTGATGTTGATGTGGCTACACAAATCCACTGCAGCCTTTGTCAACCAGTCAGACCTTTGCCGTCCAGCCAGCTGTTGGGCATCAACTATAAGCTCAGTGTACCTCAGATTCATAGAGGGCCTTCTCCACTGCATCCTCCGATAATGCAAATGAGACACAGTGAGACCAACCACAGCACAAGTTCGGGTCTGAGGTTGGTTGCTACAATATCAACTGGGAAGCAGAGCCTGATTACCTTGTGATGCAGACAGTGGATCACAAAGTCTAGCCTCTCTTGTACACCACCTGTTTTTGATCTAAATTATGCAAGTCAAACCATGATGCCTCCTAGCAGTTCCACGTCCAACAGCGAAACACCTATTCCCAGTAGGGCCAGGGAGACTGTCAGTCATTTCTGGACAACGATTCCCTTTAACAAGTATAGAGGCAGTCTTCGCTCAGAGTGAAGAGGATGAAAACAAAATCCTGCAGTGTTGCTGTAAAAACTAAAAAGATTAAGGAGTCCATGACTGCAAAATGACTTGTGCAATTACTTATATATTGAAATGACTTTACTAGTGCTTGAATGAAATTACTAGTTCGTTAAGGTCATTATGTGTGCATATGTGTGTGTAAGTGTGTATATGTAAAACAGATCAGATAGGTAACTTTATTAATCCCTAGGCGGGCAACTGCTTTGGTCTCTGTTGATAGATAGATACTTTATTGATCCCCAAGGGAAAATTCAAGGTCTCAGTAGCATACAGAAATCACACACAACATTCATAACACTCTTAAATGACTGGAAGACATAATTCAACAGATAAGACATATTCTAAGAAGATAGAGTTCATGTTCCTATCTGACATCTAACTGAGGAAAGTTATGTGATGTCAGATTACATATGGGTAAATATGGGTAAAACAACATTACAGAATAAACATTGAGACACTGACTATACTACAGCAATTAATTTAATAGGATGCCTCATCTTTTCACCACTTAGGCGGGGATCACATTAGCCAGCGGCAAGTGACAGCGGCAAACGTAATGTAACGCTCACACCGTAATAAGACCATAATCTTGCTCCTAAGCAACACAAACAAATTGTCAATTGAATACGCTCGCGTTGCGCTTTGAAAGTTGAACCAAGTTCAATACTCAGCTTGTTCAATGCTAGCATTATGCCAGCGTTGCCACCGTTCCGCTGACTAATGTGATCCCCGCCTTAAAGCACCAAGTTCAATTCTGCAAGGGCAACCTATATGACAGCACAGATTTTCATTTTGTAGAAGTTAATCAGTAGTCATTTCACAGGGGCTTGATTGGGAAAGAGCCAATTGGGACAACATTGACCTGAAGACCAGGCTTACCACCTTATTCTTGGCACACCTTACAAGCATCCTTATATCCTGGTCTCCAGGTTATGTTCCCTCTTTAGGACAACACCTTGTCACAAGGGATGGGGTATTGGGATCCACAGAAGCCATAATTTTCCCAAGAACCCTCCAATCCAGAAAATGTACTCAAATGTTTCATTATTCAGTTATATAGACAGGGCATACCCACAGAAGTCTCAGGGGCCTGGTTGCCAAAATATCTTGTTTGCCTGTCACATCCACCTGTCACCATGAGGTCTCATCACTTCTCTGATGTCTCTGTGATGAAATTTTAAATGACATAACTAAGCTATTGCATTTGTAAGAGGTTGATTGCTTGAGCTTTTTTTTTTTTTTTTTTTGCAAAATTGATCCAAAAACATTCTTCAGAAGCCTTTCAACACAAATGCATTCACTTAAAAAGGAAGACTCTGCTGTGTTTAGTGTTCAATTAATACATTTTGTGGCATAGACACTATTGTCCCTGTAAGAAAAACATTGCAAACAGTCTTTGTTATCCTGATAATAGAGTAGTTTCTCGACTTTCAGCTGTATGAGAACCTAAATCAACTGAAACAGACTGATAAAGAATACAGTTTACTTTCCCTATTATTTGGTAAAAGCAAATGACAGTCCTTATGATTATCTGTAAGGCTAACATTCAATTTTCCCTCCCTTCCTGAAGCCTTTATACCTCAAAGAAAAAACAGCAAGATATTTTCATTATGCCCTGACCTTGTGTTTTGTTCATTATGTGCCATTTCATTTTCATCATGCACACGCTTTATTCTTTAAACAGAATAATACAAAGGTATAAGAGAGTTTGTCTGCTTCATTCTTACCTTTTTATGTTCTACATCCCAGGTTGAAACATCCATCCTCTGTTTTCCTGTCCTTCAAAAATTATCTGGCAAAGGCACTGTGGTGGCAATTAAAATCCCAGACTCATATCTTGGGAGATCCTACAAGCTCTATTGGAAAATTAGGCTTGTGGATAATGAGGGGAAGGGACACATATAGGGCTGCATTTTAATTAAAGGCCTTTTCCAGCTAATTGGAGATGAGTAAAACTGCCCAAATGGCCTTTGCCCAATTGCCTTAATTCTATGCTGGTGTGTGCTGCTTTCCAGTGCTGTTCTGGGTTCTGCTAACGTTCCCAGGTTCTCTGCCATGGGGGTTCACTGAAGATGGATCCTTTCTACAGTGTCACCAAGAATCTGATTCGAGTATGACTCGGGACTAATTAACAGTAAGCCTAGGAAAGACTGAGGTAAGGTAGAACCAAAATAAAATAATACATATTGATGTGTGAAAATTAGATGCTTTATTGATAAAAAAAAGGTTAGGTCACCATACATGATCTCTGTAATTCTCATACATTTTTAGCATATACCATAAATATCTTGTTATCATACCTAATGATACATTGAAATAATTTCTATTGAATGCAAAGTGAAAATGCTTGAAATTTGCATAAAACTTAATATTTTTATATTTAATAATTATATACTAGAAGCATGCAGGTGGATTCATACCTGACTGGCATATGGTAATAGTAAACAGAAACGGGTTCATTTGTATCAGCACTGTTTCTGTTAATGTTGCCCTGGACAGCTCATGTTTTGACCCATTGCTGTTCTCCACTCTCCCTTGATTTGAGTGCCTGTTAATTAATCAGTTCATAGTTGATGAAAAAACGTGCACAGGCATTTCCTTTGGCTGAATTTCCATGAATCCGCATAAATATGTGAACAAGTTGGATGGAGACACAGCCAAAGATCAACTCATTAGAGGATTCTCCGTTATTTATGGAGACAAGTTGACCATACCTGATTGCATTTCTTTCTCTAGAGTAGAGAGGTACTGTATTTTATATCTAAAGTAACATAAAACAAATAGCTGTTTTGATGGTGCTGATCCATAACCTGTTATCACACATATCAACCTCCAAAATATTTTGTAATTGAACAGATTAATTTCTTCCAGCTCTAGAATTTTGACAAAAAAACTATTCACTTATGAAAAACTCAGTGCATGTTAATGAAAAGCTGTTATAGATTATTCTTTTTTTCTGATGTTTTCCGATGATTTCCCCTGATCAGCATAAATTGCTACTTAGCTCTGTCAAGATTCTGTTTGGTTGAGTGCAGTGTATCTACAATCCCTTTTCAGTGAGAAGTCACTGTCATTCATTAACAAACTGCAAAATGAAATCTGGCAGATGAAAAGAGACAATTAATGCATGAATACAATTAAATCTGGGAACGTTTGTCACACACAGCACAAAGCCTGAATCAAAGAATAAGCATTTTTCATCGAAGGTGTCTTGTAGCCATCAAATTCTGAAGTGCTTTCATATACAAACAAAGTGAAAAGTTCTCTCCTTCACCCACATCAAACATTTGCAGACTACCATCAAAGCTTTGAACAAAGAATGGTGAAATCAATCAGATCCTTCTCATGCATATTTTTTCCAGAATCTTTGCTTTAACTGACATATTTCTGATTGTAAATATCCTATGATACTCACATAGACTATCTCTATTGTTACCTTTGCATTCATTTTACAAAATCGCCCAAAAAAACAAACCAAGGTACAGCACAGTGCAGATACACATTTCTATTAACAAGAGTCCCTGGGTTTTGTCAAAGTCAAAATGTATAAAAATGTCCAAAGTCTGACCTTAGGAACAAATGGTAATTCAACAGATGTTTAGTCTTTAATTGATACTGACAGTGTGGTTAGTAGTCCAATGATAGTGATGTCAATTGTAAAATCTATGTAAATTGTAAAGTTGTTTAACTGAGACCAAATTTAGTTTCTACATAGTAATCAGCCTCACTGACACCTGTATCCTATTCAGCTCCAGTCAATCAAAGAGTTAGGGTTGGCGAAATCAGGGAAAGTGGTAAAATAAGAGGTGGGTAAACTATGAATTCTGTGATCTCGGTGAGGTGGACTGCATGCGTCATTGCGGTCTCGAATTTTTAAAAAAGGCATTCAGAACATGTTTGATGATGGTGAAGGTTATTGTCCAATGTTTATAACAATACCAGGGGTAATGGCTTCTAGAGTGTTGATGAGTGTACATATTGTGAATGTGGGAATTTTGAATGTTAAATGTTGCAATTGGTAAATAAATTCTTTTGAGAGGTGGATAAACTCTAATAAGAGGTGGATAAACTCTATTTCTGACATTTCAGAGGTGGACAAACTGAGTTTACTTGCGTTTAGCCTCCACTACATCTCTGGTGGAAATGTATGTAAATGGGTTAGGTTTAGTAAAGGATAGTTTTGAATGGGTTGAATATTGTCCTTTAAGTGCACTAGCCGATTGGTACCCCATCTGATTCCCCTTGCTTTAATAGTAAGGGTCAGTGGCATGGAAGGGACAGATGAGGAATGTGTCTGTGTGTGTGTGTGTGTGTGTGTGTGTGTGTGGGGGGGGGGGGGGGGGGGGTGGGTTAGGAGGTGGGGTCCAGGGAAATTCATAAGCAGTCTTTACTCAGTGAAATGTGTGGGCCAGCCAGTACTTAAGTGCTATAATTATGAAGTGAATGAGTGCTAAGAAGTCATAAAGTGCATAAAAAGTCACAACAAAAGGCAGTAACACAAACACTGCAACCATGGATACAAGTCGTGTGAGGTGGGTCAAATATTTATTAATTAAAGTAAGTAAAAAAAAAAGGAAGGTACTGGTCCTAAAACATAGTACTGTGCCAGAAATAAATAAATAAATAATGAATAAAGATAGAAATAGAGGATAAAAAGGTGATTCTCTAGACTGTGAAGTCTATAAAAGGAGTAAGTAGGTCAGTAAAATATATTGTTATTTTAGATAAAATGCCCATGAAGACTGAAAACATATTGTTGTCTTTATTAATTTAATTTCTTATTCAATCCTGTCGGAAAAAGTGTTATTAAAATGCACAAAGGTTCTGCTCTCTTTGTAGGGTGGTCCAGCCTGATTCCCATCAAGGGCACAACCTACAGGTAAGTAATGTTGTGTGTTTGAAAATGTTGTACGATATGTCTGTTATATTTATTATGTTGTGTAGTAAAAGTGTTGTTTCAGTCGTGTGCGTGATGTGTTACCATTTTCACCCATGTAGAGTTTGTGAAAGTAAGGTGAAAGGTGAACCTTTGCATAAACCAAGTTTGGGGTGATTATGTTCAGGGGATTGGTGGGTGCTGAAGTGTGGCTGTAAATGTTGGTGATGAAAAGTTGGGGGCTAAAATGTAGGCCTATGTTTTCTTTGGGGGTGGAGGCTTGAGGTGGCGAGTGAAGGCGGTCCGAATTAGGAGGTCTTGGTTTATCAGATTTGTTTGCTCACAGGTGTATTTAGGTTTAGTCTACACATTTAGTCTACACCAATAGACCTCTCCAGAATAAGTCCCGCCTCCGTAACTTCCGTATCATCCAACTTCCGGGCGTGGATTGTCTATGGGGAATAACATGGCGTTTCGAAATATCATACCGGTAAAACATCTGTAGGTAGCGAAGTTGAAAAAGCTGGTGGGCAGATTGACCTACACACTTCTGCCATATAGTTTCCACTGGATTTTTTGATTGTCGGTGCCGTTTAAGGAGTATACGATAGACTATACTACTCAAACGGCACCGAAAATCAAAAAATCCAGTGGAAACTAGATGGCAGAAGTGTGTAGGCCAATCTGCCCAGCAGCTTTTTATACTTTGTCACCTACAGAGTTTGACAGGTACGATCTTTCAAAACGCCATGTTATTTCTCATAGACAATCCACGCCCGGAAGTTGGATGGATACGGAAGTTAGGAGGCGGGATATATTCTGGAGAGGTCTATAGAGCTGCACAGTCCCGCCCACAGCCAAAACGCGGTTAGGTGCCAGATGTAAGATTCCCATTCATTTGTCCCATTGACGTTTGGAAAATCCGTATCTAAAGAGTTTTACAGCATGTCTTAGCCTAACCAGCTACGGCATAACTCATAAGCATACAACATATCATATCATTTCGAGTGAAAAAACGAAGAGAAAATCCCAAAAAAGTCAAAGGTACAAGACTGTGTACATATTTTCATTTCCGAGCAAAGGAACTCATCCCATAAACCACCGCTCCTCACTGAATAATATATAAGCAATGCACGAACCGCGCGAAATCATTTCAAAACCGGCTACAGCACGCGAACCCTTTCCTCCAAACAGTGATTTTTATATAGTGAATGTGCAGTTAATAGCAGTTATTTCAGGAGTAATCGTGTAAATAATAGTGTTTTGATATTGAATTTTATATATATCATCGTGTATTTTATATATTGTGTGTGAAAGCGGTTAACGTTAACGGCAGTGCTTTGTAACGTTACCTGACTCATCCTATGCTGTCATCACTGCTCAGTCGGGCTGATGCATGGACTGGTGCATGGTCTGCTCTTGGACCACCATATTCAGTTTATTAATTTGCCGTGAATTATTACACAAAATGTTCATTAAATGCACGAAGTATTCCCATATGATGTTTGTCAATTTTAAAGACAATTTTTCATGTAAAGACATTTGCAGTTTGTTTCGTAACTACTGAATTACAACATTGTGAAAGATCGTAATTCCAACGACTACAAACCCATCAGTCGCGCTAGTGACGTTAGCTCATTCACAGCCACACTAGATTGTACAAGCATACCAGCAACAGGTCTTAATTGGGCTTTCCTTGCCGATGAAAATACCATGAGTCAGAGGATTAAACACATCAGGTAAGTTGTATTCGTCCATAGACTGTACCTTAGATACTGTTAAGTGACATAGCAGGCAGCAAGATGCAACGTTAACTAGCATAACAGCTATCAGCTAGCTTCTAATCTTATCGTTTCATTATGTTGGTGACGTACATCGTTCGAGACGAGAGATGTAGTCCACTGAGCGGATTCGTACAAAACCAACATAACTTTTGAAGTCTATCGAACAACAGTACTTTCTTGACGTGAAAAATTATCTTTTAAATTCACACACATCATATGTGAAATTCGTGGCACAATTCAAATGGGACCAAAAAATAATTGTTATCTCTCCATTAACTCCCGTTCACATTTTTTTGAAAGACAGGTCCCTTGTAGCGGAAGTAAAACGGAAGTCACTGGCACACTCTATTGACCTGTCGCTAACCTTTAGAACGCTGATGAGCCAATGACAGTCCAGCCTCAATGGGACCTCAGCGGACATCAGCTCGGACAACTCCATAGGAAACAACAGGGAGCAGGCATAAAATGACAAATTAATGGTTATTTATGGAGTTTATTAACTCAAAAAACCTCGACGGATAACCATGGTCAAACGTTTTGCATGGAGGACGTGTAATTCTGATTGCTGGTACCCGAGAGGCTAGGGTATATCAGCAGTAGCCTACAGGACGTCTCTCGCGTTTGTAACAGCTCGACGTAATGTAGGCTACTAACTAAGCCAACAACGTGGGCACAGGTTCCCTGTTAAATCCCAAGATGAAAATGCTCATTAACCAACTACTATATTCTTACCACATCAAATATTAACGTAACCTAACATATCTTAGTATCAATCTTCCACTAGCTAGCTAGCTAGCATTAAAGGAACACGCCACCCAAAATCAGTAGTGATATATGTTCTTACCGTAACTTTCACGAGTTGAGTCGTACCTCTCCCGCGTCGGTAGGTGCACTCAAACGCTCTGTCGTGCGGCGCGAATGTGTTAGCATGTTGCTATGCTAGCGGGCTCTGCCGTGGCCGTAGAGAGAGGCACATAGCAGTATTCAAACACCTCCACGTTTTACCTACTTACATACAGTTGCACGAGTAGTTGATGAAAAATGTTAGGGCACACAACATGAAACGTGACGATTTTCCAAGCGAATAAACATGAGAACTACAATGTGTGGCGCAATAGCACTTGGGAGTACTTCGACCTAGCGTGGTAATATTATTAACACCTAATTGTAGATCCTATCCACCACAGAGTTTAGAATCCATGCTGGATCGACCCTCAGCCTCTCCCTCCCCTCTGAGCGAGAGAGGCACACACACTAGAGATGCGCTGATGGGCTATTATTTCAACCATAACTGCATAGCAAAACTTATCATCCATCAGCCATCCATCAGCACCAAAGTTTGTTGACCAATTTTCAAAACTGCACCTGCCCACCATCCGCTGGTTGTTTTAATGTAGGCTATATGGGTGATGCAGCGCTGCTGACGTGAGGCTAGAAAGCCCTTGCCTGTTCTAGAAAGACTGATCTAATGCAGCAAATATATTAAAAGGCAAAAGTCGTACATTGGCTAGGCCTATCCCCAGAATATCAGCAGCAAACTCAGTCTCTGTCGCGCAAAACAGTCTCCAAATAAAACGCACATCGGCCTGTTGCCTATTCTGCCAGCTTGTGACAATATATCGTCCAAAATGCTTGATTGCATTGCATTCTCCACATTTTTAGCTACATTTTCATGTACCACATCAGCATTTTTGTTCAGTGAATCTTTTGTAAATTGCTTTACAATTACCGTGTTAATAATATTACCACGCTAGGTCGAAGTACTCCCAAGTGCTATTGCGCCACACATTGTAGTTCTCATGTTTATTCGCTTGGAAAATCGTCACGTTTCATGTTGTGTGCCCTAACATTTTTCATCAACTACTCGTGCAACTGTATGTAAGTAGGTAAAACGTGGAGGTGTTTGAATACTGCTATGTGCCTCTCTCTACGGCCACGGCAGAGCCCGCTAGCATAGCAACATGCTAACACATTCGCGCCGCACGACAGAGCGTTTGAGTGCACCTACCGACGCGGGAGAGGTACGACTCAACTCGTGAAAGTTACGGTAAGAACATATATCACTACGGATTTTGGGTGGCGTGTTCCTTTAACGTCAGTGGTTTTTGCACGGTGATTTGCACGGCTACTCGCCACAACTGCTTGTCACCTTGTATTCTAAAGTTTTGAATACACCCCTCCATAGCATAATTAAGTCCCTTTTGATAGCTTCTGGAGGAAAGTAAATCCTCTTATCGATCAAAACGTCCTCAAAGCCTGCTTTCATATACTGTCAGCTGCCATTGTCCACAATGTATTTCTAATCAAGTCTGGTTTGTTTGTCCGAGTTTTCACACGGTAACAATGGGGGGCGGGTCTTAGCGACAGGTCAATTGTTTCAGTTATTATTTAGTTGTAGGACTACTTGCATCAATAAACTGAGGTCATTCAATTATTTAATGGAGTTAGATTAATCATATATTTCTTCAGTATTTACCTTCATAGTGTATTCTACTGTCCCATAATTTAATATAAGCCTGATTTTATTTCTGATGTTGAGAACACTGTGGATGCCTTTACAGTACTCAGATGATATTGCCATTTTTGTCAGCTTGGGAAAGGGTTGCTAACTTGATGTCCAAATTTCCATAAAGCAACACAGTGGGGGTGTCAGCCTGGGCTATTGCACGCACAGAGTAGAGAAGGGCACGTATCCTCTTATCTAACTCTGGTGGAGACCACAAATAAGGTAATTTCCCAAAAAGTTGGCATGGCTTTCATTTATTTTAAGCCTCAAATAACTAGGACCCATTTGCCCTGTACCCTCTGAAATGGAATTTGCGTTTTCCCTAAGGCATATACCGTATACTCCTATGTGCTCAAACACAGCAGCAGGCCAGTGTTGATTACTATTATCCACAGTGGTGCTACAAACTGAACTCCCCCTCTTGCAAGAAAGCCTGGCTGGCTCTCTGCTCTTGTTATCAGAGGCCTTTAGACCGAAGAGTTGGCTGATACGGGAAGGTGGCTTTGGTTTTGTTAAGAATTCAGCATTTTCATTTGTCTGCTTGTTTGCAGGGTTCACAGGGGAGAAAAGAGTGAGGAGGGCTCCCTGTGCTTCAGGAAAGTTCAGGAAAGAGCCCAACTGACTATAAGCTTGAGGGGTTTCGGCTGATTTTGCATCTGTTCTTTTAGGCTTATTGGATGATCTGATATTATAGTTTTGATTGGTGTCTAAATAAAACATCAACTAAATCAGTGTCATTTCCTCGCGCACAGGAGTGTTTCTAGGCATAGTAGGGTGCCACTTTCACGGGTAAGCCGTTTGGGCACCCCTCAAAATTATATTGTATCTGGTAGTGCTATCAAAAAATAAAACATGGAATTAATCACAGGGCGAACGCAGTTCCCTCTCACTGTCCATTCTAGATCTTCTACAGCAAGATGAAAGACCATGGTACCACTCTGATACACTGGCACCTACTACTACTAAGATTGTATGTCTTTGTAATTGTAGCGTGAGTCTATATCAACTCTTAAGTATTCTGACCTCAGTCAGCAAACAGATGAATTGTAATGGAATTGATCAGAGGCAATGCAAGCAGGCTCACTGGATCAGTGGACTAGACATGTATATGTGTGGCCACTCCTATTCCATGCCTTTATCAGTGGCCTTTGAAGGGCATGGTTGAGTATACCACCCTATGTTTGACCCCATCAGATCCCATCATTGTCACTCAGGCTGACCATGACATTGCAAAGAGTTCTTGATAATATAATTTAAAGACAACATACGTCTACAATCATATTTCTCCAATGTCATTTTTTACACACAATAATGATACTTTTGTTCTTCTTTGCTGTACATACAGTAGCATGATATGCAGTTATGCAAGTAAGCGCTAATTAACTTCTTGAAACTACACTTTGGACATCTGCACAAAGAGTTCATAGAACAGCCAAGACACGTCAAACATTTAATTAAGGCAGCAAATCATGACAGGCACAATGTCATATTATTTTCTAAAGATATTCACACACACCCACACACACACAACGATTACTCCTAATTGTCACCACTGGCGACAGGACTTCACATGCAGAACAAAGCTATATCCTCCCAGAGCTGAGGCGTGCTGCGCTGCACCACTGCTGTTGACCTTGCCATGTTTGACCCTTCCACACATCCCAGAGGCCCAAGCGCAGGTATCTCACCGATAAATAACACATTTAACTGTGTGAAGACTGTGTGTGAACTGTGCTTTGGAGCATTTGCAGATTTAAGATGAATTCCTCTTTTGTAGTATCATATGTCGTGTTCTTTTTTGCTCTTCCATCTTGCTTCTGTCCTTTTTTACTTTGCACTTGTAAAGGCATGTTTTTGTTTTTGTCCTTGTGAAAATTTTCTTCAGCTGGGTAACAAATACACAATCCTCTCTATTCAACAACAAACTACATGTTACACATGTGCCAATCCAACATTGAATGAAAATATTCAGAATAAATAATGTAACTCGTATGTTACAGGTGTATAGTTATCAAACTCAATAATATGTAAATAGGATGTGTAATTTGATTTGAAACAATGTAAAAACAGATAATTAATAATTACACAACAATGTTATATCCAGCAAATATGCAGTATACCTTGCATTCACCAAGGGCTGGAGTAGCAAGCTTTTATGCCTTGTAGTTAGTGAATGTTCAGAGGACAGCTGGAAAGGGTATATGATTTTACAAACCTATTTGCCATGTTTTCTGTTATTAGAGGGCTAGGATTGATGTGTAGAATATTAAACAGAATCAGACTATTAGAATATTAAACATTAAACAGACAGTGTATGTTACAGATGCATGGTTTACTCAAATATCCACCAGGAATCTTTGTCTAAATTAGAGTATCTATATCATACTGAGAATCCATAATGAATTTGCTTTATGAATTCATAGTGGCACAGTGAGACTTAGCTTTCATTTGAGACCAGGATTATGCTTCTACACAAAGGGGTTCATGTGCAGTATAAGCATTTGATTGTCAGTATGCATTTTGAATAACCAAAAGTCCTATGGGGAGTTTCCATAGGCATTTTACAAAACACATGAGCATACCTTGGCAAATAATGGTCTAAAGCACACATATTTTCATTCTATATTAATCTACCTTTGCAAACAGCTTCACAAGACCTGGTGCTAGGGCTCACTTGTGTTTCTAAGTGATATCAAGTGACCTGAAATGTGGTCAGTTCAGAGATGCTTGTAATCCGGCAGAAAGAAAAAAACTATTCTAGCCTCTGTAACTCTGTGTCAGTACATCACACAGTTATTTTGACTGTTTCCTACACAAACTACAGGTTCTCAGCTTTCTATAGAGGTCCAACATTTGATGGTAGGCCCCAAAACAGGTGGGAACAATGCCCTCATAAATAGGCACAGTGCAATTTCAGGCAAAAACTTGACATTTGTATTGTGCACCATGTAGTTAAGCAGCTGTTTTTGTATTGTAATCAATTTAAACATTAGCCAGTCCAGTTGTTTAGTCTGCCCTTGGTCCCTTTTCCCTTTTGTAAGGATACAAGGATACAAGGAAGTTTATTGTCACATGCATATAGTTACTGGAAGTAAGAAATGCAGTGAAATTATGTCTGGTGTCAGCCTATTTGTGTATTTGTGGGGGGGGGGCTTAAGATAATACACACACACAAACATTTCACATTACTGTCTCTCTATTAGTAAGATTGCCATATTTCATTGCTTGTCTTCGGCAAAACAAAGCAAAAAGCAATAAATCAAGGAGGAAAACAATTGGCTCATGGAAACACACTGATGAAACAAAATGAGATCAAAACATGCCTGTCATTCTGGTCACTATTTTTTTTATAAACGTTTAAAACAAATATATACATTCTGAAGAAAAAAATGTCACTTCCTCTTCACTGGAAGCCAGTTGAGGCAGCATGTGGCTCTGAGCAAACCTGGCCCTTACAACACCTGAAGAGTCTCCTGCGTCAATAATAGATGCTGCTCTCCAAAGCGTTGCCATGATGGAGAGGAGTATGTAAGGTGAGCAGAAGGGCACCATGAGAATTTGTCATGCCGCACAAAGCAGAAAATGAGCGGATGAAAGGGAACAGGTCACTCTGAGGCTCAAGTCACCTTTATCATACTGAGCTTTTTTGATAAACACTTCAAAAGATTTACAGGGGGTAACAAAACCGCCTGAACAATGCCTTTTGATTGTATACAAACAACATGCATAGGCATGCATGCAGAAATGCACACCACATCATGTAGACACATAAACATATTTAGCAATATATGTGGAAAGTATTTTTGTGTGAAACAGGCAAGTTTGGTGACCCAGAGGCATCTAAAGCATTCTTTTCTCAGTGACTTATCTCTACCCTTATCACTCATTACGAAATCTGAGCATTGATTTCAGCGCAAACAGTAAAGGGGAGGAGGATTGGATGTAGTGAAGAGTGCAGGATGCAGGTTGGGTTTGGGGGAAGGGAAATAACGTGTTTGTGCAAAAGAGCTCCAGGAAGTCTTAATTAAACTCACTGTACAATGGGAACACCAAAGAAAGTGCTGAGTAATGAGAAGATGTGGTATTTATTCACTGCCACATTAAAGTTTAATTTCTTCCCTTATTTCACATTGAGCTTAAGCAAGGAGGCCTTTGAACAATTAACCCTTGAAGCATATGAGTAAGTATAGGTGTATGTAAATATAAAATGCCCATGGGTAGGCTAATCAACATAAAAAAAACTACAAAGAACTAACTGCCCAAAATATGAATAGATTTCACCAGACTTTTTCACACAGACTGAATGAATTAAAATTAAATTGCATCAAGAAAATGTATGTGGGAATATTTTATATATTTTTTATCAGTCTGCTACTGACCACCAAAATATTGTTGCTGATGAGTCTAGAATGTGCAGTCTATCGAGTAGCAATCCTTTTCATAGTGCCATTAAAAGCGGCCCAACCGCTTGACATCCGCAGAACATGCGGACTTACACATACAGTACTGTAGGTCTGAAAGCAGCTTGTGACAGTGTCCTATGAGTCTTCCATGGTGTACTTGGAAGTGAATTTCTCTAGCCATGCTCATGCCAGGCAAGCTATGTGTTTTTTGTAGCTATTTCTTGTCAGAGATTATAAGCTCATGTAAGATTTCTTGGTATGTCTGTGAATCCATTTCTTGTCGTGTTTTGCCTAGTCCTTTTTTTGCCTTGGACTTCACGGCATGCTACTGTGTCAAACTCCACAATCTTTGCTAGTTTCTAATAGGATTTTTGTCTTCTGTCTGGTGGATACCTTTATATAGAAATGTATTGCCTCTTTCTTTTTATTGATCTGATTTTATTTGCAAGTGCCCAGCGTGAGTGGATTTTGCGTTTCGTTTTACCCTTTGTACCTTTTGTGAAGGAGTTTCTTTGGTGGGTACATTTTTGGGGCTGTTGGGTACCAGATTGATATTCCTTGCCTTGTGCGTGTCAAACATTATCCACCAAATATCAGTGAATTTTCTAATGCTACTAATGCTTGTGAGAATGCAAAATAAACTATTATACATACAGCACATGCTATTTAAACTCTGCAACTGCTGAAGCACTCACACTCTACAGGTATGTTTACTGAGCAATAAAATGTATTCCATCAAGCATAAACTCAAGAACCAAACAGTTAATGACATAACTTCAGACCTCTATGCTCCTGTTCCAGCAGTCTCACTGTTGCTATCTCTGGCTTATCTGGTTATTTTTATTATTCCATGGATTTTTCCATACTTGACCATAACAGAGTCAACCCTGATTAGAGAAGAAGAATGACAAGGAGTACCAGTCATCAGTTTACTGCCATAGTCACCTAATTACAGGGAAACAAATGAATTGCCAATCACTGGGATGTATTGTCTGTTCTTATCTTGGAAACTCATCAAGTCAGACCAATTAAAAGCCATGACAAGAGAGACAGCTAAAATGAGAGAGCCCCCTCGTTCGCTTAATTCATGATTGCCAATTAGAATAAAATACCAAGCAAAGTTGTAAAGCTGTCAGGAAAAGGGGAAGACTGGGGAGTGAAATGATTCTTTACCCCATTGAATGATGCATGCTTTCATTTACCTTCCTTATCATGTGGGGCAACAAGTACCAAACACACAGCAGTATATAAAGCACTTCTCTAATGAAGGAGTGGTAGGCATCATGGATGAATGTATAGATAGTAAATAGATAGATAGATAGATAGATATCAGAGAGCTGAAAGGATATCCTAGGGACTGGAGCAACTTGTTGGCAAGCGCCTCTGGGGCAAAACGATGGCAGCCCCTGGGATTTAACTCATAACCTTTAGGTGTTACATTTGGACGACCAGATCCCTAACCAAGGTTAGTTCACACACAAATAATATACAATATATTTAAACATTGCATTATACTGCTTATATTATTATATTGCTACATATTACATATAAAATAGGAACTTTTACTGAGAAACTCAGTAAACTATAAATACTTACTTACATTAAAATATGAGAGGGGGAGAATCATCTCAACCAGCATGTTTTTTTAAAAAGTGACCAGGCCATGTCAGTTGCATCATTAGCTACTGTAGCCATACTATTGATGGTCTAATTAAAATCTGTCATCCTGAAATATGTCACATTTTTAACGGGTGCAAATTGATAGCCCACATTAGTTTCCACTTTCTCACAATGACTTCTCATTTTCACCCACCAAAAGTGAGCCCGTACCATCACAGATACAAACTACTGCTCGCTCTGCTCTGCTACAGCATGTCAAGCTGGTTGAAAGTTGACATTTCCAATTCTGTATTGTGCCATTCATCTGAAAACCAACGCAGGACTGCTCAAGTCTGCAGAAAAGGCCAAGTTACACATATTATGTGGGTAGATGCCATCAGTGGGACAACTGATTCCAGCATTGGAGAAAACATTGAGCAACTGCCACTGGGTGTATAAAATTACTAATGACAATTGAAAAAAAAATCCCATAAAAGATACAAAATACAGGACAGATAACTGAAAATGTAAAAAAACAAGGCCCTTGTAGGCCCTCAAGTGGACTAGACCAGTGGTCCCCAAACTTTTTCTTCCGAGGGCCAGCTCACTATGCCTGGCTCTAAGAGAGGGCCAGAGACTCGGAGTATCAGTAACCATAAATAGCTCAGTGCTGTGAACAAGAGCAGTCTACCTTAGCTGAATATTCCATTACATTTAATCATAGGCTACTGCAATTTAATACCATTGTTAGCTGTGTTTATGTTGCCATCATATCATATCAGTATAAAATGTTGGTCAAATGAAATAATACTAATAAAAAGACTTTAGCATTCCCAAAAGTATTAGCAGGGAGTCCCAAAAGTATTTTATTCAAAATGTGTGAACTCTGAACTCTGTGTCTGCATACACAGCTCAAGTTGTGAACAAGCAATATCCTACAAATAATTCAAAGTTCTCAAACTATGAGAGTTTTATGAATTGCTGGCAAAAACATCTGAAATCACCTGATGAGAACTTTGTGAACTCTATGAACATTTGAACGAGTGAATACAAAATAGAAATAATTATCCCAGAAAGTCCCAGAAATATGACTTGAATAGAAGTTAGTTAGTTACTAACAATTAATTGATAAACTTTTAGAATACTTTGAGCACTGATGCAGTCAGCATAGGCCTCTTACATTGTTTGCAGGTAGGCCTACATTTCATTCCGTTTTCAATGGCAAACGTGAAACAGCGCCAAAACAACCACCAGTGGACAAAAAGAGTATTTCACCTGTATTGTTAAGACTCGCCATAGAGAACGAATGGGGGAAATTACGGAGGTCATAGTTTGAAGATGTCGTACTCCCGTGCGGGCCAGATGCTATATACCACTGACATGTTTTGGGGGGCCACCCAAAATGAGTCGGCGGGCCGTAGTTTGGGGACCACTGGACTAGACCTTGAACTTCATTACATGTAGGACCTCTGTGTGACCTTGAACTTTGACCCACTGATCTTAAGTAAATAATAACTGCAAAGTGATTAGCTGTGTAAAATTTGATGAACATCCTTCAACTCCCTTAGGAGATGTCACATAAACACTGTATGACATTTAGGATCCCACGTGTCCTTGACCTTTGGGCCCTCAAATTTCAAGTTTGATGAAGATCTATCTGAAGCTATCTGGAGATTTCTTTTAGTTCAAAACATCCAGAAATAACCCACAATGGGGTTATTATATAACCCACATAATGTGAAGAAACAACCGTTTTGACTTCAAATTAATGCTAAATGTTAATGTCAAAAATGACTATGGTCTGAGTTACCATACAAACCGGCTCACGCCGGCCCCGGTCTCATATAGTTCCAGGTTCTGCCACGTGTGGCTGCTATAAAGTCAATCGAAGAGTGCCCTATGGCTGCATTCAAGACAACTTAAAGCCTACAGAATTCCACATACTGTAGCTCCTTTAACCTTTTTGGATGATAGTGGTCAATAGGGTTGCTAGATGATTAAGAAAGGACTTTAGAGTGTACAATACCTACTTTAGATGACCTTATTCACACTGGCGCCTTAATGCAGGGGCTTACCTGGGCTTCAGCCCAGCGGCCTCGACCAATCAGGGGCCTCCTAATAATAATAATGATAATCATTAATAATAAACGGCCGTGTCCGTATTCGCGGCGTCAGTCATAGCCTACTCTGGAGCTAGCCTAATTGAGCACATCGCACTGCTCTACAATGACATCCATGCAGAGGCCCCCTTTGTCTTCTCTTCTAAAGTGTAACAAAATGTAACAAAACTTAATAAATCCCAACGGGTGTGTAGAGGAGCTAGAGGAGAGGCTGAAACTGACTGACAAACTTACAAACTCTGGAGATAACGTGGGTAGGATTGAAGCAACGATAAACGAATGACGTGGATTCCTGTAACTGTCCATGAAAACAGAAGGCATAGCAGGTAAATATCGTAGCAAATAGCCTGGCAATGAAAGGGCTTTAAAAACATGTATTTCACTTGTCTCACTGGAGTGAACGCAGAACATGGGCTGTTGAGCAAAGAAATTAATTAGTGATCTGCATCTCCGTTCACCAAAAGCTAAGTTTGGGCTAACCCATTCGCACAAATAATAGCCTATGTTTTCTCCATTGTTAACGTGAGATATGGCTCCATGTAGGGTAGATAGTGATAATGCATAAGGTAGCCAATATGTTCACGTCACATGAGCCAGCTGCTTGTTCTGTAGGCTAAAAGTATTCCTGTCCCTCCGGCTGCGTTAAAATGGTGTGTTAAGTGGACAGAATTTCAAAAAACCTCCTGCACTCTTAAAACAAATGTGTTGAAAACAACACAACTTGTGTTGTTTTTAACACATCTCTGTGTCCAGATAGGGACAACACAATTTGTGTTGTTTCCTTTTTTTATTTGTTACCCAATATGGGTTGAAAATAACACTACTTGCATTGAAAACAACACATTTTTAACACATTTCTGTGTCCAGGTAGGGTCAACACATTTGTTTTAAGAGTGTGGGGAACCCCGACACGACAAACACATGCACTTTTAAAAAGCTTCAAACGTCCATATGTGTAGCCTAACCCATCTCTTAACTTAGTCAGCCAGTGTTGTAAAAGTTCAACGCTTGTTTTCGTGCAGTAGGCTAGCCTTTTTGATAAGCGATGTCATGGGTAGGCTGACGTGATTAAGGAGGGCTTTCTGTTCCTGTTTATGTAAAGGTTTTACATAGGCTCAATAATGATAGGCTACACTGCATGTTAGGCTATATTAACCAGAAGCGCACGTTATGTAAATAGGCGGTGTCAGATTGCGGGCCGGGTATCATTTAATCATAATTAATATTTGCGGTTGGGGAGGGGGGCTTAAAAACATATAGCCCAAGGGCCTCAGGTGGTATTAAGGCGCCCCTGCTTATTCAAGTATAGAATTGACAGTGTAACAGAAAACATTGAAATGGTTCTTTTTGTTTTATGCTATTAAAATGGAGACAACAGTACCGTAAATGTTTGACATCTTGAATGTTTCGTACATACAAACACAGATTCAAAGTTAAGGATCCTTTCAAGAGTCCAGACTATAGCAAACGAGAGCATGGACTGCTTTTATGTTGTTCATGGTGAATCAATAGCATGACAGAGTAAATGAAATAGTGGTGACTGCCCATGACTGACCATCAACCCCTGTCACTCTGGGTGACATGGTCTTTCGAAAGTTCCTGAAGGTCAGACACTAGGGCCAACTCCGCTCCATCAAAGCAAATATGTCCATCTATCTCACACACTTAGGATGATTGATTGACATTGGTTTTAGTCTAACTGCTGTTGGATATGGGGAGAAAAAGAATGTCAAAATTGTGACTACCTGGGCCGGGTGACACTGACACAGTGAAGGTCAGAATGATTGAAACACAACACTCCTTATTTCCTTAATGCATTTTATATCCAACCATAAAAATACAAAGTATACTATAATAACATACTGTCTTGTTTTTTGCGTTTTTTGTTGTGTTTTGAGTTCCTCCAATCAAAGACACAAGTATTCCTATTATCTCATCTCATATTTTAGATGAGCCTAGATCATTTGACCCTTCTGGTTCAGCAAAAGTTATAAATGAGATTAGATTAGATTACATTAGATTAGATTCAACTTTATTATCATTGTGCAGAGTACAAGTACAGAGACAATGATAAATAAAGCTTATTTTAACATTATTTTAAGGAAAATGAAGTTGCATTATGCTACCTTTGTTGAAGCAAATGCTAAACCTCATGTCTAGCCTTATGTGACCTAGTTGAGTTATCTGTCTGTCTGCTTGTTTTTTGGTCCCTTGTTGTTTTCTTGTATCATGTTTTAGTGGAGATTTTAAGATGCAGTCTGTGATTCTAGTGAATGGCTGTTATTCGAGTTCAACAGGCAAACAGATTGCAGCCCTCTCGCCTGTGCTCCTAAAGTAACGGGTTGATTGTGCACCCCTGTTTATGGCTTTTTCCAAGCCCCTGGACCCTACTAGCCTATTCAACCTATTTTTGTTTTACTGTTTTAGTGAGGAAGCAAGAGCAAGCCTGTGTTGTGGGTTAATGAAATTAATCTATCTCGGATATCCTTGAAGCTGACACATATCCTTTTTTTTTCTAAAAAAAGAATAAAATGTTTTAAAAGGTTAAACCCCTTCACACATGTTATCCACTTGTTTAAAGCTGCCAGCATACTGTACTGTACATTTCAATTCAAGTATATCCAAGACAGATTAATTTCATTAACCCAGAAAAGAAACAAACCCACCTGGGCGGAATAGGCCACTAGGGTCCAGGATGGAAATGGCAGCTCATGCACCCTGTTGCACAAAACGAAAAGAGAAGCAGTGAACAACACATGCATGCAATGCACTAGTAGCATTGGCATTTTTCCTTCTGACTATTTCTGAGCGAAGACAAATGACACTATAGGCCTACTGTACATTTACAGTACATCATGGATGACCTTTGTTTACTTTTGACTGAGTATTTAATTCAAGAACAAACAAATAGACTCAAATATTTGAATGGGTACATGCCTTTGAATGGGTGCTGCCTTTCCCACCATCTGTTTTGTCCATCAACTAGGTCCCACTTTGTTTTCCATTTGCAGAGGAGTGTGTATACACAGTTTTTTCAGCACAGACAATAGATGGGGTTTGAGGAGCAGATTAAAAAAGTGATAAGGAACGTGAAATAGACTTTTAACTGTAGCTGTAGCAACACGCTAGATACTGCACACAAGCAGTTTCTAACTTTACTAGTTAACTTCTGTCATGCCACTTTCCTGAACTTCAATTTGCACTTCAAACTTGTCTACTAGCCTATCATAATAGCATGAAATATGTCAACAATGAGATATTCAAAGCTTAGGAAGTTCCTGTTATGCAGTATTCCCTTCATACTTTCATTATATGGTGTTTTACCCTTTTTGATGCTGAATAGCTGAATGCTGAATTTGTCCTGCTTTGAGGAAGTTTAACAGAATTCATCTTTGGTTACCTCCCCAACACATTCTGTTCCCATCCCAGTGCTCTCAATCCTTTAGAGGAAGCAGAACTCTTAACTGTCACAGTGTTTGTCCAAGGGAGGCTCACCATGGGCAAACTCAACTCATTTTGTTTTTTTTCTTGGCTTCCTTTTGTCATTCCCCTTTTCTAACAACATGGAATCGGAAAAAAGAGGGATGGCTTGTTTTGTTTTTCTTTACACTGCACAGAATTACCTCAGTCTGCTTCAATAATACAAAAAAAACTAAAATAAACGGAAATGCCAGAGGTGTGAGAGAAGTGTAAGAGACAAAAAAGAGTCTAAGAAATAATGGCGGTAGGAGGGCAACATTTCCTTTGCCAGGAAACCAGACATGACTATCGCGGATGTGTAAGGATGAATGCAACAGGCCAGGACCTTTCAGCCCAATCACTGAACCATGTAGGCACACATCTTACCCCTGTGAGCGTAAAGAACACCCTGACAAAAACCTATAGCAGACTCTCTCTCTCTCTCTCTCTGCTTTTCTTAGTCTTTTGCAAGTCTATTGCAACTTCCAGCACTGTGATAGATGATGATGTAATGCTTTGATGAGCAATTTCTTTAGACACATACAGTATATGCCTTTGAATAAATGTCAATGTTTAAATGATATGAATGAGTTAACAATTTCTATCAGATCTAAAACTTGTGCTGTAAAGTTTTACGTTTGTATGATTTATGACAAATTAGAATAGTTCACAAATGCAGTACTCCAAGAAGGTCTACATTTGTTTAGGAAACAGGAAAAAACTGTGAGGAAGAAAAGTTGAATGCAACTGGTGACAGAAATATTCTCAATATGCAATTCTAACTTCTATTAACTGTGTAGATTTCATTTTATATTAATTTGTTATATTTTGTCCACTGAGAGTACTGACCAAATTGAAAGACATACTCTAGTAGCAGTACATTACTTCTATGTCTGATACTACTCTGGTCCACTTACATCAGTCACTTGAGACATGAAACTGAATGTATTATAATAATGCCATAATCCCAAGTGCATGAACGTGTCTACTGCAGCAATACCTACCCCAGGGAGACAAATCTATGCGACAATCAAGTAAGTTACTTTACCATACGGATGCTCAATCAAACTCATTCCCTGTGGATCCCAGAACTTTGGTTATAAAAGCTCTTCCTCTGTCGTACTTCGATGTTGACCCTATTGGGAATATAATTATTTGTGGGAGGCATCTGCCAGTGGGACTATGTTTTTTTTTTTTTTTTGATGTGCTTTTGTGGAATTAAAATGAGGGGCAGTCCAGAACAACACTGAAAAAACAGTCAAGTGGACCAATCAAACAAAATATGAACTGCCCTTGGTGGAAATCAATACTCTATTTGGAGTTTAAATTGCGCAATCAATGTGACAATCATCTGTTTTCACTGACATTAAATGGCGGTTATTAAAAAAAATAAAAAATAAAGCCTGTTGTCATTTGTCCAGCAGCAGATCGATCTAAACATGGTGTTCTTGTGAAGGCTAAGCTCTATCTCACTAAAGTTGTCCAACAAGGTAAGGTTTAAGATTGATTCAATATGTACTATATATGTACACTACAAATATATATAGTTTGTGCTGTACTCGACAATACACTTGGAAGGAGAATATTTGGAAAACTTATTTTAGTAATGATGGGAAATAGTACTACAACTGTACGTTTGGGACCACTTAACAGACCACCAGACCAGGGAGAGGGGTATCCTAGATGTGTCTGAGCCGGCTCAGCAAGACAGGTGTGGTGCCAGGGAGAGGTATGGAGGATGGAGGGAGTGGCAGGACCCAGGGGAGGACAGGGCAGGGGGGGAGTCACTGTTGCAGGCCACCCCACGAGCACATGTGATTGATGGGGAGAGCAGAGCAGCAGTGCTCCCAATGTCAGCCTACAATTAAATAACTCTCAACACTGACCTGGTGCTCCCCCTCTCTTCTCATCTCTCTCTCTCCATTCTTTCCATCTTTCTCCAAGGATGTCACCTCTCTCTCACTCCGAGTCTTTAGCTGTCTTCGGCCATTTCTTTCAGCTCTCCCTCCATGTTCTCACTCTCCTCAGCAGCAATTTATTTTCCCTCTCTGTCATTCATTCTGTTCTGGTCCCACAGGCCCTCCTTCTTCACTAAGGGAAGCATTTACTCTTCCACTTGATTCCATTCTTCCCCTGTTTCTCTCTCATTCTCTTATCTATTTTTATTTTGTCTGCCCCCTTTTTTTCTGTTGCCCTCAGTCTAACCCCATTTTTGTTTCCTCTGGCCTCATCATTCCCTTCTTTCTCTCCATCCTGCCCTTACCTATCACTCTTTCTCTACCAAGCCTTTCTCTGTGTCTTCCTCTGTCCTGCCTGTTTTACCCCCTCTGACAGACAGAGGCTGCTCTGCATTCTGGTTTGGGTCACTTCAGTGATATGCTGTGCAGCACTAAAGCAACATTGCAACTAAAAAGAAGAAGTGTCTTCTCTGTTTTGAAATGAATACTCTCAGCTATAGACAAGTTCAGAAATTAAAGTGTGTACTTGTGGATACAATATAGATATATTGAAGTCTTCTAGAAGACACACAAGAATTTGTCTTTAAAGCTGTTATATTGATGGTATTAACAGTACAGAGGTTCTTACTTCATGACACAACTAAAATATTAAAAGGCTCAGTGGTAGACTAATGAGTGATTCTATGCGTTAAGCACATCCTGTGCTTTCATAATATCAGTTATTTTACTATCAACTGCAACTTAGCCTGAAAGCTGTATTTCAAAATATTGATAATTAGATTGCAGCCTGAAGAACAAATAGCACAACCAAGCCTCTCTTATTGTAAAGTGGATTATTCTGTTAATGATACAAAAAACAGACAATGGGATAACAAGATACACACCTAAGCTTACATGTACCTTTGTTGATCAGTTTTAAGGTCTGTGAAAATTAGTAGGTAACTGGCCAGATAGAATTGAAGTCTGTTAATGAAAGTGTCATTAAAGGGAAAAAAGCCGTTCACCTTCTTTTTTTCCTTTTCAATCCAACATATCACACAGCTGACCTCCTCGCACACAGCTGACCTGAAAATGTGTAAACCTGAGACACGGAAGTCCTAACGGTCCCACAGCTTCAAATGTACAATAAACATTGTGTCGCGTACAGCGGTGGTATGATGTGGCGTGGAGAGAGAGCGAGAGAGAGAGAGAAAGGGAGATAGAGAGTAGTTTACTTGAACATTGCACACACCATTGGCTGAAGCAGAACGTGCACTGCGCTTACTCATCCCTCTTTGATTTCTACTGCCAGTACTCCATTAACGTCCTGTTTCTATTCTAAATTCATGATTATCTGGCGATTAAAGTAGTATCAGACATGTTTTTGCAACAGTGCGTCTTGTAAGGAGGACTGACCATAAGAGCGTAACTTTATAGCATCTTGCTCCCATCAACTTCAGTGTTAAACCCGACGCCGTAGCAGAAGGTAAGTTCTTAATCAAATGGAGTTTGTTGTAGCAAATGCCTTCTGCTCAATTTCGAGGTATTGCCGGAAGAAGATGTTTCTACGAAATATTTTCAAGGGTAGGCTAATACATGGTGTGATTGGTGACTTATTATACAATTAGTATTCTGTTGATGGCGGTATCTCTGCAGCTCTTTTTGAGTGGTTTATCAGGGGCTGTTGCAGAATGAAGTTGCTCGCTCCGGACAAGAATATTTTAATTTACAGCGAGACTAGTGCTGAACTGATCATTTAGCCTATCCTCTGAATATTTCTCAATTTAGTAGCGTAGATAGTATAACGCTGTATGGCTATTTTAACTATTTTTGGGGTTAACTGCCCTCATGTCTAATATATCCGAGCGTCGCGGAAACATTGAACAGGTGCGTCGAATTCAACCCAACTTCCTTCATGGAGATGTGTATGTTATGTACCAATAGGTTACAACTTAAAATGCATCTGAAACAACAGGCAGCTGTATCGGTCATGAATCAATAGCCTGCTTGAACAACATTTGTCTACCCTCGAATAAAATAAAGAAAATACTTAACGGAGTTGTCGCAGTCGTCACAAGAATCACCAAAATAGCGCGCTTGTTGTTGACATAAAATATTTTCCAAAACATTATTTCGAAAATGCATTTTACACATAGTCTAACAATTTACTGAAGGAACAGCCTGTGGACTTGCGACATTGCTCTGTGTGTGTGTGTGTGTGTGTGTGTGTGTGTGTAGCAGCATCCCGTCGATGAGTTGGTGTATAGCCCATATGCAAACTCAGAATAGGGCACTATATAATATCTGCACCCAGTTTCAGGCAGATCAGGCAGTGGAATTATGGGTCAAAGGGCTTTGTAGTTTTAATATATCTGACTAGTTTTTCCTGACATAATAGGCATATGATCCCAGACTATATGTTCAGAGGAAAAGTTCACATATGATTTCAGTTTTGGAAAATAAAGTTATGATAACATGTGGAACAGATGGTTCCTAATGATTTCAGTGTAGGCCTTGGCCTCTAACCATACAGAGTAGCGTAGCATACAAATAATAATAGAAAAAAATAGTTGTTTTACAATGCCCTTCATCAGTTTCATCTGTGTCTGTTTAATTAAGGCATTAGTGGAAACACTCGAAGAAGATTAGGTAATAATCTTGTCCATGGTCAGGAATTAAGTTAACTATTAATCAACATCTGCCTGAATATCATCATGTGCATGTTTCATATTGAAGAGACTAACCAACATGCCTTTCTTTATTCAGCTTTATTTATGTGCCTCCTAATAGAAGGTTCAACCACTTTTCATTTATGGGTAGCCTATTCTTTTTCCTCCTTAATCCTACTTGTGATATAAAATATTATATTTTTAGCTCATCGTTTAGGAGTGATAGCTCTTATAAGGGCTTTGCACACTCAGACGTTGTTTATTGATCCTGTCCTGTGGATATAGTGCAGAAAGGTTCTATACACTCTTCTTTACTTTCATTAGTTGCAGTGTGAGCAGTATCTTGCTTAGGCGTTTAAGGATTTCATCTTGACCATATGTAGTCTGCCCCATTTGAACGACTGATGCATTTTACTTTGACACCTCTTTTTTTTATCTGTTTACTGATTTTAATGAAATCCATGTTTGAAGGACTGCCATGTCCAATCCATTGATGAGAACAGGTCATTATGGACAGGCAATGCCTTAGTTCATTGGTTCATTGGATTCCATTCAGTCTGCCTTGTTGGTGAATTTGCTGGAATGATGTGGTAAATGACCTCTGGCAAATGGCCAATAGACTCATAGAGCAATAGACAGGTTAGGAAATGCCCAAGTTTATCAAAGCTGAAGTGTGAGCTAATTGTTCATTATTAAGTATAGAAAGCCTCCGCTTTACAATGTGTGATGGATCCAAGTTGATTTTGTATGTGACTTTTTAGTAACGACAAGAAGCAACAAGTAAGTTAAAGGTATATTTATATTGGAGTGATTGAGATCATAACTCATCACATGCAACCTTAGTCTGTGAAGAGACACCGAGCCAAACAATATTTCTCTCTCCACTGATCTCACTGTAAATTTCAGAAGAATATGTAGCAGGGGAGCCACCCTAAGTATGTACCTTTGAATTTTTGTTGTGCGGCTGTTTCTAGAATTCTCTCTGTGATGAAACTGACCTGATATCCATTGCTTTTTCCAATTTAAGCATGTTGACAGTGACTGATGAGAGACTGATAGAACAGGTGGTGTCAGGGTGACTTATATGGTGCCATGAAATGACTAATGATGAAAAGGAGTCCCTCCTCCGCTCTGCTTAAAGCGGGATTTTATGTTATGTTTTCCATTGCCCTAGAGCGCATATGAATATGGCAGGGTCTGAAGCTGACAGTAAGACAAGCTAAGCTAAGCTTAGCCTTTCTTGACTGTACATTTGTTTTGTTTGGTTATGGTCCCTCCTCGCACTGTTTGCCTTCAGACTGTGAAATGAGCAAGCTTGTTGAGGGGCACATGAAAGAGGGAAAATGAACCATCGGATACTAAGCACCAGTAATCCCGTTGTGAAGCTGGCGAATGGGATTAGAAGAGTGAGAGGGGAACGGAGGAAGCAGAGGGAAAGAGTGGTGTGAGGGATATGGGGCTTTTCTGGAGTTCTTAGTTTATTACTCCTTTTTTTATATATATTCAACTCCCATTTCTTTCTTTTCCCTTACGATAGGCCTACATCTCATCTTTTCTCCCTTCACTCCCAAGCCAGTGGTTCTTTGAGTGTCAGAAACATGTATTTCAGAATGTGTTCAGCTTCCAGCAAGGACTCTCCTTAAAGGCAAGGGCACAGCATTAACAATTCATTATCATGTTATTTGTTTTATATAAAACACTTTTATTGGTTCTGAGTTTATATTTGCTGAGAGAAAATTCACCAACTGGTGTGTTTTACAAGGTTGTTGCAAATAAGAAATTATAAATCTCATTAACATCTCATTAATGTTTGGAGTTCAAATCATGTTTTGTGTACACATGTGAGACCTAGGTGTATATCTGGATAAATGACTAATGACGATAAGTATCGTGCCTGGATGAGATGTATAGGAACGCTTTTCTTTCACTGCCATGAGACCCAAAGTTAATTATGTTAATTATGCTGTAGTCTTGTTTGAAAGCCCTTGCTTATCTTTTGCTAAGATACAGGATTTATTTTTACACTGAGAAACAACATGTGACAATAAAACCATTGGCATGTGGTTTACAATCCTATTGACTAGGCCCAGCATAAGGCCAATACACCACTGGCTTTTGTAAGTTTGACGTCCTTATAAATGCTCTGATACAGAAACCCAGACCATGGACTGTTTCAGTGGGCTTGCAGTGCCCTGAAGCCAGTTCTGCTCCACTTTCTACCCACATCATTACATGTTGAAGCCAAATCAGAAAGTTTGCCTTTTTTTTTATGAGTGTCTATTTTTTTGAAAAATGGCCAGCCTCCACACTGTGCCACAGAGTTTTTGGTCTTCACACCAAGAAAACGTGTGATAAAACTCTAACCTTGAAAGTCTCCAGCAGGTCAAAAAATCGGTGGACTGGGAATTGGGAGCAACTGTCTTAAAAAATATTAAAAGGAACATGTGTGTCCTAAATACTGACAGTTCTGGCCAGGGCAGCGGCAGTCAGGTTGATAAGAAAGGATTACAACCCTGAGGAGGTGCACTAACACTGTAGCTCACATCATCTCTCTCTCTCTCTGAGAACACCCATTCACCCCCAGTTGGAAATGTTGATACGCCTGTTAACCCTTAGATGCATAAGTGGGGTCAAAAATGACCCCATCGGTTGTTTTTTTTTTGCAATATCTTGGTAATTTTAAATTGTTATCGTTTAATCTTCCATGTATTCCTCAAATAGGTTGTCTTTGACATGAGGCCATTTAGATTTTTATCTAATTGGTGCATTTTTTGTATCAGTACCACACTTTTCCATACGTGGGGTCAAAAATGACCCCAAGCATTTTCTATGGAATTTCAAAGGTTAACCCTAGGAACCTTTGATTTTTATCAACTGTGACTATCAGGTATACTTTTACTGATGTATTATCATCAACTTTTCATTACATATCAATGTAGGTGTCATAGGAAATTACAAAAAACTACATGTTGCCCTGAGGCAACATTGAACCATAACGGACTCACATATGGCCATACCAAATATACTAAATAGGGAAGCACCTGTATGTGAAGTGCATGAGTGTGCTTAATGAAGTTTTATAGAATGTCATGAGTATGTGCCTTGACTATCATACCAACATGCATGCCTTTTTGGTGTTGCGGTGAAACTGCAGACTTGCTACCCTGTAGCCCCAAGTTTGAGGCCTGATCCCTCTATTTGCTATAGGCCTACCCCCTGTATTTCTCTTTTGAGACAAATTGCTTACTAAACTTTCAGAAAGTCAGGTGCAGATCTCAGAGAGAAAGTGGATGTTGTAATGTGTGTGTGCATGAGTGTGCATCAGTACGCATACAGTACATGAGTATGCATGGGTGTAAGTATGCAAACTCATGGATGTGTGGTTGTGTGTGTATATGTTTACTGTACCTGAGAATGTTTGGGGATATTTATGGAGCTTTTAACTAGTAAATAACAGTGATTCTGATGATTTCATATGATAATTTGTATTATTATAACTTCATATCTGTAAAATATTGATTTTCATTCCGCAATGGTACAGTTTAAAGTTAAAAATTAGATTTTTGTTAAGTATGAGATTTGTAATGCTTTGAAAACCAGATAAATATGTTTGTGTTAGTGTTAAGTTATAAGGATAGGTGTTTTAAATTAATAAGTTAGCTTCTTAAAAATAGGAATTATTTCACTTTTTACCGTTATGGTATGTTGCCATTATGTTGCCATGAGGCAATCTTAAAAATATATACAAATTAAAAACATAAAAATTATTATTATTATTATTGTTCTTATCATTATCATCATCAAATCATCATCTTTAACCAAAATGAAAGAAATGTCTTAAGTTTACAGCATAAAATGGATTCATTCTAATTGCGGTCATTTTTGACCCCACTCATGTAAGAGTGTAGGTGTTGGTATGTCATGCATCTAAGGATTAATTGGGAGAATATGATAAGGTGTTTAAGCAAAGCAAAAAAGAGCATGTCCATATCAATTTCAACAGGATGTGGTGTTTGCTGTTTTCTGCTTAGCTTGGGGCAGGAAACTGCAGAAAGGACTTAGTTAGCGTGTGTATGTGTGGGTAGAGAGGGGTCACTTTATGCCGAGGCAATTATCTCCACGGCCCAGGCACCTGCCAATATGTAGAGGAGTGAAAAAGAGAGGCCAGGGAGGAAATAAATGAGAGCTGGGCATCACAGAGCTTCCGCCAATACAGCCCCCTTCCAGGGATTTCTCTTAAGAGTGTGAACTTTGAGTGCTCTTTCTCTGGTTGACTTAAATTGGCCTCTGGTCTGTTCCTTCATGTTATTTGCTAAGTTCTTCTTTCAACAGAGGCAAGGGGTGGTAAATAAAAAAGGAAGGTTTGATTATACACTCTTATCTTTTCATTTCAGTTAGAGCCTTTTCTCATAAATGTTTAGCTCATTCATTCAATCAGAAATCTGTGCAACCTGCTAAATACTTTACAAAGACAGCAATAAACACTGCATTGGTGAGAATGTCTGCAGCTTTGTTCAATTTTATCATGTTGACTTTCCTTGCAAAATAGAGGGGAGCATACCTTATATATAATAAAATTGAATTAATATTAAGAAAACAAATAGTATCAAAATGTCATCAAACATCGAAATCTGTTCAAGTAATGATTACCAAATGATTATGATTTGCCAAATCATTTATTTTTGTCTAAAATTATTAAATATGTCCAGGTTGCACAATATTTTATTCAGTTCTGGGCCATATCTTCTGACAGTTATTCAAGGAAAGGCAGTTATTTGAAACTTAACAAGAAATTGACAAGAGAAACAGGGTAAAAACACTTGTGAACTGGTTATACAATGATGTGTACAGTATGTGCTGAACAACCAACATCCTCACTCAAAGTCTATTGTGAAAAGCAATGTATCCCATACATGCCATTTGTCATATATATTGTAGCTTAGTGGAATGAAGACCACTGAATACTAGTCAATTGTGTTAAAGTTAGTTGTCAAACCAATGATATGGCCTGCAACCTTCTCAGTATGTGTGTCTAATGATGGTGTGTTTTGTAGGTGGTGACAGAGCAGCCAACACTAGAGCACACTGACACACTCCCGTAGATGTCAAGGGAGAACGAGTCCGTCATGTTACTGACAGCTCAGATTTATTTTTAATCCCATGGACTAGGGCACACACACACACACACACACACACACACACACACACACACACACACACACATACACAAACACACAGACACACACACACACACACACACACACACACACACACACACACACATACACACACACAAACACACACACACACACACACACACACACACACACACACACACACACACACAAACACACACATTCACACACACACACACACACACACACACAAACACACACACACACACAGAGATCATGTGCCTTGTTACTCTTGAGTGGCAAACCTGCCATTCCTCTCTGCTCTTCAACAAGGAGAGAGAACGTGACACAGCTAATGACCTTGGCAAGGTAATTCTCAGGTAATGGGGGTATTCAGGCACTGAAACAGCTGAACGTCTCTCAATTGGTATTCCAAACACCTGTGCCCTGCACCAGTTTTTATATAACACAAATCACTTTGCTTGTGCTGTGTACACTGAGACGGTGGTTCATTTTCGCGTATGCTTATTAACACTTAACCTCAATCAATTCTGTGATGTCAAAGTCAGAGAGTGGTGGCGTGTGCTTATACCTGAAGGACAGTGTTCTGACTATATTTACCACACCTACTGTCTGTTCATTCACGGCCCTCATCAGTAGTAGGAAAGGCCATTATCATTGCATCAGCAGGCATATTACTTGCTGTATAAAGTGACTGCGGTCACCGTGGCAATTTTGCTGATGGCAGTACCCAGCTTCCCCCTCACCCCCACCGCACCCCACCCACTTTCTCTGTCTCACACAAGCTGTCTTTCTGTCTCTGTTCTGATAGGTGCCAATTACTACACCCCTCTTGTGAAGAAGGAAGACTTTCTCATCAGTGGCCATTCCCTGTCTCAACACTCAATGACAGTCTCCTGTTCTCAAAGCGGGCAATATTTTCATTGCTGTCACCCACAATCAAAGCCTCAGAGCGACAATTCCGCAACTCCCAGGTCTAGACCATCTAAAGCAGTCACAAAATCATCAACCTCTCTTGTCTTTTCCCCTTGATTTTTCTTTCTGGGGGCAGAGACAGTCAACACTGTTATTGAACTACTCAACTGTGGTGGTGATTGCTGATGGACCACCAGATGAGATTTTGTGGACCTCGTGTGTGCAGAGCGGTCTGGCTTTTGGCCGCACTGCTCTTGCTCAGGGACACTGGGTCTTGGGGTCTGACCTCTGATACTGACGCTCTTCAGTCAGGTCCACAAGCAGATGAGGACTCTTGGGAAACACACCACAGGCAGAAAAGAAGCTGGGTGTGGAATCAGTTCTTCGTTCTGGAGGAGTACACAGGCAATGATCCTCTTTATGTTGGCAAGGTAAGATATTTTTATCTTCATCTTTATGCAAAGATCTGTCTTCATCAGATGCCATACTCAGATGAGACTGAAGTAAAGATCTAAATAAAACAGTATGCTCAGGGGAAAGCACTTTCAAAAGGATTGTGTACGAATTAAAGCAGGGTGGGTAATAGAGACATTGAGGTGGCACTAATGAGCAAAAATATTGAAGCAATGAAACTGACTAAAGTAATTTTGTTGGTCATCCAGATTCTGCTAGCCTTTTTTTACCGTAGACATGGATGTAAGAGGGATTACATGGGATTAATATTATAATTAATTCATTCCTTAATAACTTACACATTGATACTAACCAGTTTGAACAAAACAATTATAATATATCCATCAATGCCGCAACAAAAATATCTGGAAACTATTGAAATCACATGGTTTCCCCTTAATTTAACTGCCTGGCCAATCCTTATGCCTTTGTACACTTTCCTTTAAGGAGAAAGTTGGAGATTAAATATGTGAAGTGAATTGTATTTTTTATGCCATGTCCATTTTGATTATAAGTCTAATGTAATTATCTAGTTCATGTATGAAGTTGTCTAATAACCAATTTGAGATTAGAGAATGAATACGTAGGGTAAAATCATATCAAATCATTCTTTGAAAATAATTAAGGAACTGTCTCCAACAATTGTGTTACTTATTTAAATGCATTTTTTGCATTTTTGTTTTTATTATTTCTGTTTTTATTTATTTCACATGTACTGGGGGGTAGGGCCCAAACAATTGTGTCTTGGCCCCAAGTCAAGGGGGCCCAGAATGACCCTTTAGCAAATATCTGCTGGAATAATTTACTTAAAATTAAACTGTAATATTTCTAAGTGACACAAAAGCTTTATATTTTATCTTCTATTTTATTAAAGCAATTTTACTTTCCCTTCCTTTAATGTTAAGATTGGTTTGATCTTTCATGCTACATGCTACTTTCATGCTGCTGTAGGCTGCTGAAGGGAGGTGTGTAACTTGATTGGCTGCTTTTGACAGGTGTAAATTGTTTGTGTGTATCTACACATATAGCATTACATTGGCATAAATCCATTATTATTCGGTTATTTACTGGTGTGAATATTAAAGATGACATACAGTAGTGTGGATGAATGGAACATTTCACCTTGTTCTCTGACGTTAACATAGAAGGTATGAAACTTTGGTCTGTCAAAAATATGTTCATATGCTCTTTTTTATGCTCTACAAGCCCATTTACAACCCTTTAATTACGTTGGGGTGCTCTAAGTGATGCCACACATTTTTTAGGCTAAAACATTTTATGTCACTTACTGCAAACATCACCTAACCAACTGCTAGCTGTCTGTGTCCTGAATACACTGTAAAAAAATGTGATCTCTGTAGACAGCCCAGGCTCCAAAAACAGCAACAAAAACAACCTGGGCAAACCTAGCCCATAAAAACATAACAAACTGTTCCAGCAAATCACAGACGAGATGCGTGTTTAGAAGAGTTTGAATTGCACGGGAGCAGCACAGGAGGGAGGGGGAGGAAGTAGCTAGCTAGCTCTCTGTTTTGTTTGAAAGTCAACAGAAGTGGCGTTACCCAGCATCGCTTAGAGCACCTTTAAGTAAGCTTTATGCTGATTGGCTGCTTTGTGGCCAAAGACCATTCACAAATGCCTCCAGCAACTTCTACCTGAAGCTCCAACTCAAAGTGATAATGTAACATGTGGAGGGGGTGGTGATCAGAAGAATGGATTACATCACAGTCTGTATTTGTGTCACAGTCTGTCTTTGTTCAGATTCACCCGTTTTTTTGTGGTAATTTCAAAGTCCAAAATTTGCAAATGTTTCCGGTTCATGATAGCTTGCATGTGGCCATGCACTGAACTCTCCTTATTCAACAAAGCAAAGATAAAAACGGCTTTCCATTTTATGCCTTCTTTAAAGAAACGTCAAAATGAAGGAAGCAGTATAGATGAATAAACGAAATAAAAAATTTGACCTCAGTGGCCAAACAATGGGATTTTGTCTGTAATTCACCAGTGTTCTGCCCATACACGTATGAACATTCCACTTGTGCACTGGCCTCTAAGTAAATAGGCAATAACTGAAGTGGTCCCAACATGGCCGCCTCTGTGGTGTCAGTTTTAGAATAAGAGAAACGTTCTAATGAGGAGACACAGCACTCAAAGAATCCTCCACAGAAAGGCATGTTATCTATACATATCCCACACCTTCTGCCACCAAAAATTGACATGTGAATACACTGTGCCAGACAGTCATGTGATATATTATAATATGATCTCACAGCTTGGTGTTGTGAAGTCTTGCACACGTGCGGTGTGCGGCTGCCCGATTATGAGCCCAAAGTGCATTGCAAGATGGCCGCCGAGTGAGGGTACTTGCTAGCCTGGCGAGCCAGACCCACATTAAAATGTAGGGTCTGGGCACTCACCGTTCGCAGTGCTCAGTCCGAGGGGCGGGATAATCAGTTGTCTTTCAAATTCCCTCTGCACGCAATAGGACGCAATAGAATATTTGTTTTCAAGTAGCAGGGAATTCAAGCCAAACCGTTGCAACTCTGACATCAATCATTATGTTAAGCCCACCAAACGACTCTATACACGATTTCAATGCCTGATTAAGTTTCGATTTCTGGAGCTCACAAGCCAACGGAGAGTTGCTAGACTAGCCCTGGCAGCAAATGCTGCCGCTAGGGGCGTGTCTAGATTTCTAGGCTAGGGACTTGCCTAAAAGGACTTTGACTCTATCCAGCGTTCTTTTGAGATCAGTGCCTTACTCTTTGCCTGCCAACCAGGGGTGCGGTTCCCATGCAACTATATGGAGGTTAGCTTTTTACTGACATGGTACGATGCATCGTTCAACTAACCAGCATCAAAATTACGGCTGTTTCCCAAAACTGTTGTACTAACATAGTACTTTGTAAGTTTGAACCATGATAGTTTCCAAACTTCAGTAGTCTGGACTAAGGTGGTTAATGACATATAGTAGTACGTGGACTGGCACAGCTGCAAATATACCTCTGAAATTTGCCTAAAAAAAGGAACTAACGCTGCCATCTTTGCCCATATAAACAGATCCGGGTGTTAACTGAAGCTAACTTCCTATGACAAGTTGCATTGCATGTTAGCTCTGGAGAAGCTGGGAAATCAAAGTTTGCCGTCTTAACTTTTCAAAGATCACAGTACCCACTCAAAGGCAGAACACAAAAGTGTGCAGAGCAAAACATCTGCATTTCAGATTTAACTACCCTATGACAAGAAGACTGTTCAAAACTGTTGTGGAGAGTGGTGGCTAAGGAGATCTTGTTGAGGGTGTTTTTTTTTTTTACAATAAAGTACCTAATCTCATTTGCTATTGAATTTTAGAAGAAATATGTCTGATTAAATTAACTCATAATTGAAACAATAATGAGATTACATTTAGGTCTCCTTAGTTATGAAATATCCATCTTTGAAGGCTAAAACTTTTCTATGGGATTCCATTCTATTTTATGGATAGTGATTAGTAATACCATAACATATGTAGAAATTAATAGGAGCACACAGTAATGCCTTGTTTACATGTTGAGATGAGCATATTGCCATCTCATTTAGTCATGTGACCCTGCCAAAAAAGTTTTACAAACCCAAACTCCGCAGCAGCTGGTTTTTAAAATGATGTTAGAACCGGTAGTATAAGTACAGGACGTAGGCCTGATGAAAGGCTTTTGGCTCACCTTGGCTTTAAGTAATGCAATTGCATAACACTTTCAGATTACACATTGAAGTTTAAAGTGATAAAACCTTTATGATGATGTATCTAAAAAAGGAGATGGATGAAGGATATGCATGATGTTGCATAAGCAATTATTTAGAAAGATGATTTCCAGGACACAAACTTCAATGGGTCAAAGATTATTTATTTATATGTTTGTATGCCTAATAATATGTTTCCTCTCCTGGTTGAGTCAGATGCCTCCCTCCATTGTGTTCACGTTTCAGTAACTCCAGAGCATTCCCCATCAACCCTCAGGGCAGAACACTCACTCACATCAAGAAAGAGGCAGGCAGGAGTGGAAAACAGGGCTGACCTTGGCCTTCACACTTTATTTTCAAATGGGTTCTAGTGTATACACAGTCAGTGGCCAACAAGTCTTTTCAATGCATATCCTCAATCAATTTCAACTGGGTTACTCCCAAAATGACTCACAGTTATGATCTGATTGATACTTGAATATTAGAGACTGTAGTGGCTGTAGAAATAATTAAGACAGATAAAATAAAACAAAAATACCATACAGCCTGGAGTCAAAGAAATTAACTTTAGCTAAATCAAAGTTGACATGCCATTCATCCTTGTGAACCACTCCCACATTTCTTGAAGGGTGGGGAAGTTCTCAAATAGATCATTGTGGAATCTTGAAAGCTTGCACCCATCACAATCACACATTCTTTCTCTGCGTTCTCTTAAATTTCCCCTTGGTGATCAATAAAATATATATCTATCCATCTCTATCTATTAGTTCAGTTCCAAACCTTCTTTGGTTTCGGTAAATGATTATGGTCTCATTTTTACACACATTTAAAATTTAAATTATCACTGCTTACTTCTGAATTGTTTGACATTCCAATAGCAGTTTGTCCAGTGTAGCCTGAACCTGATGTATGGTGATTTCAGTACACTGTAGGTTTTGAGTTTTGTATAGATTTATCATGAAGGATGGTGCAGTATCCCCAAGAATACATTTGCTGAAAGGAAGAAACTATCACAAGCAAGGCATGCAGCTTGGTTGAAGCACAGTGTCTTGAAGCACAGTGTCTAAATTAGCAGTTGTCATTCATAATATTGAGTAGCCTACAGCACAAATTTGATAAATTCAGGATTTTGCTTAGTTTGCAGTTACTGTTGACTGACCTTTGACCAATCAATGCTGACCTTTGTCTTGATTTTCTCATTATGAATTATTCTGGGATCCACTCCAGGGCTTCAGTCTGCATACATTTTGTTAGCTTCTCTGAAGTATAAGGACACTACATTCTCACAGGTTTCAAACTTTTTCGAACGTGTGAGTTGCTAGGTAACAGATCAGGAAAAAAAAAACAGTTTCATTAATCTTGGCTTCAACAAAATTCTGTTAAGTTGTCAGGACTCAGGATAGTTGAGTTGGAAAGGAATCATATGACAAGTTCATTGGTGCAAGCCAGGTATTCGGTGCTGTCTGCTCCGTGGCTTTAGGGCAAAGCCATAGCTGTATTGATTCCACAGAATTTTAAAGAGATCATCTGTTTCTGAATAATTAATGTTAAGTTCTCAGACATTGTTCCAGCTTTTATATATCAGGGTTATACCTGCAAAGAACGAAGCTCAGAGGCTGGAGGTTGTAATTTATTTGAAATTCTGCAAAACTCCACAAACAAATTGATGCAGTATTGGCAATAAACGGTGTAGTACCCAGAAGAAGTCCATTTCTGAAAGTGTGAAACAAGCACACTCTTTCCCCTTTATCAATGGCATACTGCCCAAATAGAAAACCGAGTGGGTGATGAGTCATTTGTGTGTTTTCACAGGACTGGCGTCTATGCCTGTTCTAATCCTCTGCCTGTAGGCCTATTTGACTCTTATTTGAGGTGAGATAAATAAATATGTAATTCAATATCACATAATCAATCAATGCTGTTGAGTTCTGTATAAGTTTACATTTTCTCAGTTAGTAATAACATTACTGGCTCTCTCACTGTGAAGTTTATGGTATTTCATTATGAGAGGGGGCACTTTAGTGTTGGAGTCAAATGGAATCAAACGGAACGGCTTTACTGCATAATATAGAAAGTTTGCCTGAAATACTACCATAATTCTTGATGGGGTTTTTTCTCGTTCCACAAGCTGCTTCTCATGGAAGTTGAACATAGACCTAACCTTATGCCTACAGTGTACATGCCGTTAAACTGACTTGTCTTAATTTGTTGATGTTCCTCTTAATGTTCCTCTTTTTGGGGAATGCTCCATTATCTTTGGCTCTAATCAGCAATCGTAGCACTCCTGAATCTTTGTCGGCAACTGCTTATATGCCATGCACTTCCTGTAAGGCTTTTCAGCCAGCACAAACATTTCCGATGGACCATGACCTGCATTGTTCCTGGGAAGAACCTATGCTTGTGTCGAAGTTGAATAAAGAGTTGCACTGTTGGGCATAAACAAGATGTTTAGTGTCGGAGTGGACACAAAAGGAGCAGAATATAACAGAAGATGCCGTTACTGACTCTCCACAGGAAATAGATGTGCTGGCTGAATCAGCCTTCTGTGGCATATAGTCCACTGTCAGAAACCAGGATACATGCTACGGTATCTTTTGAGTACTTTTCTTTTAGTTATTTTTCTGCTACCTTGTTTAACTTTCTACTGTAGCCTGGAAGAATTTTTTGAATGGGGATGTAGGCTATGTACAAACTACCATTTAACATGCAAATCTGATTTATAGAATTTTCAGATTTGATCTGTTTGATGATAGTCTGAACAGCACAATGATGCTATATCTGAATGCATGCATTCTGTCACCTCTGTTTACACAAGGGAATGGCATCTTGTGATTATTGTGAAATCTCTGTATAATGGCCTTCAATCTGAATGTTCTGGCTATTGAAATAGGATTTCGAAGTGTCTTTTGCATCACTTTGCAATGTGTTACTCACAACAAATAGATTAGTTTGCAAAAAATCTTTAGCAAAAATATTGATAATATCACAAATATTATTTGTATCAATATTGATTAAGATGGGATATTGTAGATCTTTGATTGGAGGTCTGCTGCACAACTTGAAAGCAAGTGTTTGAATATAGGTTGCTCGTGATGTGTGGACACTGTAATCTGACTCAGAATCTGATTTTATCAAATAATACCAACTCATGGGCTTGTTATTTAGATTGTGATTAAAAACACAAGGAAGACAGGAGAAACAGTTTTTTTAGGAGAGGTTGCCTTCCAAAGAAGGCAGGGAAAGGAGATAAGATAGTGAAAGAGTGAGCCAGATAGCAGGTCCTGATAAATGCTCTACAAATACATATTATCAGGGTTTAATTTGTGGGGGAGCTAGAGAGAGCTCTGCTTCTGGACCTCTGAGTCTGAGCGTCTTGAGCTCCCCAATCTCTAGTGGGCAATTTGATTCCCCACTGAAAAATTTCACTCCATGCTAAACTCAAAAATTGGCTGCCCTGGATGATTTGGTGATGTTTGATCCTAGTTTCAACATCACTGAACATACAACAATACTTTTATGCTTATTTCCTCTGTAGCCATACAGAGCATTTTGTGTCCATTGACAACTCAGGGCTCTAATTGGAAACCACAACGTGCACCCCAAACCCACTGCAATGTGTGGTGACCACTCAGTTAGAACAAGCAGTGATACCAATATTTGCTAATTTATTGACACTGGGAACAATCAAGCATAAATAGATTGAGTAATTAGTAGCGCTTCTAGAGGAACACCATGGCGGAGGTTGCCTGTCAATGAGAGTTGGTCTCCTTTGTTTCTTAGAAGTTTCACAGAAACTGCGGGGTTGAAGTAATTCATTTACGGACCACCTCATTTACATGCGGATACACCCGAGTGTTGTGCTGACCCACCCTCGGTGTAATGGTATTAAATAAGCAAAGTGATTTTGCCTAGCAAGGAAATTAGCTTTAGGTCATGTCATGATGGACTTAGCACATTGTCTGCTGTGCGTGTCCTACAAATCAGAACTCTAGGTGTCTCCAGTTTATTAAGTCATGGTATTGCTGTTGTCACTTACTATCAGATGGCAATATATAGCATATAGGAAATACACAAGAATATATAGGAAATACACAAGAATATCAATTTCAATTGTATTGATAATAGAATATCAATTTCCATGAAGACTATCAAGATCAACAATATCAAAATCAATATGTGTAGTTCTACTACTAATTATACAAACCACAGAAAAATGACACACAGAGCATATATTTATCTTATCTCTCTATTTCTTGCTCTCTCTCTCTCTCACACACACACACACACACACACACGCACACACACACACACACACACACACACACACAAAATACAGATTACACACTGCCTCAGAGAGAGAGAGAGAGAGAGAGAGAGAGAGCGAGAGAGAGAGACACGCACACACACAGACACACACAAAATACAGATTACACACTGCCTCATCACCAAGGCTATCCACGGCTATGCTGTGACTTTTACTAAAGGCCACTTTCAGCAAATGTCAACCGGCAAACATTGGTAAACAGTCTAAGCGTTGATCAAATTTCAGTGCAGTGACATACGTGTTAAGGTTCTCTATTTTAGGAATAGAACTGTGATTGTACCAGGTATTCTAAACAATCAGAGCACTCTGCTGATATGTTTGTACATCTATTTGTCATATGCACTTCTGTGTGCTCTGTTCACTTTTAAATGGCTCACAGTTGTGAAGCAGTTCATGAGGTGTCAACCATACACACTAATACTTTATGTCTCTCCATGGGTTTGTTCGGTATCTGTGTCACATAGAAAGGGCATGTCAACACGGTCATGTCCTTTATAGTTGCTGGAATTCCTCTGATAATTCAGTTCTGTACTTGAAGAGTGATGAGGTTTGAGTACTTCTGCCAGGCTCAGGAGCGATATTAATTAAATTATATTAAAATGATGCCTCTTAGTAAGACAATCTAGAAATCAACACAGGTTTACGTGTGATATACAGGAGTGAAATAAGTGGCATGCAGAGAGACAACAGAAAAACAGAAACATTGATTTTAAAAGCTGTTTGTTTTCATCTGTTTTATTCCCATGAGTGTGCATGAGGGGTACAGCAGGACACTGCTGATATCATTGTCCTGGAGTGTCCTCTTGTAGCTGTGCAAACATGATGAGGACTCTCTCTGGTACACAGGTAGCTTATCAGTACAGCATAGCCTACTATACAGTTCACCACTCAATCATGTCAGAAGTATGGGACATGCAAGCTTATGTAAATTACTATCAATAGTTTGTTACAAGTTGTTTGTCTCTTTGCAGTGAAAGTTCATTAGGTATTTACATACAAATTGTTTTTGTTGAGATTCATTAAATTGGGGCCACTGTCCAACAGTGTCAATGTTTAGTTTGAAGAGCATGGAAAATGTGTGGTAATTGTAACACAAAGTAGGACTTTAGCTTAAGTTACAGCATTGTATTTGCATAAACACTGCTTCATATCCTCATGTTTTTAAAGAGCCTAATCATTTGCGGTAGAAGGGCCAGAGAGTGTTGATGTTTGCATTCAGTACGAAACGACAAAACTGGAAACACAAATTAGAGACTGTGATCAGAGAAAAAAAGATACACGAAGAAGTAAAAAACTGTATCTAGTCGTATTCATAATTACTCCCACTTCCACCACCCTTGCCCAGAAGACAGGGTTGAACTGTTGCCCTGATTCTGAAGGAATTGTTTCAAATATGAGAGTAAACAGCAGTGACATGTGCTGTTTAATTAGACATGAGAATAGACCCTCAGGCCCTCTCACATGTATTCCCACCTCATGGCTCTGTTAATACCCCCCCCCCCCCCCCAACCCACCCTGTGCCCTCCATCCCCCCAAGTCTGTATCCTCGCTCATATACCTCATCATGGTGGGGAATGTTTTCTTCCATGGCGGTTTTTCATTGTCACAGCTGAAAGTCAGGCAATCTGGACACACATCTCGTTTTATGTCCCATGTGTGCTCAACACACATTTAGCAGCACATCTTTATTTTCCCAGCGTCTGCCACAAATATAGTGGAACTCAACAGACATTCTCTCGAAAGAGTTATGAGGGAGGAAAACAAAAGTGTATTTTCTGTCTTCACTAACTGGCATCCTAGATACTTTCTTTAGGGGCTTTCCCCCCTTTTATCTATTCACTGGGATATGATCAATGATCCTAGATACTTCTGACAGAAGAAATGCATGTCTACAAGGAGCACAATGTACAATAAAATAATGCAAGCATCATTTGCATTTATATTATTTTTCTCCATTGACATCCTTCAGGCTAACCAAGGAGCTACCACATCATGCTAGAAATTGACGTGGAAGGGTGGATGAACAACACTAGTACACCACTGAATCCTTGTAGGCTATGCATATCTGCAATATTTTGTAGGTCCCTATATCACCAGCTATGTTGTATCACCAGCATCAGAAATCCAGTGAGGCTTTGCAATAACTCTACAGTATGAAGACTAAACTAACGTTTTATTTTTTTATGTACATACAAGCATAGGAAAACATTAGAAAATCTGAATAATATTGTAATAACTGAAGCTTGTTATTACAATGAATTAATTGTTGATTGATAAACTTATTGTATCAGTTGGAATAAGCCATCAAATTGGGCCACTTTCTGGGATGTGTGGAAGCTATGTTTGACACGTGTTTAAGTCTTAGATGTTGACCAGTTCCACAAGCTACAGCACTTGCAAATATGGCCCTGAATGTCTTTTCCATAGTGCGTTTAGTCAGCCCTCTCTGAAGGGCTTAATGCACCATTGGTGGCTTGATGAGGAGATCTCAATGGCACATCAGGGTCAACAAAGAGCTTAACTGAAAATGTCCAGGTTCACCATAGCATTGAATTTGTGCTTTGACTTATTCAGTTCATAGCAGTTCTTGCATTCCACAGTGTTTTATGATGATGATGGCATGAGACACAACAAACAAGCACACAATGCAGCCATTTTCTAATCTGTATAGTTGCCTGCTGTCTTGTGATGGGAAAAGACAAATGAACCTCTTCTACAGGCGCGACGTTATGGCACCAGTGGTAATTTGCTTTATATATCACACGGAAATATGTTTCCTGTGATAACCCTGATGGTGTCCCTTTGACTGATAAGACCAAGCCCTGGTCTTCCATCCTGATGTCTTGTTGAGCCCTCACCCAAAAATGTCCCCAAAGACAGGTCATTCCATTAAAGCATTAGCTCAATTTAATACATTTAATTGTCTTCTAACTGATCTGTCAGACACCTAGTGCAATTTCCTGACCTTTAACCAAGGCTTATACATTGATTTTGTAAAATTTCTTCAGATATGAGGTTAATACACAGGAACAGGCTATACATTCTTCTTCTACCTACTTCTTTATGATTAAAGCATGATCTGATTCTGATTCATTGAGCTATTGGGCATATTTTTATTTTTTTTGCCCTGCAGTTTACAGTATACACAATGGACATGACTATACTGTAGTTTGTATGGGTTGTTTTCTACTGATACTGACAGTATTTGGTTTTTGATGTTGGTTGGTTGTGTCCTTTCTCCTTATTCATCATTCCATGTGGATAGAAAAATACTGTACCACTGTAGAATAAAACAATTAAATGGAAAAACCCTATTTCAGGCTTTCTTGTAGTGGCCTATACACCCCGGAGCCTGGGGCTGATCACCGAAACAGTGCTGACTGCATGAATAAAAACAGCACAATCTTGCATAGTGATGGAGTAGTGGGACAGCTGTGCTGATGTGTCTGCTGCTGTTGTTTTTAGCTCCTTTGTGCTGCATTATGACCTCTCCCTGTCTCTCCTTCTCTCCCCACCCCCTCTCTTACTCTCTTATGGGTTCTTTCTCTCACCCTCTGCACCATTGTGAATAAACGAAGGATGCATCCTTCTCTACCCCACTACAAGATACACTTCAAAACCAAACCCCCCACTGGCTTTCATACATATTTTTAGGCAGGATGCTGTCTGGGGCAGTGCACAGAATGCTTTCCCATTATTATCATAGCTACTAAGGGGAATCTGTCTGTGCTGAAACATATTTTAGATTTCCCTTTAAGTGTTCATGGTGTCAATCCTAAAAAATATATTTTGCACTTACAAACAACTAATGGTGTATTGGTTGCTGTGAGCCATGTGCTGAAAAATGCTTACACATATAATGATTGTTTGTTTCTTAATTATATTACACATGTAAATAATTACTAAGATACGGAGTTGCTAATGATATCAGTGTATCCAACTGAAGCACTGTTGTTGCTCCAACCCATACAGACTTGCTAGGGAGAGCTGAGGACACAGGTTCTGGTGGTGACTACTAATTTTCCTGTGACCGCTTTAAAGGCACAATGAGGGTTCAGAGCCTCAGCCCCAGTCCCCTTTATCCTTTAGTGACACACACATGCATAAAAATATATATACATGTACATACATACATTTACATAAATCATGCTATTTTAATGCATCCACAGTTCTCTATTGCTCAAAAGAAGCTAATAGGTCAACATGGATATCATGGATTTATCTCTTGGTACTTGGTATGCAATCAAAATAGGTAATTATTTAATTGATCAAGTAACAAGTTGACTACGACTTCCACATTTCCATATATCCACAGCTATTTATCAATTAATTATGTGCTGAGAATATCTAATTGGAAATTATGTAGCCACCACTCCGTCCCACCGGATATTTCACTGTTTGCTGGATTGACATTTTATGACGGGGAACTCTTTCCGGGTTGGTTGTCATGTTGCTTCACATTACAAAGTAGACAAGAGCTCACGCCTTTTAGCACAGAGCTTTGCTGTAACTACGGTAACGTCTTCTTCAACAGGCTCCGCAGCTGACGATCAATTTGCCAACATCTGTATCTGTCTCTCCTTCGCTCAGGGTTATGCTCTGAGGAGACTTATCTTGTGTTTTTACATTTGCTGTAATGGCTAATCCAACCTTGCTCTGACAGCATTGAGCTTTGCAGAAGCCAAGCTTCTGGGTCAAGGCAGTAAAGTTTGCTTGTTAAATGTTTTATTCTGATAGCAGCCAGAAATATCTTCTCACACCTACCACCCTCTTACTATGAGACTGTAGGCTGTTTCTGTGTGTATTTCACATTGGCATTATCAGAGGTATTATTTCAATCAATGAGGAAAGGCTTTTTGCTTGCAGCTATTTATGAACTGTGACCCTGGGGTTATAATTTTTTATTTGCACGCTTTTAGTGATGCAGTAAGAATTTGCTCCGTGCACACTGAACTGATACATGGATATATGAACAATTAATGAATGTATTTGTTTGTCTTGGTGACAACATTAAAAACAAACAAACAAACAAACAAACAAACAAACAAACCTGAAAAGGTTACTTTAGACAGGAACAGCATTCTGTCATGCACACAAATCAAACTTCTTGTAGTATTTTCTACCCTTCGATTGTTGATAAAATCAATCTATTTGTTTTTTTGTCAGTGAGTGGAGACCTCTGCTGTAGCTCAAAGGCTGCTTCAGGATATGTATGTTGTGCTGTTTGTTGATGTCAAAACTTTGTACCTAGTGCAGCCTCTTGGAGTAGCTACTCAACAACACTTCAGAAAATAAATACCACAAAACACTGTGCTGCAAATAAAAGTGTTTTCTTTTGACATGTGCACTGCCAGTAAATGCCAGTACTTAACATGTACTGAGAAATACAGTACAAAGATTAGAAGGCCTTTGTATTGATGCAAAATAATTCACCCCATCTTTCCTCAGTCACTTGGAAAGGCAAAGAGCAAAAAGTCAGCCCTGAGAGGACATTTGCATACAAAGTGACAATCAGTGTCAGTATTGATTCAGCGTGTCTTTGGTTCGCGTTGCCCTTTCACATTTTCTCTCAGTATGCCCAGGAATTTAGAATGAAAAAAGAAACACACGCAAGGATATACATACCCAGATCTTGCTCCAGTACTGTAAGTGATGGAGGATACCCCAGCCCTCCCACCACAAGCACAAATACACTCACGATGTTTTATAATGCCTTATTTAATTTTTAATCCTTATATATTTCAAACAACAAAAGTTAGAACAGCCATCTGGAGTTGTGTGTGGTGACGGTTCCATGAAGTTGTGCCAGATGTTATTTTTCTGCATGCCTTCCACTTGCTTCCTCTCCAGCACAGCTGCAAAATAGTTAACTGTAAGTAATTCTTAACCTGACAGTGATGGCAGAATTAAGTTTTCCACCTGGACATGTCAGCAAAACTGTAATGCAGCCGTCTGGTTCTTTACTGCCCTGTCCAGTTCCATGTGAGGGATCAGCCAGGAAAGTTAAGTATCTCTGTCAGAACACATACATATAGGCTTTCAAAAAAGCATTCAGCAGAGTAAAGTATCGCTGTCAGAACGCAGATATAGACATTCAAAGAAGCATTCACAAAAAGTCGAGTCAATGAAAAAGCATAAGCAAAATCTTCAAGTAAAGAATAATATAACTAAAGTGTCTCTGGACCTAGACGAGGTCAACTGAACTCAAATAACTGACCAAACCAAATGAGACACAAGGGGAACATACATTCTGGTTGAATAGAGCAACAAATGCTGTTTAGATGGTGATTAGAGTTAATTTAAAAGCAGTAAGCCCCGAGAGGCCGCAGGTTACAGTACACTTATTTTTTTACCTGGAGAGAAGAAATACTTTTTTCTGATTGGCTGGTGGGGTGGCTATTAATTCTGACACCAGACAGGCAACACAGACATACATTTACACACATAACTAGTTGGAAATATTTGTGCAATAACCTTTGTTTTGATGAGCAACCCATCATAATCCAAAAAGATGTTCAACTTTTTTGTGGTTAACACTGACATTTTTAGTTCCACCATTCAGATTCCTTGTACAATAATTTCCTGAGTATTAGCTGCTCGCCTATAAACCGCAGGGCAGTGTTTTTATGCAAATAAAAAAACAAAACCGTGTATTGGACTCACCTGTATTTTATTTTATGAAACATTATTTTATAATGACAGAATCAGATTGTGATTTAATGAGAAAGAAGAATTAATTAAATACATTCATTCCCATGTATAGCCTGGGCCTGTGTATTAACCTTATACCTGAAGAAAGTTTGCAAAATCAATGGATAAACCTCGGTTAATAGTCGGTACTTCCTAGGTGTGCAGGCACGACAACCAATGCTCCGCCCGCCCATGGAACCCAGAATCTCATAGACTGGATATCACGGAACATCTGCCATCACACTCTCTCTCCTTCTCAAAACTCACACATACAGTATATGGAAAAAGAACAGAAAAGTATGACTTTTTTGTCTGATTTCATTTCATTTTAACACTTTAGTCTTTTGAGATATTATGGATTTTTGCAGGAATTAAATAAACCCAGTGTAAGCCTGGTGTTCCTCAAGCAAACTTGCTCTCATCTCATTACACTGTGTCGGCACCCCTAGGAACTCTGAATGTACTAGATGGACAAGAGATTGGAAAACATTAGGCTTAAGAAGTGACCTGATTAGAAGATACATGTCTGTACTTTCTTTAATACCTTCCACATTAATTAGTACAGTGGTATTAGTATAGAGAATGATCATCATCTGTATTCACACAGCATCTTGACATCCCCCAATTGTCTTTGAACACTTTTTGTCTGCAATTTAAACAAAAAAAAAAAGCAGCCCGTAGCGCAAGAAGTATAAAGATCAATTGGTATCTTATTTGCATTTAATTGTAACAAGTAGCAACATGAGTTACAGTATGGAGATGATAATAATAATGAATAGCCTTTGGATCATTGGAATCCTCCTGAATAAAGCATGTGCTCTTGTGCTATAGGGTGACAGTGTCAGCTAACTCTTCCATCCTTTCCAAAATGTCATGTCCAAGAAATGTTGTGGTTAAAATTGCTGGCCGTTGACATGCCATTTTTTCCTCCATCCCTTACTCATGTTTTACTAATAGACATTCAATTCGAGTGAACAGACACAGAAACAAATGTACCATCTGAAATGGCTCAGTCTGTCAGAGGCAGATTGGAGCAAAAAGCAGCCAGGGAATTTGCTGTCAAGTGGTCCCAATTTGATAAGCCAAATTTGATCAATGAATCATAAACACATTTGTTTGTGTTAGGATAATATGTAAAACAATGAACTTCATTTTATAAGCTTTCCTCCTTATTGTTGAGTGTTCAGAAAGTAGACTAGAAGGGAAAAAAAACTCGCACACCATTGTTTGCCGTTGAAAAATAAATAAACAAAGTATTTAATTCATCAACCAATGTGCTACCAAGTGAGGTGATGATGTACAAACGTTTCGGTCCTCAGACCTTCATCAGTGCAAACCATACACAATGACGTTAGGAATCTATCTAGGAATAGATAGAGTCTCTTCTACCCGTAGGAGGAGCTGTACAGGACAGATGATCCTTCAGTGTGAAGCGCGCTGGATCTGCTACCTCAAAACATTACCTCCACATGGGATAAATTATGACTTTGATTTGACTTGCTTCCTTTGAGCTGGTTTATCTGAGAATGTTCAATCTGCTGATTATATATCCGAATATCCATCTATTTTTTAATATTCACTTGCTTATTGTTAATCTTGTTTCCTTATGTTTTTCTTGTTTTTCTATTTTTCATGTGATTTTTTATTTTATTTTATTCATTATCTTGACTACTGTCTATGACTATGTCTACTGTACCAATGAGCCTGAGGGCCTTCTTATCTCATGATTCTCTGAGTCTACATTTCAACCTACCTAGCTAGGGGTCAGGTTGATTGACAGAGCTGCCACCAAGTAGACGCAGGCTATAAATAGGCGTCACGTCATTGTGTATGGTTTGCACTGATGAAGGTCTGAGGACCGAAACGTTTGTACATCATCACCTCACTTGGTAGCACATTGGTCGATGGATTAAACACTTTGTTTATTTATTTTTCAATGGCAAACAATGGTGTGCGAGTTTTTTTTTCCTTGATTGACTACTACGTTGCCCAAAACTAACGCACCCGCACGGCCTTGAGTATTTGGCGCGAGACCCTACCGGTCTAACCAGAAAATAGACTAAAAATTAAATCTACACAGAGGTCCCTGACAAGACTTTTTCCTCCAAAACTTCCTGGTCTGATTTAGGTTCACCTGCAAGAGATCATTCGGATCATGAGCATCAAATGTATTCCTGTAATTAAATTCATATACATATAGGATAGTCTGTTGATGCTAGCAAACAGCCTACACTATGTGGTGTATTATGCAAGTGCCATTCATTTTGTGTAATCAAACATTTTGAATTATGTAATCCAATCAAATCATAGTGGTATATTGTGTTCTAGGCTTACAATAACTGATATATATATATATTATCTGGTCATTCTCATCATGCAAGGTAGTAGTAGGAGTATTTATTCAACCCATTTACTGTCAAACAATGTCAACTATTTTTTTCCAGTTGTACCATTTTAGAAAAATTGAGTGTCTTCTCTAAACATTTGTGCACCACTGACTAAACCTTGGAAATGGTCTCTAGCATTAAAACCCTGAAAAAAATATTTACTTAATTCATTAGTTCATTCATTAGTACATTCCTTAGTTCACAACACCTACCATAACACATCACCTGTTCACTGCTGACTTTTTATGTTTCTACCTAAGTCAGGTATTTTTAAAAATAGGGTGTTTTTTTTTTCTTTTCGTGGTGCTCCTTTATCTTTACTGCTAGCCTTTTTATGTTTTCAGCCACAAACTGCCCCAAGGGCTGGACATTTTGCCGTTTTCATTGCAAGGCCCTGGGCCCTATTACAGGGTTCACATCAATGGCCAGTTGAATATCTGCATATGCTTTAAAGAGGTTGGAGGTTGTAGGGGGAAAAAAAACTTCCCTATGGTAATCCATGCCTGGATTTTTATACAATACTACACCTTATGCAGTAGGTATGGTCGACTTTTCAGCATATTTATCTATTGTGTGGTCGTGTCTTCCCTTTCTCCTAGCTTCACTCGGATGTTGACAACGGGGAGGGGAATGTGAAATATGTTCTCTCGGGAGAGGGAGCCTCTTCAATATTCACCATTGACGAGAACACCGGAGACATTCATGCGACCAAAAGGCTGGATCGGGAGGTTCAGGCCTACTACACACTGAGGGCCCAGGCGGTGGACAGCCTGACCAGCCGGCCAGTTGAACCTGAGTCCGAGTTTGTTGTGAAAGTCCAAGACATCAATGACAACGAACCCAAGTTCCCTGACGGTCCTTACACAGCTGGTGTGTCTGAGATGTCTCCTCTTGGTAAGTTTCTCTCTCTTTGTCTCTCTCACCCTTTTTTATGTAGTCTTTCTCCTTTTTTTGTAAACTGCAGAACTGAAATGAGTTCTTATGGCATTGCAGTCATAGGAACAGGAGCAACAGGACCATTTGGAATGCATAGTTTTGAATACAGTAGCACTGAGTGCAGGTTAAATGTACCTAGAGCAACATTTAGTAGTGCTTTATTAACTTTCATCAGATCATGAAAACTCCAACCACGCAGGGAATGCCGATTCTTTTGAAGTAGCCTGTTTGGCTGCAGCAGCTTATTTGTGCTAATTGATGATCAATGAGGACCAAAATAATATTGTTTTTCCCATGAAGCATCTGTGAAAGTGAGAAGCTTGTGAATCCAGCCAAAAGTACCCCGTAACAATATTACTTTAAAAACACTGTAATGTTGTGTTTTACTTTATAACTTTTACTTTTAAATTGCACCGTAGGACACTGTTTGACTGGAGTTTGAATTTATAATCCTCACCTTGTAGAGAGAGACTGAGACAAACTGCAAAAAAGAGTCTGAACCATGGGGAAAGTAAAACAAAGAACAGGGAAGCCCGGAGTGAACATTGGAGAATTCAAGTTCACAGCAAAGATTATTCAAATCTGATGGGACATTTAACAGAGCACCTCCCAAGGTGCTTCGCAACGGAAACTGCAGCTTAATGTACTTTGCCTGGGGATCTGTGAACCAATCCTGTCGGAACAGGGAGCTTGGATTAAGCTCCCATTTAAAATTCATGTGGCAATCTGCCTTGGAAGGTGTAACAGCTACTATGTGGCAGACAGTGTCACAAAACGTCTGGGATAACTGATATGACAGCTGAAAATACATTCAGGCTCTGATACCTCATAGTCGCAGTGCTCCCTAGACAAAACAGACATTGCCCTTTATTTTACTGTTTCTGTGGGAAAAGGGAGTTGGCAAAAGGAAGAATAGTTTCATGCAAAGTGGGCTTGAAGGTTTTGGTGCACCTGCAACTGACATCTCTCTTCCCACTCCAGAGTGAACGGCCTTGTCTCCACGTAATTGGGTTTGCAATGACTTTTTCCTCTCGCGTAGTTGCAGCACAGTTACACGGCAGCACTGAGATTTCTTGAGGATTACCCAGGCTTGGGTCCGCAAGGGGTACCCAGCTCTGAAGTAAATAAGTAGTGGATTAAGAATGAGAGTTTTTAGACGGATATCCAATGGGCATCAGACAGCAAGAGTGAGCAAGTGAGAAGACAGAGAGAAAAGAGGGGAGGGAGGGAGAGGGACACACCCAGGGGCAGAGACTAACAGAGAGAGCCCTCCAAAAGCAGGACCTCTACAGGCAATGTGCTTAGAGCGTCTTGTCAGAGTCCACCCTGCATTTACACTCTCTAGTTTATTTGTTTTATTTACTTCACAGTAGACCACAAACATGGTTTATGTGGAGTTCTTTTGGTAATTCATCAGCCTGATCTCTGTAAGTATTTGCACATTGTGTGATTTACAGTGTGGTACATTATGGCACATTGGCCAGTCACCTCCCGTACCTTATAGCTCCTTTATGGATGTGTTTAAATCATTAATGGCCAAATACCTGCAGCGAGGCTGATGAATGACCTCAATTAAGGGGAAATCATGAATTTAATTAATTAAAGTAATTAGGCTCTGCGCTGAGACCCTTACGTGCCAAGATCCTCTGGCTGTGAGGACTGCCAAAGACTTTTGTCCTCATCACTCTGCCTGTGTCAAAGAGGTGAGGACTTGAGGACAAGGCCACGGAGCTTCCGAGGGGTCTGGCATGCAAAGGGGCATCTGATCAGGGCAGGCGGTTGACTCATTACAAATGGAAATGGCGCAGTGTCAAATGAAGGCCTCCTTTAGATCCAACCCTGACGTGAATCCCCACCCTCTTCAGTGTGATGAATGCTCCGATCGAGGTGAAATAGCAGTCTTTTCTGAACTCTCTCTCTCTCTCTCTCTCTCTCTCTCCCAATATTAACCACATCTCTCTTGCTCTCAAGCCATAGTATGATTTAAGTTTTCACCATGGTAGCTGCATTGATTTCTATTTCAATGTAAAAAAAAAACCTGAAGACTGTTGTAGTGCCATATGGTCTGAGAGGGACATTAAACACATTTCAATCTTTGCAGGGCCAAAGACTGGCCGAAACGTCGGTTCTATTTAAGGACAGATATCTGTTATTCACTTCATTGCAGTAATTATGAAAGACTGCTGCATCACTCTGAGCAACAATCCTCATCGCTAACACGTTTTTTAACCAAATTAATAAAATCAGGGAAATAAACGTGCTCATTGAGATTTCTGAAAGCTTTGAAAAGGACAAAATACATCTGTGCATGTTTTTATCAATCACTGCATGCACAGAGATTTTATGGAATGGAAAGCTGGATGTCCTCTAGTCCTCTCCTCACTGCTGTCTACCATTCATCGGTGTAGCCTTTGTGGTTGTATGGAATATGTTTCTATAGTGAAAATATGGGAAAGGTCTACTACTACAAAATTTGTCCAGCCTTGGTCATGTGTCTAATCTAATCTAATATCATCTACAGTAATCTAATCATCTCTCTCTCTCTCTCTCTCTCTCTCTCTCTCCCCCCTCTCTCTATCCCTCTTGCTCTCTCTCTCCCTCTCTGTAAGGTATAATAAAATACACTCAGTAAAATAGTTTAAGCAGTTTATACAAGAACATGTTTTTATTTATTTAGTTATGTATTTATTTATTTATTTAGATATATTTATTGACAAAATAATATAAAATTGCTCACGGCAGCAGCAAAAGTTCAGTATTAGTAGACTTGCCTCTGATTTACACAGAAAGGAACACATTTTGGTACTAGTGGGTGTTCTTTCTCTCTTGGTAATTGATATTCCCAGTCGCATTCTTCCCAGTCAGCTCTTGTTTGGATGTGGTTGATGAATACATGCCATGAGGAATTAGTGGAGGCCTATTCATTCTCATTACAGTCTGATGACAATTGCTTACCCCCAAGATGCGGAATTGATTAGAAATTCCCCACCGCCTCCTCAACAATAGTGCATCTCTAAAAAATGCAAATGTCTGATCAGCCTAGAAATGAGAATGGACAGGTGAGTAGAGGCATGCACTCATGAGACCAGTTATTAAGAGAGAACTTTGAGAGTCATTTGAGGGGGGAAAATCATACATTTATTATACATTTTGTATAAAGGTTGCACAACTCTATTTGAAATGAACGTACACCAGAGCTAAGTCTTGTGTGTGTTTGCCAGCTACTTCCCCTTATCTGCTACAAGTCCTGTATACGTAAACTTCTTCCTGGCAAAGGCTTCTTCAATCACACATTCAAAGGCAAAAGTTAGCCTAATAAAGTAGTAGACAATGTGCTCACTCTCTGAAAACGATACCATATTTGGCGTCAAAGCAGTCACAAATACACTGTTGAACTTGCAGTTACCTTCCAAAATTCACCAGGTGTTTCCAATCCTGTGCGTTGCCCCATTTTCCTGTATTGCTTGTATTTGCCTGATGGATACTTTTCTGTGCCTTTCACAAACTTTAGTCTACTGCTCCTATCATTCACCAGCAAGAGTTATCCTTAACTCTCTTATTCTCAAGCAAAACCGCCTGTAATTTTAAAACCTGATTATGTCCCATGGTGTAGCAACCCTGGGTCATGCTAGTTTTACAACCAGAGAAATTATGCCTTAAAGAGTCATGAGCCATTCATAGCTTACATCCACCCATTGATTGAGGTTCTATGGAGTTGGAAGAATGACAATGAATTTCATGCGGTTAGCATCCATAGCCCACTCCCCAAGATCTGTCCAGGGTCACTTACTGTGGAATTGTACCACCTGCCTACACTCTTATTCCACAATAGACAGAATCACCTTGCCATCAATATAACACTTTTCCACCAGTTTCCCCCTAGATAAACTTCAACATTTGCTAGGTTTCACCTTCATCCTTGCCTATTTCAGACATGTCATTCAACTTGTGCATGGAGCCTTTGTTGTCAGTGTTGTCATGTCATCCATATAGGCTCAGATGGGAAGTAGTCGAGTGCCATCCTGCAGTCTTTCACCTCCAACAACCCCTTTTGATGCGCATATAACTACCTCCATTGCCAAGGTGAAAACCAATGGTGATAGGGTAGCCTATCGTACCATGATGCCAACCTCCAAATGCTGCCAGGATGTGGTATACTTATAGGAACGTCACCTATTACCAACCGTCCCGTATTTCCAACCTCTTACGTGTATGTGTCACTTAATATTCATTTCTATACAAACCAAGACGGCGGATTCCGAAAGAAACGCAAGCACCCACACCATAAGTGTATCTAAATTAGCTATGTATCAAAAATTACATTTTACCGTGACTCGAAGAGCTGTAAACAGTGTTGTAAGGCTGCGTACAAATCCGCTTGGAGCTCTAGTGGAATTTTGATTTGCGATGAGAATTCTCGGTCTAACCGTTCATGTGCCGTGAGAAAGGGTGGAAATAGGCACCCACCAGCCCAGCACTAAACTCAGAGCGTGGTAAACAAAATCGTATATTTTAGGTAGTAAAAGCCCCGGTAAGAACCAAACTAGATTTTATTCAAATCTACACACCTATGGCTACTAAAAAATGTACGGTTCATTTATCAAATGTTATTTTGAAGTATTAAAACACATCGTTTCTTAACTAATTAACTGACAAAAGAGCATTGAAAAAGGGTTTTAGATTGGCTACAATGTACAGTATGAGTCGCTTGATTTGATTGATTAACATCCTGTCAGTACACTAAAATACTCACTCCTTACACAAAATTCTTCACATTCACATTCTTTCTCAGAGAAGCTAGAGTTTAGTTGTTGGTTGCTTGCCACTGGTATAACCTGTGGGTGTGTTCGTACAGTCTTTTTAGAGAATCAAATAGTTGAAATTGTGAGTGGGAGTGAAGTTAAAATGATTTCGCTGGGTTTGAAGGCTTGATTTAATTTGTGCATTTGCTTAAATGACACTGTTAAAGTCTTTCAAAGAGGAAGTTTCACTTATTTTTATGTGATACACTTAACTCTAATCAAACTAAAAGCATTCATATTATAGCAGTCAGCAAAAGATTTATGATGAAAGGTTTACCTGTCCATCAGTTTAATGCTTTTCTATTCTTTGCAATGTGTTTTGTCAGAACCTGTGTGAAGCTTATGTTCTTGTGCATGTTCTTAAAACAAATACATTTAATAATGATGGGCAATGCTGCATGTGCTCAGATGAGCTGAGATCATTTTACAGTCATTTACAGTTTTATCCAGTTATCATAATACTGGTTGGACTTTTTACAGTTGGACAAACATACGATTGTGCTCAGCTTGTGTCTGTCCTTGTTTGTACTGTTCAATTGATTTATAATCACCCATAAATGGTCCATAGAGAGATTTATGCTCAATTCCACAGTACTTTTGATGACCTTACTTATTGTGCTTTACGACTTAAATTCACGATTTCTATCATCTCATGTTATGACCAATTCATTTGGTAAAAAGCCTGTAAAAATGGTAGTGGAAAGCTTGAGTTTATATTAGATTGCAACAGGGGGTAGTTGTAAAATTAAATGTAACCAATTTGTAAGATGACAGTCCCTTTTATGTGAAACAGTAGCCGTTGTATCACAGCTAGAGTTGGATGGTGTGGATATTAAAGTGAAATATGTAAACATTTAGCTCATCGGCCTGTGTCACACTTGGAAACATAGCACCCAGGGAAGCAAATGCAGCCCAAGGTTATGTTTCTGTCTTTGGTGATCTCTAACTGCCTCTTTTAAAGTGGAATCCTACTTGCACTGATGGTTAAATTATGAAGTAATGGCTGCCAGTTTAGTGTAGGCCTACCATTTAAGACCATTACTAACCAGTTTCTTTGTAATTGATTCTTTATGTGCATGTGATCAAATGTTTGCCCTTATTCTTTGTGCTGTAACAGAAACTCACATGGCGTGTCCTGCCCATACAGGTACCCAGGTGGTCCAGGTGACAGCCACGGATGCAGATGACCCCACATATGGGAACAGTGCCAGGGTCATCTACAGCATTATCGAGGGCCAGCCATACTTCTCAGTGGAGCCAAAGACAGGTAATGCCAACTCCCACTGACTGCATCTGCCTATTATGATTGAATGGTCATGGTTATGAGTTTAGTAGGCAATAGAGTTGTAGGACTGGAAAATACTGAAACCTGCATAAAATCCTCAAGATTTACCCAAGCGTCTGGCCTAATAGTATCTTATCAGCAGACCATGCTCTTATCTTTGGACACAGAAAGGGTCATTGTGAGTCTAGCCTCCCATACCTAAAGGCCCATACCAAGGCCCTGGCCTCAGCTTAACTAATTACAGTCTTTATAACATCTTTCATACCAGCTGACCAATCACAGACCAGTTGGGTAGGAGGGCATTGTGACTGGTCTAGGGCATATGTACTGTAGATGGATTAGAGGATACAAATATCCATCTAGGGAGATTCAGGCTCTTGCTTTTTGCCTCCTTTCTTTCCTGAGGCCCTCTGCTCTTTGGTCTCTTTCTTTCTTTTTTTATTTATTTATTTCTCTCTCTTATTTGGATTTTGTTTTGATTCCTTTACATTTTATGCACTGTTGATTTGTCTGATTGATTTGGCATTTAACTTGGGAAGTTTACTTTGTCCATCTGACATCTAACTTGTATTTGTACTTGCCTACTTGATTTGACCTTGCACCTTGTTTAATTGGTATTGGTTATATTTCAGTTTATGCTTTACTACCAGTAAAATACTAATGAATTGTTGATTAGATCACCATTATATCTCCTTGAGTGCCAGGACATTATTTGGCCACTACCTGATAAACTACTTGGTGATATTGGAGGTCAATTTATTAATTTAATGGAGTCAGATTAATGGTAGTTTCATCACAATGTTTACCACTGTAGCATCATTCTGTTCCATAACGTTCAAGATGTGCTTAACCTTTCCAGCCAAAATGTTTCTCATCTCAGGACACTTAGGGCCGCCTTAAAGTGTAAACGTGCCCAGACCCTTTTTTCCTCTATTATTTTATCAAGTTTAGTTTTCTGCCATTTTCAGTGTAAAATGTTCTTTGAAATCACCCTCAAATAATGAAGGTGTATACATCCATCGCCAGCTAGGCCAGGTAGTCAGAGTAAGTGTGAAAATGTGAGAAAACAAGTCCAAGGAAAGTAAAGGTCATGTGCTGTCCCTCACATGCAGAGTGCTGTTTCTCCTGTCTTATTGAAGTGCGATGGCTCAACCTTGGCTGCCAGGGTTGAGTAATAGTATGAGATCAAGCATGCTCATTGCACAGTCTGGGTGCATTATAGATGCTTGGAGCATGTGCAACATGCCTCTCTGAATGAATAGCTGCTGGGGGTATTTCAGATAACATAACAAACTCTAAACCTCAGTTATCTTTTCAGAATCATATCGAGACTGTTTTGTGTACATTACAAGTGATGGTATGTCATTTGTGTTACGGAGCAACTTGTCACCCTTACATATACACTGTCATAGGCAGTCTTCCTGTGATGCTGTGGAACACCATGGCTGTGTAGGTACCACAGTGTGCTGTTTGTGCTGTTGTTGAATATATGAAATAGAAATATGGACACTGATCAGAGCTATCTGTTATCTTCAGTGGATTGGGCTTAAATGGGTGACTTTTACTATTCTTCAGCAAGCGATATAGCAATTTATCAGCTAAGATCACGTTCAGTGCCCTCACTTCAAGTACCTTTTCCAGTAGTTCTGTGCCAAAATAAAGGTTTTGTGTGTCAAAGACGAAGGCCAAATGTTTCCACTAAAGCATGCACAACACTGTTTTTTAACCCCATTCCCAGGAACAGATCCATGGTGAAGGTTTGCCAGCTAATATATTCGTCTTTCTAGAAACCAATCTGCTCACTGTCACATTAGTGACTTTACATTTTGACAAGAGTACAGTCCGACAAGGGCTCAGTGTGGTGTCTCAGGGAATCTGCATTACCATGGCTAGATTCAGCACACACGTTTCCGTTTCACAGCAAATCTCATATGCAAAAACACAATTAAAATGCATATGAATCAATATTGAACATTTCAATATTTCAACGTGTGTGCTGAACATTTCAATATTGAGACATGTTAACAAGAAACAAATTATGTTCCTGTAGACCACCCAACAACATTTCCATACATTAAGATGTGGCTCCATAGCACAATATATTGAGCTTAATCTAAGCAGTCAAAACAATGAAGTACAGCATAAAAAGATCAGAGAGTATTCATCAAAATGCATGTTTATGGACTGCCTGAAATCAATATGGATAGTTCTGGCTGATAAACTCACAGTCCATCAAAGCATATGTATAGCCAGACCAGGGCGAGCTAGTTTTCAAAGAAGTGATTTGCTTTGAATAGAGTTTAAAAAAGTAATTGCCGAAGTTTTTGCCAAGAAAGTCTGCTCATGTGAAGATATACCTGGCACAAAAGTAGAGGTCTAGAGGTATTATATAATATTCAATTGCATTTGATTGAGAGATGTTTAACTTGTGTGGGGTCCAAATTGACTTCTTAGAGTAGTAATTTGCCACGAGAGGAGCTTTAGGCAGTAATGTGGTTTGATGGCTGGCATGGTCCTCTTCTGAGTAAGCCCTCCACATACTGTAATGCAATTAACAGTCCTACTTGACTTTATGATTCATGGAAGAAACAGCATGTGTTTGAACATTGCATGTGACTGTGATCTCTTTATCCTATTTCATTCTAATAATGGCTACCCTTTGGCTGTCTCAACTGCTTGATGCTTCAAACCCCATATTAAGCTCACCTTGTTGAATGATGGTGAACAGGCCATAGAGAAACCAAAGTTAAGTAAGACCGTAAATTAAAATAAATATGGCTTTATTATTATTATGCACCCCTCATATTTAGATTAGTCCCACAAAAGTACTCTATATATATATTTATATTACATGTTAATGTTGATAACAAATTAGTGGACTCTGAAGTGAAAACGGGAATGGTCCCCTTGGTGTCTTTGACATAGTGCCAAGTCTAGGTAGCTTGACCTAATGCCCAGACTGGTGCAGCTCTAAAGTGATTAAGTGGATGAGGTATAGTGGAAAGGGACTTGGGCAGGGGAGGGGGCTTGTGACCCAGAGGTTGAAGTTGTGTGTCTCTGGCTCTCTTTGCTTCAGCAAGTCTCTTTTCCAAAGTCCTTAATCCCAAATTGAATCCTCAAGGTGTCCTTGGGAAAAATGCTTAATCCTGGGAAGCTTCACTTCACTAACTGGCCAACGGTATGAATTTATTAGAGAACCCAGGGGACAGTTACTCCTGTTGAATGTGCCTGTTTAGCAAATTATGTTAGCAGTCGAAAAACTAGGAGCAGAGACTCACTCAAGAGTTCTCTTTCCATACAGAAAGCCGTAACAAAGCAAGAATATTCAGAATCCAAACATACATACACACACAATTATAGCATTTCTCCTCCACTTAGAGAAGGACAAGGATCGCACATCATGTGCTTTGGCAAGGTTGATTTAGATCAACCTCTCATTTCTTAATGATGGCGTAAAGTGAAGAGGCCATGGAGGCCTCAAGTAAAAGTCATTATGCCTGAACATGAAGGTAAAGAGGAGCATTTAAATTTGGACACACCTGATGCTTTTCATATTGAGGGTGTTTAATGATTCACCTTTATCTCTGGGGCTCCTCTCGTCAAAAAGAAAGCTGTTTTGAATTCAGTGTGAGTACAGAGAGAAAGGCAAAGACCCGGCCCTACTGATATCCGGTTATATAGTTTGAGTATCTATTTTCCAATGTCACTATTATTAAAATATAGGTCTAGTCTCTTGGCATCCAGCCTCCACAGTTTTTATTAAAGATATGGTTTATACTGAACAAGGCCACTGTCATTCTGATGACACTGTGCATGTCTTCAGTGAGGCATCATGACAAAGTATGTTTCTTTCACGTCTTTTAGAATTCTTTTAATGTATGTATTGACTGAGTCAAAGTGATCTTGTCTGACTTGTCACAACTGACATGAAAGTGTACTTTCAGATGATAATGTGTAAACTTCAATAAAGGGTTTTATATATTTTATAATAAGGGCAGTTAAATATGCCTATGTACAGTACATTGTATTTTATAATTGAGGCAGGCAGAAATAATATTTTCATATATTGTATTATCTTATTATTTATATATTTTCTATGGTTTACTGGGATTTTGTATATTAATTGACATATTATTTTTGGGTTCTCCCATGTTTCGATTTAACTAGGAGGCTATTTATTGACTCGGTGCCTGACAGATGGTGTTTGTCAGAAAAATTGGATTTCCTCCACAACCCCACTGATACGCATGCACTGATAAATACATACTCTCCAGGACATGTTCAGGTCCTCTCACATACAGCAAAGGTAAATTCCCAGTTGAACTGAGCACGGATTTCCCAGTTTGAGGCCTTGGCATTTCAATAACTGGATAAAGTATACGTAAGCAGACTGCCTAGGGGCACGGGCAAAGTGCAGCTCTCATGTTTGAGATGTCCTGCTTCCCACAAGTAGCCTTACCCAGCTGCCCACATACACATACACACACACACACGGAGACCCCTAGGCTGCTCTCAAACACATCCCATCTCCTTTGCTTCCCCTCTCTCAGCCAAATGTCAAGGATGGTGTGCTTCCTCCAGAGAAATCCCTCTCACCCTCTCCCCCCTTCTCTCCAGTCGGCCACCGTTGGCAAGGAGGAGACAGGCAGATAAATGCATGTTGGCTGCGCTGTGTTTGGCTGTGCGCCGAAGGCGAAGTGTGATGGCATGACATGGGTGCCTGTACTGCAATGCCGATGCTGGGATTTTTAATCATTGAGACCCCCCTCCCCACTTCCTTGAATGACACCGGTGCACACAAGATGCAGAGATAATACAGAGGGGAGAGAGAGAGAGAGAGAGAGAGAGGGAGAGAGAGAGAGAGAGAGAGAGAGAGAGAGAGAGAGAGAGAGAGAGAGAGAGAGAGAGAGAGAGAGAGAGAGAGAGAGAAAGATAGAGAGAGGATTATGCATTGAGGAATTGAGGAATATACAGGAAGGACAGGAAGAAAATGAAATGAGAAGCCCGAAGCAGCGGTATGTAGAGAGGTTATGAACAGGATAGACAGAGAGGGAAAGAGAGAAAGACAGTGGACAGCAGGGCATGGTGTCTCCTCACGAAAAAAAAAAGAAAAGAAAAAGTCATGGCAGGGGATTAGCAGTATCGTACTGTGAGAAATATGAGCTTTGTCAGGTGGAGGGTAGACAAAGAAAGAAGGAGAGAGAGGGAGGCTGAAAGGGAATACAATACACTGGTAAAAGAATTCATATGACTATTAAACCTGCACTCTTCAGAAACTGTGCACTGATACTGAATAAAGACGATATATGAGAGGCATATTGGCTTAATAGGGTCATTTACTTTATGTTTCCACTTGCATATGCTCTTCACTTTGAAAATGTACTGCGCCCTTAGCGCCATCAGAATTCTGGTCTGGCCGCTAATTTAAAGATTTGAAACTATTTTTTTTTATTTAAGCGTAGCTAGCCTATGTCTATCTGATCTTAAAATAAACTGTTTGTAATTTTAACACACTGAAATCACAAAAATGAATATCAAGATCAAGCATGTGTCTAGCAACATCATTACAGCAATCAGGACAAGTTCACATTAGTCTTCTTCCCTAGTAAACCTGCAGGTCTTTAAAGTGGTGTAGTCTACGTGATATGCAGGACTACACAGTATACCCACTTAAAAAGCATCACTATCTCAGTATACCCACTTAAAATAGGCAAGGATACGTATTAACATTTGGGGTTGATCACAGTATACCCACTACAGCTAACTACTCACAGTTTATCCACTACAGCTAACTACTACATCACAGTATATCGACTACCTACTACTACTTTTCCTATGTGCTATATCTCAGTCTCTTTCTAGTCCTGTATAAATCTTTGCAAAAGGTACAGTATCAAGGTCATCTGAGATATCATTCTGAATCTGTCCCACTTTTGCACTTGCACCATGACCATTTGATCAGTGATGAGGGCACCCTTCCTGAAGCGCAAGGGACACAGGGCTTGCAGGTCTCACCTGAAGGAAAACCTTGGGTTCACATCAGTGGGCAGTAATTGGCAAGAGGGGTTGTATTGCTGTAGAGGGGGCCGGTGGGCTTGAGTTCAAGGAATTTAGGTATAGATTAATAGATATTTGCCTTGATTTCAAATGAACACGTGAAGAGCTTTTTTAATTAAAAAGTAACCATGGAGTTTGCATTAGGCTTGCCATGTGTAAGAGAGACAGGCCATGTGCACATAACAAAGATCTTACGGCAAATGTAGAAAAAAGCTTTCCTAAATCTAAAAATAGTGTATTATTATTATAGTGAAAAGATGGAATGTGTGTGAACCAGAGGGAGAGAGGGGTATATGTGTCTATCAATACTTAATTTTGTATTGTTGTCAAAGACTTAACAGGATTTTTAAAAAGTCATTTCTAATGAAGTGAAATGCCAAGATATTTTTAGTATGTCATTACATCAATATGTTGGCCTTTCAAATGGTGCATTGCAAAAGCATTTTGCAGTTTATTTTTGTTTGTCATTTCTTACTTTCGCTACCTTTGGTTCTCTGGTCATGATGTTTGCTGTGCCCTACAGCATCTGTCTGGCCATTTTGGTGATTTCTCACTGTGAGGTAATGAACTAAAACTGATTTGTGTGAAATTTTGTAGTAGCCTTAAACATGAAATCAAGATCATACACTAACAATGGTTTAATCACATATTGACCAATGCATAATGCAGATGAAAGCATGTCTATTTTGACAGTGAGAAACGAGAAGGAAAATAGCGAAGAGAGGATGTCATAGATTTTATTAAAGAGTAATGTGTGTGCGCTTTCTTACATGCATAGTAATCTCCCACTTTCAATGAGATTTTACATTAAATACTTTGCAAATAAATTGCATAAATATTTGAAACTCATTAACTTTGAATCCAATGATAATTGCTTGAAGGGGTATTAGAATGATGTTTTGCATTAAAGCCTTTCAGTAATTTTATGGGATTATTCCGATTTTCATCTTCAGTGAATTGAAGATAAAGTTATGATTTCATTTTATTAGAGTAGATATTCTTTCACAAGCAATTTTGTCCAAGGGCCTGTTGTAATTACTTTATGTACCAGCTGCCTGATATATGTGTGTGATTCGGAGAGTGGTCTTCTGTAATAAAAGGCATTTTTCTACAAGAAAGTTAGTGGAGCAGGTATTAAAAAACTATTTTTATGTGCAAAGAAACTTGTATTGAGATATGATTGAGGAACTCATTTTTGAGTTATCAAAGGTCTATATTAATACCAATCCATTGTTTTATAACATTTCCTCAGTGGAATTCCTCAGTGGAATTTCTATTTCATGAAATCAGTTCACAATATGCCAAATAAGACTTACCATTTATGCTTAATCTTAGGAATGTTTTAGGGAAACACATATGTATGGATCTAGTAACCTTTCCCTGAAAAATCTCTGCTCTACAGGCATTGTGAGGACAGCCCTTCCCAACATGGACCGTGAGTCCCGGGACCAGTATCTGTTAGTGATCCAGGCTAAAGACATGGTTGGTCAGATGGGAGGCCTGTCAGGAACCACCTCTGTGACGGTCCTGCTGACAGATGTGAATGACAACCCACCGCGCTTCTCACGCAGTAAGGCACCCTTTGTGTTGTTTGTTTGAGTGTTACATTATACAGTCTTTGCAGATTTTAATTAGCATCCCATCAATTTGACGACAAAATCAAATGTGAATGTACTCACAGGAGAGAGTGTAAAAATTAATGAGGTGCATTGTAAATATTGTAAGATGAAAGTGACGGGATATTTCTCTCTGCAGTGCTTCCAACATGTAAATGCATGAAAGCACATTGGTTTTGAACACAACAGTGTCCCAAGCTGCTCTTATTTGCCACATCCCTCTGATCATCTCTCTTACATTTGCTTATGGTAGGACTTGTTGGACATTCTCATTTATTATCAAACCTTCCCAAATACATCAAATATGAAGAGCCCAAAAAGCTCTACTCTTCTCCTATGTCTCCCACACACACACACACACACACACACACACACCACCACCTTAATCATCAGCCTATTTCACGGCTTTGCTAATGGGTTTCAGGCGAGGCTCAGGGATTCAGGAGGGCGAAGGTGCCTAGTGTGATAATCCCAGCCTCCTGTAATCGTTTTCGCCGCTGATAGTCTGGCGACCAGCAGCTCTGTTTCTGTAATGCTGCCCATCGGACTGTTAGGAAGTTGGCTTACTTTCGCTGAGCCTAAGAAAGGAAGGGAGTGGAATCCAGAGGGGGTTTGGAAGGGCGGGGAGACGCACCAAACTTTAGCTTTCTACAACAGGTGAGCAGTCAACACTGCTGCTGACTCCCTGTCTATAGCTTTGCCATGAGACTGAGACTGTGCAGCCACATGATGAAGTAATATACTCTTTTTGATCCCGTGAGGGAAATTTGGTCTCTGCATTTATCCCAATCTGTGAATTACTGAAACATACTCAACACACAGTGAGGTGAAGCACACACTAATCCCGACGCAGTGAGCTGCCTGCTATAGAGGCGCTCGGGGGGCAGTGAGGGGTTAGGTGCCTTGCTCAAGGGCACTTCAGCCGTTACTACTGGTCAGGGTTCGAACCGGCAACCCTCCGGTTACAAATCCGAAGCCCTAACCAGTAGGCCACGGCCACCTAATTAAGATGTGCCAAATCATCAGAACGTTATGAAAGCATCATGAGTTTAGGTTTACTGTAGGTTTAGAGACATGTGGGGACATCTGGGGACAAAGGCGTGTGAATTTGAAGGGGCTCGGAAAACAGATGCATTGAAGACACAAGGAATGTATTAAAGATACAACAATAACCTCAAGCAACAATTCTGCAGTTTTATCCTTTCATACTTCATCAAGGTCTTGAATTCTTCTTAATACTATATTTGCACAGATTCACTTTAAAGCTCCCCAAAACTCCACACCTCTGCAATATGAGACCTGTGTTTTAATCCACCTATTTAGTTCTGAAATGTGTTAAAATACTTTCTTCAACAGCTACCGTGACATTTTCTGTGAATTATCACCTATGGGTAATAATAGCCCTATGGGTACTACTTGCATCTTAGGCAAGAAGTAGCATATTGAATAAGTACACTCAGCCACTCCTCATCTTTGCAGAGTCTTATCAGTACACTGTGTTGGAATCTCTGCCTGTGGCTTCCGTGGTGGCCAAGTTGAGGGCAGCAGATGATGATGAGGGCTCCAATGCTGAAATGGACTACCGCATCGTGGATGGAGACGGCCCCAGCATGTTCAACATCACCACAGACGAAGAGACTCAGGAGGGAGTTATCATTTTGCAAAAGGTAGATTGTCAAGAATTAATTATTTCACCATGACTATTATATTCATTCATCTATGAATTAAGATTCAATGAATCTAAAGTTCTTTTTTTTTATTTGAGAGGGTTCATTTAGAGAAGAGTAAAAGTAATGGTAACAGCTGGTTTTCAAGGACAGATTATATTAGGGGCGAATATGATGCATGTTTCTGTAGTCCCTAGTTTGACACACTGACATACTATGTATCAGATGATGGAAAAAATAATACAGCGAAGCAGCTCTTTGAGGGAGGGAGGAAGAGCATGTATCGCTGAGCTTACAACTAATCGGGTTATGCTTGTAGTAGAGCTCAGCCAGTGTTGTCAAAGAGGGCCAAGGTTGCTGTTAAATTGACAACAGCCAGTAGAGAACATGGGCATACAAATCTATAGAGATGAGCCACATCTTGCTGAAGAAGATAAAGAATATCTTAGTGCTGCTTTTCTGTCACGTGGACCACTGAGGGAGCTGATTTGCTATTTTGAATTTTCATTCTCATAATTATCCTCCTGTTTTACTAGCGAACCACAGTGGCTGGACACTTGTTACATTTACTTTAAGTTATTCATAAGAAATTAGCAGGCTCCAAAATATGTCCACTACAGATTGTAGTTGTGCATTTTGAAATTTACAATTTGGTATGCCATTTCTGTGTTTTCAAAATATTTGTAATTCATTTTAAAATGTATAAGTTGGTATGCCATTTCTGTTTTTTCAAAATCTTTGTAATTAATTATTTTGACAATGATTTTAAGTCATCACTCAGAGGGTCTCAATATATCTCAATTAAAAATGGCATTTGGCGGGAAACCCATTAGCCTATATCAACCAAGAGTCAATTTATAGACATCAGTATAGATTTTCTAAAGTTCATTTTAAATGTGACAATAATTTTAAAGCTTTTGAATGGAGTGCTGTAGTTTGTCTGAGCAGCATGTCATCTGCAAAAATACAGAAAGTAACAGATGTCCTCAAATTGATTGTACAGTAGAGATCAATGTGTTTATTCAAATAAAGTAGTTGCTACTAATTAAAATATAGAACATTCTTAATGCCTCATCCAATGCCTTACTCTGCCACTGAAAAATAAATTGATGTCCAACATTGAATTGTAAGGGATGTACCACAGCTATCACTTCAGTCGCCCCATCCTCTTTTGACAATTCAAATCTTGCTGGAGATGTAGAGTTCCCTGCATAATAAGTGAAGTGTAGCAATATTGTCTGATGCTTGACAGCTTTCGGATTGAATGACTGTCTCCATGTGACAGACAATAACTATAGCAAAGATGTTTATTTTTATCGTCCAGAAGGTTACTTGTATGTAATAGATTTTGTGATTAATAGGTACCAAAATAATCAGTACAGCTTGAAGGAGCCTTGGAGGTATTTTCTGGAGGTCCTTCTTTTTGAAGGTCTTTTACTAGTTTGCCCATCATGTTGCTTGCTATGAACTGGAATGCCAATAGTGGATATCCATGCAAGTGATGTCTACTGACTTATATTACCCCTATATGGATAAGGGGTAATATGAGCTCAGAGCTACTAGTGAAATGGAGGAGAAAGGGGAGGAGGTGGGGGGCAACGCTGTAACATGAGACATAGTGGGCAGGTAGGGAAGGTTTAAATTGGGGTGAGTGATGGTGGTCAATCAACCGTATCAACCGTTGATATGAATTTGTTTTATTTTTATTTTATTTTCTTTAAAAAAAACATATTATTTCCGTTTAACTGAAATATGTGGATATGTGGACATACTGCTCTCATTAGTGATGTGTCTCTGCGCTCAAGTCTGCATGTTTTATACTGTGTGTTCCTGTATACTCACTTGATGTGTCATCTGCACAACATTTGGTTTCTCATCATTCACTTAAACTTTGACACTTTGTAATCTGAATTTCTCATCCACAGCCTCTGGACTTTGAAACCAAGAGCAGCTACACCCTCAAAGTGGAAGCCACCAATCGCTACATTGACCCTCAGTTTCTGACCTATGGTCCTTTCAGTGACACAACCATCATTAAGCTCATAGTAGAGGATATCAATGAGCCACCCATCTTCTCCACACCACTCAGTAAAATGGTGGTATCAGAGGCTGCGAAAGTTGGCACCATAATCGGGAGCGTCTCAGCTCATGATCCAGACGTTACCAACAGTGGTATCAGGTAAATCAATCAATCAATCAATCAATAATTCCTTATGACCCCCCTCTCTTTTATTGACATGATAATATATAAGTATATTAAGTGGATTTGTTCACAGACAGGGCAGGAGGATGCATAATTGTGTGAGTAGTGGAATAGCAAGTCTCTCTCTCTCTCTCTCTCTCTCTCTCTCTCTCTCTCACACACACACACACACACACACACACACACACACAGAGACAATCACTTATTTTCCATCTCTACCTCTGTAGTGACTACAAATCACTATTAGACTGGACAATTTTTGTCTTGTATGATTTTCTGAAGTGTAGGTACCAGCATTCAAAACAGCTCTTATCTTTCTCACAGTTAATCTGGCTACAGTTCTTCTCCAAGGCTCTCTGAAGCATATCAGCAATGATGTTCCACAACTATAGAGGACATTACCAATATTTGCTGGCCATGGCTGATAGTCTGTTAGAGAAAGAGACAGAACTCCCCAGTGGTGTAATAATAACCACCAGAAATACATGCCAGATCAGATGTGATCTTCAACAAGACTTTTACCCACACACAGGTTGTGTAAATTCTAATGGAATTCAAGTAAAGGTCAGAATTGATGCTTATATTTGCAACCAAATAAGAAGGGATTAATTAATCCAATGCCACATAATTGTATTCAAATATGAAATATTGTCTTCTCTGCAGCTTCTATATTTTGTTGTTGATATTTTGTGGTAGCGAACTAAGACCAGCTGGCATGTTGCCCTGCCATATATGGAAACTGAAATGCAGGTGGGGTCCCACTGAGGGATATGTGATAAAGACCTGTAGCATTCCAAATCACAATCTGTGCATTTCTGCTAAAAACATGGTCCCATTTACACTGGGGACCTCTTCAAATTGTGTGCTAATTGAAAGAATATTGCATGGGGCTCTCACTTGGGCTGTTATGATTGTCTGTAATTTTAATCAGAAAATCAAATTACTCGACCATTGTGGTTGTAAATTGCCTCCTTTTGCTTATGCACTTTCTTCACCCCACGCTTCATTCTCCTGATTGAAATCACATTACAATACAGGAACTTGTAGAGCCTCTAGGGGCACACGGCATGAAACAATGTGCTTTAGATTAATAGCATTAATTGTCAGAAGCGTGCATTTATGTTTTTATTTATTTAATTGGCTATTTATTTATTTGCTGCTTTTGAAAATACTTTTGATACATTATTACTTGTGCAATGACAGAATTTCTTTAGAAACATTGTTGCTAAACAACTTTTGAACATTTTGAAAAGTGGCTCAAAATGGTAAATGTATTGATGTTAAAGCTTGTTTGTGGCATGAATCACCATAATGACTGTCATTCTGGCAAAGAAATGAGAACTGACTAGCATTTGTTGAAAAAGTCGAGTAATGCATGGGCTGTGATTTTAAACGGGTTCCCCCCACAAATGCTCATCTATTCCCTACAAAAGCTCATCTCAGCTATTGGAATGGCTCCTTGGGATGACACCAATGAACTGAATTCAAGAGTACAATTAACTCGTTTGGCATTTATTTTGCTATAAAGTAAAAGCCTGTTTTGATTCCAAGATGAATCCGAGATTTCCAAAACCAACGCTACATCTGTCCCGTGATCACTTCTATTCACTTTTTAATTTTTGTTGGGCTCTGCAGGTACTCTATCGACAGAAACACTGACCTGGAACGCTTCTTCAATGTGGACGCTGCAACAGGAGTCATCAGCACGGCAAAACCCCTGGACCGGGAGGTGAACTCCGTCCATAACATCACTATCTTCGCTATGGAGAGCCGTAAGTACACATCCAGGTGTCCCTCTCGCTCCGACTTTTTTGTAAGCATTTATCATAAAGGTCTCAATGTCTACGGCATTTTTTTTACCTCCCCCCTTCCACCCCTCTGTGTATTGTCATGCAACACTTGGCCCTCCGCCTGTGTTAACATTTAGGTCATGATGAGTTTGTTGGGGAATGTTAATTCTCCAGCTTGGGATTGGCTCTGACCCCTTGGCCTCGTTGAGTGGCACTCAATGAGGGAGATGCTGAGTCAGGCCACAGGGGCGTGTTCACCCGCTGTTCATGTAAATGTGATGGCCTGAGGTGGCAGGTGACTTCAACATTAAGGACACCAGTCTCAAGGACAGAGGACCTCCCTCTCCCTTCTCTTTGTTTTCATGCAGCATTTACAGTGTTCCTTGTGTACCCTCGGCACTGTATAGACTCCACAACTACCTTTTTTTTCATCTGAAATGTGTGCATACTGTACTCTCCTTAACCTCAGGGTTGGAAAGTTAACTTTTTTGAAAGTCAGAACAAATCAGATCGTAATTGCTCTGTGGAACACAGCCAATTAGACTGTTACCACTCCATGGTTAACCCTTAGAACCCGATTGACGCAAAGTGCGTCAAAAAACACACCCTTTCTTTTCTGTTACATTGCTCCGGAACGGTTCATCGCAGCGAGATGTAACCTTTATTGCACGACAGAGCAGAAGTGGGGCTTTCCAACGAGACTACACACTTGTCTGTACGATCAAGTATGAAAATTAAAAAAAATCATGAAATTAAATCAAATTGCATCATATTTACAGTCTATACTTCTCTGCATTCACCTGCACACACATTACTCTAGTTTGAATTACTCGCGAACCCGTGATCGCATCGATATGGCAAGCATATCAGATGAAAGAGGGGGCACAGGGCTATCCATTGGTACCATGTTTATCGATCCTTCTGGCTTATAAAACCATACGAAGTGACTGCAAAATAATAACGTCATGTACACAAACCAACGCTGCACACTCATTACTCTCGTTTGAATTACTCGCGGACCTGTGATCGCATAGATATGCCACGCATGTCAGATGAAAGAGGAGACTCAGAGCTATCATTTGATACCAAGTACATCCTTCTGGGTTATAAAACAGACGAAGTGACAGCAAAATAATAACTTCATATAGCTGGACTTACCCCACGTTTTTGTCTGTTCTTGTGACAAAGCATGTTTATAATCCAATGCTATCATGTGTTTCTCTATGGCAAAGCATGTTCATATTTCGGTTTTGAGATCCTAGCAAATTCCTGCATGGCATCCAATTCAAGGCTCACATTGCATCCCAATTTCAACAAATAAACACCTTTTTTGCCTTTACTTTGTTCATGGCAATGCAGTAAAGAGTTGAGAATTATTATGACTGCATACACACAGGCACGCAGGCTAACACGCAACCTCGGGTCAAGTCAGGTCAGATCAGTTCGTGTCACAGATATGGAGCGCAGAAAGGTCATTTTTCATCACTAAATAAAAAATGGCATTTATTTCCGTAAATCACACAGCAAATATTTCTGTAAATTGCTCAGCCCCAGAGTATCCCTCCAACATGGCAATTATATTGCCCGATTCAGGACAGTCTGCCCTACACACACATGAAATGCATGTAGAGCTGTGAGCTTGCTGTGGTGAGATACATGTCGAAATATAAGAATTTTTATAATACACTTTTTATATTTTAATTCTTTAAAAATCAAAATAAAATCAATGCTAGTATTAATACATGAAATGATGGCAGATCTGAATAGCCTAAACTCTCCTGAAAAAAACAATATATAATATATGTGTGTGGCACTTACAATGACCAGAATAAATCCTTATGAATAAAGGTAGTGAAAATGCCCTAAAAACAGCTTAGGGTTCTAAGGGTTAATGCTACTTTACAAATTGCCTTTCATTACCTTACAAATGGTTGCCCTGAATATGAATTCTGTCTTAGATGCACCATACCGTTTGAGCTCTACAATAAAACATTTCTCTCAGTGAGCACTAAAGACTTAACTGGGTTTATATGATCTGGGCTGAGTGAAGTCATAACATTTTCCCTTTTCTGTTATTTATTGGCATGACATTGCTGATTTGAATTCAGGTCTTGATACCTTTTTACCTTTTTTGTGCAAGAACACGCTCTAATCTCGGCTCTTTATCTGCCCATTACCTCCACAAGTACTGAATCTATATGTGGAACAACAAGTGACCTTATCAAAGGGTCCCATGGTCGATCATTGCGTTCTTGATACTTTTTATTTGTATTATTATTATTATTATTATTATTATTATTATTATGTGTCATTGGCATTGGAATTGGTTATTTTCACTGTACCAAATGAAATGCTTTTGAACATCCACCATTCTTGTCAAGAAGGCCCATTCTAATCATTACCCCTGACATCAGCCATTTTTAGCACTTACGGACATGATGTATATTAATAATATGTTTGCTAATAACAGGTTGCCATGACAATTGTCATCTCTGCCCACACCGTCGTTTTTAATGGATGATTGAATTCCTGAGGACCATTATCCTCTTGTGTTCTCCCCCAAGTCAGAATCCAGTGCACTTTTTAAATATGTTTTATTTTGTCTCAAAATTCTTTCCTTGTTCTAGAGGACCCGTCACAAGTAGGGAGAGGTGTGGCAGTCATCACAGTGATGGACATCAATGACAACGCCCCCATGTTTGCTATTGAGTATGAAACTCTTCTGTGTGAAAATTCAGCACCGGGACAGGTAAGCCTCTATCACTTGTTCATAACAACCGTTTCTATTTATGATCACTTCATCCAAGGTAATTGAACCATTTAAAAAAAAAATATATATATATTTTTTCATGTTAGCCTATGCTGTCAGCTTGATAGCTGCTCCAGTACTTCAGGATATAACGGTAGACTATTTGCTCATGGTATGGATATTATGGCTCGCTGCTTGGAATTATTGAGAATACACAATAGCTTGTGTGGCGTAGGTGAATATAATGTGTAGCCACATTTCTGAAGTCCACCCAGAAATCAGCTACCATGTGGGTCACATTTGTGTTCAAAATTAAATTAAGACCAATAGCTGCTAATATGTGAAGGACAAATTAACATATTGACAAAATATTCTTAGCAGTGGGCCAGCTTTGTTGGAATGAGACCTTGTGGGGACCGTCATTGTCATGATCACTGGTCATGATCATTCTTCTCCATGGGTGTCAGATTGTTGTTTGATGATATACTCCTTTACTACACGCACCTATGAGCAAACAAGGAATACTGTAGGTTAATCGTGTGCTGCTGTCATATAGGCTACTGCTATTTCTTTCTTGAAATACCCTACCTTCCATGTCAGTCTTTCTCTTTTTCACCAGCATAGAGAGTAAATGGCTACACCAACATAATGTAATTGTAAGTGCAGCAAACAACATTTTCTTTTTTGTACTTCTAGGTTTAATTATTACACATAGTCCATGACAACTGGGTGTGAATTTCTACTTTTTCCCCCCCTTCCAACCCAAAATATCTGGCCCCCGGGCCTTATATTTGACACCCCTGATGTAGCCATTTGTGCAGTGCACTTATTTACTGATACTATAATGTATAATTCAGACTGTTGTGCTACAGCTTGTATGCATTGATTTAAACTACTTTTTTTCCAATTACCCAAGTGATTAGCCTCTCTTGGTGCATGTATTTCATTATGATGTGTCCTTCAGTTAATTACGCTGATTACACTTTGAACACCTGTATTTGGCATAAATACATTTTAATTGTAGCCTGGCTAACGTCAGACCTCATCTCATTGAGATGGGGTCTGGGAACTGGACATTCATTTTCTCGTATTTGAAATGTGGTTTACGAATGCCCAGAGCCGTTTATTGGGCGCTACGAATGTCTATCAAATGCGTCTGTACGTAGCTCATAACGGCTTCGGCGTGTCGTCATCGTCTTGCTGCCCTCCCTCCGTTCTGTGATTGGTCCCCTAACTGAGGTGAAAATTTGCTCCATGGAATCCAGGCTGCCTAGCAGCGTGAATAGAATTGCGCACGTAAGGCAGCATGGGAAAACCCAGGCTATTTTAATTGGCATCCATAGTGTTAACTTAAGTTAACTGGTTGGTTCCTTGTCGTTCAGTTGGCATACCATCTATGATAGCAACATTTATAACCAATCAGAGTGAAAATCTAATTGCCAACTTTTCTTTACTTTAATTAATATATAATCACAAACTGTAAAACATCTAGAGTAATATACTGCTTTGAATGATAGTGCCTAATTGTAATCACAGTTTATAGTTTTAAAAGTGGCTGTGCCAGGTTTCACTCCACATTCAGGGTGTGTGCTGGCCAGAGATTCCTCATGAAGGGCAACTGTACATAAACATGCATCATGGCATCATGCTGTCAAATCAGCAAGGCTGTTTCTTGGAATTAAAGCATATAGCTTTGGAGAGCATCGCATTATATTGCCTTGGGGTTGTTTAGCATGTGGCCTCATGCTAAATGACTAAACATGTCTCTGGTGGTGATTTGTCTGCTCTTGGCATTTGGAAAATACAATCAGGGAGAGAGAGGGAAAGCCAGATTGCAAAACCAAATAAGAACAATTGATCAAAATGATATATTGATTTGAAAATGGCCATTAGGCAGCCTTAAATGTGCTTTTATGGTTATTTGTCAGTGTAGATTCGTGTTGCTTGTTGCACGGAGAAAGCGTATGAACTTCGGCTTTATGTTTTTATTTTTTTTGGATGAAGTGCCATTTGCCGTTGCTATTTGCCTTTGCTCTTTATAGCATCTTTTCAGTGTAGTGAAAGGTGTAAATGACAGTAATGGTAGTGTCTTCATTCCTCTGAAGCATCAGAATTACACAATAAAACACTTATATGTGAGGCACATTATTATAGTTCTTCAGTGTTTTTGCTCTTCAGTGTTTTTGCCTCATCTTGGGTCTTCACTTGGATTTTATGGTTTCTGTTTTGTATTGATCATCATCATATTCTATTGATCATTAAAGGTAAGCCACAGAGTAAGACAAAATCTGACATTCATCTAGTCCAATATTCTGTATTATTGCTATAGAAAATGGAAACTAGAAGCAGAGCTGTACTGATATTTGGAAATGTGACAAAATTATTATATTTGTTTTAAATGCACAGCGGTCATATATACTGTGTATGTGTAAGTAATTGAAGACATTCTTCTGTTTGGGTAGCACGTTGATGAAGCCCATCCCACAGTCCCCTGTGATGGGTGCAGGGTCAGTGTAGAAAGAGATGAAATACTAATGTTTGCCCTACTCGAGCTGCTCTGTGGCTCTGTGATGCTGCAGATTTACAGCTTGGGCCAGGGCTCGTAATAACCTGCCATCTTTCAGAGCCTAATTAAAAGCCATCTCGCGACGGGGCCCCCTCAATGGAGACGCCAGTCGTTACGGATCACCAGTGCGTCTGTCTTCTGCCATAATATTAATTGATATTATGTCGAGGCGAGCAGGGTTGGGGTGGCTGCTTGGGATAGAGGCGGAGGGTGACAGAGACGAGGGAGGAGGAGGGGTCATGCACTGTGATCATAGCAGTCGTCATCGCCATTTCATGCATGGCTGGCTTATGAGACTTCATGCAACCTCTGCTCAGCTTTCTGGACACTGTTGTCCCCTTAAAAAAAAAAAAAAAAAACAGAATTACAGAATCATTTGATTCCTTGTCAGAGGTTTATATGGAATTGATTGTGCTTATTGTGACAGTAGAGATGTTAACTGAAGCTCCTAGCCATTGGTGTTTCATAGACTTTAGGACACAATAGAAAAATTATCACTCTTAAAGAAACAATCTGTTTTGTAGTGTTGGACTGCAAGACTTTAATTCCCTTTAGCTGTCCAAATCATAACTCATTGATATTATTCTTTCAGAGCTATTCGCTTGGCTTTGGATTAAAAGCATGAGCTGTTGCTATCATATTTAGAGTCATTGTGTGGATAACTATGTCCTCTTATCCGCATTCAAACAATGTGTACGCTAAGGGGAATTTTTTTTTATCATTGTCATTGACAATTAGTAAGCCAGGGCATCAAGAGTGGGTGGTAACTAAATGAAAATAGCACATCAGTTTAGCAGCTAGGAGTTAATGACTAGGACCACATAAAATAGTTAATAGCTATAAAAAGCATGAGCAAGGCTAGAAATAAAAATACACTACATTCACTCTCTCTACAAACTTGTACCTGGGATCAATGTACAACACCTCACATGACAAATTATCTATGGTGCAAAGAAAAGGTATAAAAACAACAACAACCATAAAATCACATTCACATAGTGGTTTGCCTCTCTCTCTTGCAAGATTGTCATTTACCCTTTCTGTAATGCACCACACCATGCCCCATGGCTGCTTAGTGAGGTAGGAGGAGATGGAAAGAGTAATGCAGTGTAGTTTTGTGTAGTTAAGTGAAATTGGAAAACAGAACAGTGCAACAACACTAGACATTAAAAAACTAGATGTACCGCAGAGTGGTACAAAATATGACCGCCGCCCAGTCCAGCACATTTTTTCCACAAAAATAAATCATCTTGCCTGTTCATAATTCTGAGAAATTCGGGAATTGTGTGCATGTGTGCGTGTACACGTTTATGTTTATGTGTGTGGGTGTGTGTGTGTGTGTGTGTGTGTGTGTGTGTGTGTGTGCGTGCTTGTGTGTTTGCCTGCGTATGTGTGTTTGTGCATGTGCATGCATGCGTACATATGTCTACTGTGTGAGTATGTGTCATACGTATGATTACTGTGAATGTATGTGTGTGCGTGTGTATCTGTTTATGCACATGTGTGCACATGGGATGGGTTAACATGACCCCTGGAGGCAAACATACGGAAAAAATTGGTCATCCTAGGCCCTACGGTTCTCAAGATATTCACAGAAAACTGTGTCTACCCTACCCTCCTTTCGGGGGGTCCAGTACAGCGGGGGGGCTACAGATCAAAACGAAAAACGATGGTTCCATGCTATACATGTGGGGTTACATGCCAACCAAGTTTCGTGTACCCCGGTCTTTCAGTGTCCCGGGAATATTTGTTGGTGTACGTTCACTAAATGTACACATAAATTATTTTATTGTAAGGCCCCCCATGAACGAAAGTTCACAAAACATGGCATGCATTCGGAGAGTGTCATAATGATCCTACACTTTCAATTTCGTGCAGTTTTGACCATGTCAGCCAGAGATATTGTGATGAAAACACCTAATTTTTTGCTTTTTCATTTTTAACTAGGTGGCGCTATACATGAAATAAGTGGTAATGGGATGGGTTGACATACATAAGACCAACATACATAAAAAAGGTGGACCTCCTAGGCCCTACGGTTCTCGAGATATTCACAGAAAACTGTCTCCGGCCACCTACAGGCCAGTTGGTGTATAGTAACATAAATTAATTTATTGTGTGGCCCCCCATGAACGGAATTCCACGAAACTTGGCGTGCATTCAGAGGGTGTCATAATGATCCTACACTTCCAATTTCGTGCAGTTTTGACTATGTTAGGTCACAGATACCTGCAATTACAACACCTCATTTTTACTTTTTTGTGTTTAACTAGGTGGCGCTATACATGAAATGAGTGGTTATGGAATGGGTTGACATGGCCCCTTGAGATCAACATACAAAAAAAAAAAATGGTCCTCCTAAACCTTACGGTTCTCGAGATATTCACAGAAAACTGTGTCTGCCCTACACTCCTTTCGGGGGGTGCAGTCCAGCGGGGGGGCTACAGATCAAAACGAAAAACGATGGTTCCATGATATCCATATGGGGTTACATGCCCACCAAGTTTCGTCTACCCCGGTCTTTCACTGTCCCGGCGGTCATAAATACTGCAAATACTTAGAATACTAGAAAATAAAGAATATTTAGTTGTAATCTCTCATTGGTTTCTAGCACTTTGATTAGCGGTTTGTTTACAGTTTAAGCCTATACAGTAAAACCCCTGGTTTTAAAATGTGTTAAAATATGAACATATTTGGTTAGGAACCTCTCTGGTTGTTCACCCTGGAGATGCATGATAGACAGTTGTAAATGCTGATGTGTCTTGGCTGTCCATTTGAGACAGTCACCCGAAGCAAAATTCAAAACCAAGTGTAAACAGGGCCTAAGAAACAAGTTCAGAAATGAGAAGCCATTTAGTCTGGAAGCCAAAGAAGAAGTGGACCCCACGGGGCGGTCGTTGAGATGCCTGTTGTTTTCATGGCTGTGTATCTTCCCTGCCATTGATGTTGTTTAAGTCATTACCGCCACACTCCCTTGGGAATAAACTCTGGAAATCTAGGGCCTAGGGTGACAGGGCCCGCTTCTCATGCCCTCTGTCACCATAGTAACAGCTTTGTGCCAGCAGCCATTAAGATGACATTATTTATACAATTTTCAATTATTGCTGTTATCTTGTTGCGTCGCTCTGAAAGGAGCATTATTGGCTCCATCTGAAAGTGGAGGAGATGGGACTGACACAGATGAAAGACTTTGCCTTGGTCTGGAAACGTTCGGACCGTATCAAATTAATGAGCGTGATTGTCTGTGTCAACTCTGTGAGTCAGAAGGGGGAGTTTAATTGCTGTCGGAACGACACTTTTATGTGACAGTAGCCCTTTCTTGCCATACTCTTGAGAGCATTCAGGGCAAAGAAGGCACAGTGCAGACATTAAGTTGCAATAAAGCATTAATTATACTGACAGAGCCAGGGCTTTGTTGCCGCTGTTAAAAACAGATGGCTAGATTCAGAAAGAATAAAATAACAGGTCCCTTATGTCCCGAAATCGACACAACTTTTGAGCATCGCTGTGATGAAAATGTGTGTGCCTTGGTTTGTTCATTTTGATATTGTTCGTGCTGATTTGTTAAGTGGGGGGGGGGTTCTTTAGTTGGACACCCATTGGCTCACTTATCTACCAATTAACTCACTATCACAATTCCAAATAGACAAACTGCAGTGTGTGTATTGTCAACAGAAAAGCATCCAGCAATGTATCACGTTTTGTTTTTTTGTTAGTCTACTGGTGAACCTTGTTATAATATTTTATGTGTCAAACCATATGAATATTGTCAGCCCGAAACTTGTGCCCAGAATCTTAGTTGCACACTTCAGGAATAAAGCACACACTGTGCAAACAGCTCCTTGAAATTGTGGTCTTGCTGGGTCATTTGAAACAAGGCTGGCTTTCCCCTGGATATCCACCAGCCTCCATTCACTGCACTCCTGCCAATCAATCCTACCCAAAGCTAAACCAAATTCCTATATGGTTGTCTCCAGACATACTGATTATTGTACTTAATCTGCTCAAACACTGTTCTGTACATTATATTTAATTCACCAGCAGTGGGGATCCAAACATAAATCAATATATTCCTTATGCAATATTGATATCATATTGAGTATGTGTGTCTTACAAGGACTGTAAGTGGTGAAGTGGATGTTACATTTTAGTGTGTGTTTGTGTGTGTGTGTGTGTGTGTGTGTGTATGTACAGTATGTATGTGTGTGTGTGTGTGTGTGTGTGTGTTTAAAAGCCTATTTGTCTCTTTCATATTCAGATACGACTGTGTCTGAAGTAGAACATTCTGTTGGTACAGTACATCAGACTGTAAAGGTGACTCAGCCTGTACTCAACAGATTGTGTCATTGCCATGTATGTGAATGTCAGAGGATGCAGAGTTTCCGAATCCTCACACTAATGACCCTATCCTACAAAGTGATATAGCTGTGAACAGCAAACAATGAAAATTAACACAAAAGATGAAAATAATATTAATAAAAAAACTACACAGACAGAAATAATATTAGATTAATGTAATGAAAGTAGTATGTGGTGGTAGTGTGTGCAGACTGATGGACACATTTTGTCTCTTCTCAATTTTGTTTGTTGAAATAATGACTACAATAACAAAAGCATTTCAGTGTCTCTGCAGAGCTATTTCCTAGAAATTCAGACTCTGAATGCAGCCTCTTATTTTGTATGTATAAGTATGCTTATATGAATTCTCAAGTGGTGGCACAGTGTTTATATTTGACAGTTAATATGTCATTACTTCCCTCCCCAACAGCACACTGGACATATCTTAAACTGTATATTTTATTTGAACAGTAACTCCCGACAAACATAATGCAAACAAAATATCATTAGGCATTTGAGCCTCCCTCTTTTGGCTGTAAGCTTGTTGGTTTTAGAAGAAAACAGAGGTAGAATGAGGGAGTTATGAGTAGACATTACGGACGAAAAAGACAACTTACAGCCACACCCAAGACCTATTGTGTTTATCCTGCAACATTCGGGTAATGGGATACACATCTTCTTAAACATCACCTCTATGTGAACGATAGCCAGCCAGCCTTTCGATGACGTTCCTCTCTGTCTCTTAATGTGCTCGTAAGCAAGGCTGTCTGACTGCCAAAAAGTGTACAGTTATCCCTTGAGTGTCCTTTTTGGACACATTTGAAGACAGAGGAAGGTGACGAAGAACTGGAACTGCAAACATAATGACAAAAATATATCAGACATAGCAACAACCAGAAACAGAAGTAAAGACGGAAAAGCCTCGATAGAGGAAACGAGCTGGATGTGTGTCTCTGGGCATACATATCTGCTTATGCCCAACATGCAGCAAAGGTTCACTGGATGGGGCCTTAAGCATTGCTTTCAAGCCTCTGGGTTAGTGATAAGGGGGTTTCTATATTACATACCGAAGCAAGGTAGATTGGATTAGTACATTTGTAGATATCTCTGGGGTCACCGTGGTTTACCCCTGGGGTTGTTTGAGATGACACTCATGGGTGTATCTCCTGTGTGTATCACATGTTATCATTGCTTTATTATTGGAATCAATGCCAAGCTAACCCAGTGGTGCAACCAGAAGGAGAGATAATGTCCCCATAAGTTAATCACAAAAAATCAATCCCTGGCTTTTCTCTGAGATTTATCCCTTAAAAAAAGATCTCATCTTGAAAACAGTGCCATGCCGTTGCCAAATAAGCACTTACTGCAAGTACAAGTGATAAGTGATGTAGCCCACACTAAAATCTAAGGCCAGTATTATAAAAAGAATCTGATTCAATATGCAACATAAATCAAGAGCCGGTTTATTTGCTGCCATTAGCTCTGTTGGGTTCTATATGCTTTGTTTATGACTGTCAGGGATGAAATACAAGTGCTGAGCTGCAGTGATGTCCTTAGTGTCCAGTCTGCTCCTGGTTGTCCTGGAGTGTAAAGGAGCCAGACATTCCTGAATTCATATGTTAAAGTTTAAATACAGTGTTTAATATGTTTGAAGGATGATATCATCTATATCATTTGAGATGATACCACATTTTGTGTATTATCGATTTCTTTTATTTATTTATCTCTGGGGGAGCACTTTGATTGACTGATGACGCCTGTGAATCTTTTCAGGTCATCCAGACCATCAGTGCTGTGGACAAGGACGAGCCACCCAGTGGCCACAGGTTCTACTTCTCCTTGGCTGTCCCTGCCACTAGCAATCTGAACTTCACCCTTCGGGACAACAAAGGTGAGCCCACTGACATTTCAACTTTTCCTATCTCAGCAGCCACAGCTGTTTCTCCAGACTAGGCATTCTGCACAGTGGGAAATAGTAAATATCTGAAAGACCATGGATTAAAAAAAAGAAAAGAAAAGAAAAATATATATAGCCCTAGAAAATATCTTAGAAAATAGACAGTATTTTCAATACATACATTTAAATACAAATACATACATTTAAAAGTATGTTCAGCCCAGTCTGTGCTGTGTAAGCAGGGTGTTATATGTCTAAGAGGCTATCATTGTGGGAAGGTAGAGAATAGGACTAGGAAGGATACTGTTAAATGTGTTTGTTTCACCTCTGAATAGCGTTTATGGATTAAAATGCCCTTGAATGCTAATTGGTGGTTTAGCAGAGGAGAGCCACAAAAAGATCTGATCTTTTAAGTATAATGGCTCAATTTGAAAGTATAATTTAATCTGTAAACGTATCATCTCCATTTGTACATAAAAGTATTTCTCCCTCACCCATGTTTGCTGGTAGAAACAAGATATATTTTACCTAAATTGTATGCCTTGATTTGGCTCTTTGTAATCCTGAACCATGACAGAGAATTTCAAAAGAAACAAGAACAGGAATAATGTTAAGAACGATTTGGAATGCATGAGAAAGTCTATCAGACTTCCAGCAATTTCTTTTTGTTCCCTATTGATCTAACACCTCATTTTGACATTCATTCATCCATCACTGGTTTGATATCACGTTGGTGTCCTTCAAGCCATGCCCAAAACTTTGTTGTGTTCCAGATAACACGGCGTCAGTGCTCACCAAGCGCGGGGGCTTCCGCCGCCGGGAGCAGTCTCTGTACCGCCTCCCGGTTCTGATTGTGGACAGCGGTACGCCAGCCTTGAGCAGTACCAACACGCTGTCGGTGCAGGTGTGCGACTGCGATGCGGACAGCGTGCCCCAGGCATGTGGGGCGGTGGCCTACTCTCTACCGGCCGGTCTCAGCACTGGAGCTCTGCTGGCCATCTTGGGCTGTATTCTCACACTACTAGGTAAGAGAATGGCTGTGGATCAGACCTTTAACGCTCCCTTACAGCGAATTCTGAAAGGGCTGCCAAGGGCCTCACTTTCATTCCCAAGGAGGACACATACTGATAGCATCCCTAAAATGCAATGGTCTGGATAGAAGTCAATATAAACTCGCTTTCTAAAATAGTGATATAGTCTGAATACATTACCCAAAATGCTCAAGATTAAAATAATTCATACAAGCTCTCTTAAAGTCTTTACTTTACTTACGATCTGCTTTTTTTGTGAGATGACCAGTGGTGTGCTCTCAATTAGACCCAGAGAAAGAAACTTGCAGAAACCAAACACTTTCTTGGCTCTCTCACAGATGACATTTTAAATGCAATTTCATTGCTCAAAATGGTGAAGTGGAAATACATACAGTATGTTGACCTGTACAATTATTCGGCCTATCAATCTCCTCAAGGCCATGCCCATCAATAATATTTCCCTGTTTCATTGTCTCCCTATCCCTGTAAATCCCAGTGTTGTAGAATCATAACATCATTTTAAGCTCTCCTAAAGACAGTTCTGCAATGTTTTTTTTTTTTTCAAAGATCACATTTAAAGTCAATGGATCTTATGAGAATAGCCTTACAATGCTATTGAATAGTACATGTATAGGTCTTGACTCTTGCCATCATGCCATGAGCTCACACAAGCTGCAAACTTTCCTGGAAGCACATCTCTCTGGTTCACTGGACTGGATCAACATTCAAGTAAGTATTACCTGGAATATTTTTTGTGACCTGAAGAATACTTTGAACATAAAGTTGTTGGAAAATGGCATCAAATCAGATTTCCAGCTCAGCATGTCTTTGTTATATTTTTGTTACATGTCATATTACATGGGGGTATTGCACCTCACATCTTCACACAAGGAAAATGCTTATAGAGGTAGAATGTCTTTGATGATTCACAATTTCCAATTGTGGGTTATATGTTATAATTAGACTTTAGAGCAGATAGATTTGTGCTGAATGAATACCAAGAATGTACATGAATGAAGTATTTCAAGCTCTCTCTGTAGCAGTATCAGAAACTACCTGCATGTTATCATCAGTAAAAAAAAATATCATGTCATTTTTTTTAGGGGCGGTGTGTGTGTGTGTGTGGGGGGGGGGTGCATCTGATTATTGCAGGAGGCAGAACATGGTTGTGTAATGTTTCAGAAGATGGCTGAGCTAATGCATGGGTTCAAGAACAGGTGCACAAGTTCTGGAATGTGGAGATGCAAGTGCTCTGGGGGTTTGTCTGTAGGTTGCATTGTTAAGGGGCAGGTGTCCATGGTCTGGAATGTGATGATGTAAATGTTATAGAGAGTTGCATATATATTGCATTTTTGTATGTTAAGTAGAGAGCATATTATGAGAGCTAGACAGTATTGTGTGACTTCATTGGAATATATGATTCATTTGCATTGTAATGGTTGATGCAAATGATGGAATAATTTGACCCGAACTTTTACTCTAACTCTAACCGCCATCCTTTCCATTTCAGAGTGCCATTTGCAAAAAGCAGGTTTTTTTTTTCTACAATCTACAGGATGTTATTAATCCTGTCCAAAACAGAAAGAATGATTTTGAGATGGAGTCTCAAAGGAAACAGTGATTCTAGTGATGGGGATGTAGATGAAGATGCCAGTGAAGTGGACAAAGGGAATCAAAAACCCACTGATTTCCCAGCTGGTGATTATGTGGACATCAAGCCACCCGAACCAAGTCAACCAAGTAATCAGACCATGCCCCAACTGCACAGACCATATCGCTGGACGAAAAAAAATCTCATCACTTCTTCTGATTTTTCTGGTCCAGTCACCAGTGGTCTGTTTCCTCCTTCCACGACTGGTGGACTTTCAGACAGGACTAAGGCTTTGACAGAAAACACAAGTTAGTACAGCTTAGACATTACAGAGCCTTTAGACCGCTCAGAAGAGACCATCCGCAGGTGATGGGAGTCCACCAAATGGGGTCGGAGCTAAGACGTCACCTGGACCCTCACAGATCTATGCAAGGACATGATCGAACATTTCCCTGAAGACAACAAGACAAGAGGATGCTGCAGACACTGCAAGAAAGGATTCATTATGCAAAGTGCAATGTCTGTCTGCTTTTCAGAGGAAATTAACTGTTTTTGGGACTGTCACAGCAAATAACATGACTGAAAACCAGTTATTTTACATAGTTTTTATTTAGTTTTGTGGTTAATATTGATTTTGTTTTGTATAAATAAATTATTATTTTTAGAAAAACAATGACTTCTGTATACTTGTTATTTCATACTGCAAATGAACCCTTAGTTGTTCAGTACCTTTGTTTAGGCAATGTGAGTACAAATGCAGTTATACTGCTCCCAACAGCCCAATAATACCATATTATCACATTTCCTAATATGTACAAGAATGTGAAGGGATCCTACAACAACATCTGACAAGTGAAATTAAAAAGCATATTTCTATATTTGGGTTTCACATCAGTTCATTTTGCTATCCCTTTTGTGTTTGTCTGCTGATTTTATTTAGCCGTTTCATCTCTTTCTGTATCTCATTCTTTTCCCTTGTTCCTTGCTCTTCCCAATTTCTTGTTACCTTTTTTGTCTCTGCTGATTTTATTTTGCCTTTTTATCTCTTTCTTTATCATTCTTTCCACATGTTCCTTCCTCTACCCAATTTCTCTTATCCATTGCGCCTATTTGCCTCGCTTCTCTCTCTCCTACCCATTCCCCTTGGTTTCAGCCCCCTCCATGCGTTCCTGCATACCCACACATTTTCACCATTCTCACACAACACATTCTCTCCTTTCTCTGTCTCTCTTTGTGTCACTCACTTACCTAGGCCTTGCATAACTTTCTCACTTGTGGGCCTGTCTTAATCTGGAAGCTGCTATGTCGTTGTAGCTGGTGTGTGATTGAACAGTTTGGGCTGACAGGAGAGATGGAGGATGACTGGTACCTCAGTGCACCGTCACAGGTCCTCTGCCCAGCGGGTGGGCACAGTCTGCTGGGGAGGCATGATGGAAGTGTATGATGGGGACTTCTACGTTTGACATTGAAAACAAACATCTGCATTAAAACCGAATGTTTCCCATTGTGAAGCTGTCCTGTGTTGCCTGGCATTGAAATTAGATGCATTTCTATTTATACTGTACATTACTATGTATCTTATTCTCAAGTGTTATAACTGTGCTGTCCTCTCTAGGCATAATTTTTGTTTGCACCATCATTTACTTGTTTCTAATGTAATATATTACTGGTATCTTCTTTTAAAGGTACATACCTGAGCTTGAAGACAATATGATACCTGCCAGCTTATGTAACAACATGCTATTTTATAGTAAAGTCACATTTACATTAGTGCATAGTCCATAGGTTCAGCTCCAAAACAACCAGAAGTCATTCATTTCCTATGTGGCATCGTAGACTGCATGTGAACGGGTCTAAATGAGTGTGGTGCGATTCTGACAGAGGTCCACATGAGTTGACAAATCTGGAAAGGTGTGTTGCTATTGTTTATGCAATAAACAAGCATTACACTCATTTCAATTTCAGAATTATCTGCTGCCAATTTCACATTTTACCACTGTCTACTAGAATACAAATGTCATATAAAAGCATTTTGTCGGTCAATAAGTGTGACAGGTGATTGAATTAGTTTCGCAGCCATTGTTTTTTTTTTCTTCTCCATGGAGAGTTGCAGTCAATAAGACTGTAGTGTCAATGTCCGACGGGGGGCGGGCAGCTTACAAAAATTATAGCTGAAAGAATACAGTAATGTGAAGACGGCTTTAGTCCTTTAACAGGAACACACAAAATCCTGACTCTTGCAAATTGATCATGAGTACCACTTCCACAAGGAAGAAAGCTAACAAATGTAAATGTTAAACTTGGAGCGCTGTTGCATTCTTAAATTCAGTTCATTAGAAGCAAACATAAAAGGAAGAAAAGAAAGGTGCAATAGATGCTCATCATTCCTCGTTGATTTCACTTGATAAGTCGTTTACAGAATTCAGTTACAATGGATCCAGGATTTATTATCTGAATCGATTGTTATTTGCATCTGTGGTCCCTAAAAGAGCTGCTTCCTAAAATATTAGCATGACCGCCGCACAGAAATTTTTTTTCTTTTTTTTTACATGGCCAATTGTCCATCAAGGATTCCCGGGACACTAAAAGACTGGGGTGCACAAAACTTGGTGGGCATGTAGCCCCACAAGGATAGCATGGAACCATTGTTTTTCGTTTTGATCTGTAGCCCCCCCGCTGGACTGGACCCCCGAAAGGAGGGTAGGGCAGACACAGTTTTCTGTGAATATCTCGAGAACCGTAGGGCCTAGGAGGACCAACTATTTTTTGTATGTTGGTCTTAAGGGGCCATGTCAACCCATCCCCTAACCACTCATTTCATCTATAGCGCCGCCTAGTTAAAAATTAAAAAGCAAAAAATTAGTTGTTGTAATCACAATATCTCTGGCTGACATGGTCAAAACTGCACAAAATTGTAAGTATAGGATCATTATGACACCCTCTGAAAGCATGCCAAGTTTCATGGACTTTCGTTCTTGGGGGGCCATACAATAAATTAATTTATGTGTACATTTAGTGACTGTACACCAACAGAGTTTTCTGTGAATATCTTGAGAACCATAGGGCCTAGGATGACCAATTGTTTGCGTATGTTTGCCTCCAGGGGTCACACATATGCATAAACAGATACACATGCACACACATACAGTACATTCACAGTAATCATACATATGACACATACACACACATTAGACATATGTACACATGCATACACATGCACACACACAGGCGCACACACAGGCACACACACAAGCAAATGCACGCACACACACACACACACACACATATAAACATAAACACGTACACGCACACATGCACACAATTCAAGAATTTTTCAGAATGAAGAACAGGCATGATGGGGGTGGGGTTTTATCTATGAACTAATGGGTGTGAAATCTATGAACTAATCATGTTTTGGTACTTGTTGTCTAGCAGATACCAGTGAGAATCAGTTTGAATTATATATGCCTTTCACTTTTTGTTTTTAGTCAGCAGCCAGACCAGCAGATACCCTGATTTTGCTGAATTACTAAAGCTAAGCAGGCTTAGTTAGTAAGTAGTTGGATAAGAAACCTCCTTGGAAGAGTAGGTTCCTGCTGGAAGTGGTGTTGGTGGCTGGCCAGTATGTGGCACTCTTCCCTGTGGCTAAAAGCCACCAAACAAATATTAATCCCAATGCCCTATTGCAGTGACAGGGACACTGTACTGCAGGAGATGTTTTTCCTTTGCATGAATGTTAAATTGAGGTCCTGACTCACCATGGTTGTTAAAGATCCCATGGCACTTATCGCAAAGAGTAGGTTCCCTGATTTGCTTTATTTATGTACACATACATAAAGACACACACACATGCACACACACACACACACTACACATGCACACACACGACATGCACAAACACGCACACACACACAAACACACACACAAAAAAACACACACAAAATGCATATACACGAAAACAACCACACACTTTCCACACACTCAATTACAAACAGAAAAAAGGAACAAAGCAGTAAATTAACACAATTTGACAAGCGTGACTTATTTTTGTGGAAAAAATGTGCTGGACTGGGCGGCGGTCATATTTTGTACCGCTCTGCGGTACATCTAGTTTCTACAAAGTATATTCAGAAGATTGATAGAGTGCCATTATGTCTGTCTGTTGCAATGACAGATTTGTGATGGTCAATTTATTAACTGGGCAATATAATTTTTGTGTCTGAGTGCCTATACTAATTAAAAATTTCCCAGTAATTTTAAGGGAATGTTTTTTTGTTGACATCACTTAGTTATACCAGTCAAATCTTTTAAGCTCATACCAAAAGCTTTAAGTTTGAGCTTTCAGCTCTTCTAACAAAGTATATAACTGAATCATTGCTTTATCTCCCAATGTTAGAGGTGAAAGTTTATCAGGCAATGTAGGTAAACTGTTTGAATGCCTTATTATACTGTTCACAAAGCTAAGCCATCACAGACAGCCCTTACCTATTCGATTTCATTAAAAAAACAATAAGAAAGAAAATATTATGTTTTGCCTCTGTTTTAAAGGTCTATCTGGGACAAAATATTGGACTGGATCAAAGCAGGATTTTCAAAATAGGATTTGAGCCCATCTGTGAAGGGGCTTCAAAAGGGATTACAACATTTACAGTAATTGATCATTAACATCCTCATCAAATAAATAAAATAAATATACTGTAATTTTAGTGTTTTGTGGGAATATGCAAAAGCAATGTGTGAGAATAGGCATAGGGCAAGTTCACACTTCATATATCGATCCTAAGCCAAGATTTGGTGGGGTAGTTCACACATCCTTGCGTGCCACTTTAACAGGTAGAACGACAGCATATAGTAAACATGGAGGGGAGAGTACTTGGCATCCATCCATCAACAATTGACATTAGAGTTTCAAATGGCAAAGCCTCCACCCCACCCCCGCTATTCTCCCAGCCCATTATGAGGTGCGAAGCGGCTTTCGCCTCCACTTCCCTGGCCTCCTCCTCAAGCGGCACGGGAGCCAGGCGCGAGCGAGGAAAGAAATATTGAACCTGTGGAGCGATATTTTACTAGCTGCAGAGCGACGTTGATGGATGGCGGATCATTAGACGTTTGCCAGTTTGCCTGGGTGCGAATAGTTATTTTCAGCCCTAATAGATGAGAGGGATCCCTGGATTGGAGGGGTTATAGAGGGATGGTTCTGTCAAAAAAGCATTCAGGGTCTCTATGCCAGATAAAGAGGCACATGTTCTATGTAATATAAAGATATGTTCTATCTGTATTTATGTAATTAATGGATAAAGGAACAAAGTATAGACCAAAAGAAGCTTGGAATGTCTTTAATCTTTGGAGAGACATAAACATGGTCTGTATTGTATATCTTCTGTTCTAAAATATCTAAAATTATGATTAGATTTGTATTGTGTTTTCTCCACGAATAGTTTCTGTATAGTTGCTGTAGCTAACTGTCATGTTCTTGATATTTTCTTAAAGATCTTGACAGAATCTGAAGTGTGGGCCACATATGTGTATTTGTGGGGGCAACCCTGTACAGCTTGTTGTTCTGTGTGGGCGTTTGTGTAAGAGCCTGTGAGTGTGTGTGTGTGTGTGTGTGTGTGTGTGTGTGTGTGTGTGTTTGTGTGTGTGTCTGTCTGTGTTTGTCTGTGTGGTTGTTTGTATGTTGTGAATAGAGTAAATAATCTCCCTGTCAGATGTTGCACCATTGCATGAATATTGCAGGGATAATTTGACACTCAATATTATTCTATCATTGATCCAGTGTTGTGTTTTAAAATGACCTGAAGGTAACATGCATAATACCTAATGATTGCTCATAAAAATAACAGTGTCTGCCTATGAAAAGCACATCTTGTCCATGAAATTATACTTTTTGTATAATTTTACATTTTATGAGTAATTGAACTCAAATGTTGGTTGTTGAATAGCAGCATCTTAGTTTAATCATAAGCAAAGCTGAAGATAATCGGTCTCTTCATATTTATTTTCACACAGTCATTGAGCAAACAGATGAAATTCATTGTGAAATGCTGTTTGTGTCCCTCCCTGTAGTACTGGTCCTGCTGATCGTGACGATGAGGAGAAGGAGGAAGGAGCCACTGATCCTGGAGGACGAGAGAGACATAAGGGAGAACATCGTCCGATATGATGACGAGGGCGGAGGAGAGGAAGACACAGAGGCCTTCGACATGGTGGCCCTGCGCAACCTCAACATCATTCGAGACCCCAAGACGCGACGCGACGTGACTCCGGACACGCCAACTTTCTTCCATTACCCGCCCCCTTCCTCAGGCCCTCGGCCTGCCTACAAGACCCTGCCGGACAACCTGCTGTTCCGCGAGTTCATCTGGGATCGGCTAAAGGAGGCGGATGTTGATCCCTCGGCCCCTCCGTATGACTCCCTGCAGACGTACGCGTTCGAAGGGAGCGGCTCTGTGGCCGAGTCTCTCAGTTCGCTTGAGTCACTGAGCACAGACTCGGAACAGAACTACGACTATCTCAGCAGCTGGGGTCCTCGCTTCAAGAAGCTCGCCGATCTTTACGGCAACATCGAGGCCAATGGCTTCTTCTCATAGCCTCACGCTTCACACATTTGCTTGTTGTTGGTAATCAGGGTTTTTTGTAAACCCTGCTTTTTGCTGAAAGAGACACACGATGTTCATTTATTGCTTGGTAAATAACAGTGATCTGCAAGCATGCAGATATGGATGCTGTCAGTGTCTGTCAGTGAGGTGAGGGACTGTTCTATCATCAAAGTGATATGTTTGTTTACATCCATCTTTGGGGTTTTCAAACAGAACAACTTCTGGTGGTATTTACACAAGAACTTCAAATAGCGTGTGACTACAAAGGAAACCTTTGAGGAAACCAGCACATTTGACTTTGGGCCGGTGGCCAACACTTGAACTTGCCTTTGTGGAGCAGTGTGGATGTACAACTGTGTCATTGCTTCTCTCTCTTAGTGACACTTGGGCATAAGCCAGCCATTTTTGCATTGACACTCCTCCTTTTGCTTTTGCTGTTCTCAAAAACAAACAAAACTTTTCCTGCCCTAAGTGCTCTGTCCACATTGGTCAATATAGAGATTGCTTGGAGCGATTTCTTATGTGTTGGTGTACAGTTTTGTTCCATTTTTAAAATCAGTCCTTATATCAAATTGTAATATCTTTGACTTGAAAGAACCAACAACAACATTGGTTCAATCATTAGGTGCAATGTAGCTAAGAACTAAAGTTAGCTATAGTGAAGACCGTTCCATTATGTTGCTTAAAAGGCTGTTCTATCTCCAGTGTTGTACATTTGCTCTTTTGGAGAATTATGAAAACAGATCAAAGCTGCTGAGATTTTGATGTTATGATTTGGCACAGTGAAACATGAGTGTGATGTGTGGTGCTTACCTGAAGTTCTGATTCTCATTATTGTCAGTTTCAGTGTCATGTAACCTTCAGAGAATTGGACAATGAGACATAAACCTCACATGGTAACCTTCTGTCTCTTTCTCCTTCCTCTGTTCGGGAAAGATTTGGTGATTTTACCCTTTACTCTTCAAATAGACATTTGACAGAAGATTCTGATGTTTTGTTGAACTCAGCAGTAAATGTGTGACTTAAGTGGTTAGTGTTTGCAGTTTTCAGATAGGATTGTGAAGGGGATTCTAAAATTCTCATTTTTAAACAGAATACAAAAGTGTTGCTGTGCTTCTTAAGAGGAGCAAAATCAAGGGCATCCTTGGAAGTCGTGTGTGGTGGTGATAAAAAATACTTATACAGTATGGATGAGATGAGGGAAATCTCTATTTTAAAACAAAATGCCTTTTGAACTGTTGCCATTGAACTTCAACATGTTAATAAAAAAACTCTTATTTATTTTGAATAGGCAAAAACACATGTGCCAGATGTTTTTATTCTCTTTGATGTCAATAAAAGGGACATTCAGTTCCTCCAAAGACTGTAGGGACTTTTTCTTAATTCCTTGAACATAGGGAAAGGGCTATGATATGTCAGTGTTTAATTATCTTATCAAGGTGAACCAGATAGGCTTCTAAAGGGAAAAAAGGGGAACAAATAGGCATTTTGTCTTTTTTCCAGCCAGGAAGGGCTGAGAGCTGCATCTTCACAGAGATGAAAACCAGCGACCATCTTTCCTATCCAGAGCATGCAGACAATGAGGAGTAGGAGAGAGAGAGAGAGTTTTCTGACGGTTCGTGCCTCTCCATGTGGCTTTGTACTTGAAAGGCGAGCAGGAGACAAAGCGTCAAGCCCATCCGCCTGCAGAGGCGTGTGATGAATGGCTCCAGAGCCAGCGACCTGTTTAAACAGTGGCTCACAAATTAGCCAAGCCATCCTCTTGAGTCAAGATCAGCCCTCCACACAGGGAGCCAGCCAAATATTTTCCCAGGGGAAATAATAGCCTAAACATTCTCCCAATACGTTCAATCCTCTATATCTTGTGAAAATCCCACACAATTATGTTAATGCAAAATGTAAAGAAATGTTAAAGGAATGGATGAGTGGACATGAGTGGACACAAAAATGGCCCTACAATCTCTCAGATGTCTTAATTATGTGTACAACATGTAGATCTAAGAATCTAAATAGGGAGTTTCTAAGATTCAAAGATACCCGCATACTGTTCTATAAGCTCCCAGACTAACCACTCTGGGAGCTTATAGAACAGTGTGCGGGTATCTTTTTATTTTTCAATTGTCAGCTAAGCCTTATACCCAGCACCTGTTTAAATGTTGTAGATGTGCGTGCACTCCACTCGATCTAAGATTCAGCCATATATGACCACCAAAGGAATACTGATATTCAAATGGTCGGCTAGTCTGGACTTAGGCTACCAGAGACTGTTTTTGAGTCACATCGTTGCAAATTTCATGATGATGCATCATTCTACAAAATGGTTTGTCTTCTCCATCATAGGCTAAACATATAGCCTTGACTCAAAACAGCTGTTAGACTTATTCCATTTTGATCAGAAAAAAGGTGCCATGTTTAAATTCTACTCACTGCACATTTACAATTTTAATATTCAGTATTCATTATTGAATGCTTAGTTGGAATGATTTTTTTCCTAAGATTCAGCCATATACAGTATGACCACCAAAGGAATACTGATATTCAAATGGTTGGCTAGTCTGGACAAATATATTGCAGTACTGTATTTATTTATGTATGTATTTTGTCACTTATGAATACATAACCATAACCATGACCATCGTATTTGTGGCAGAAGTAAAATATTTGACTGGGAATAGTCTGACATAGTCCTGCGAGTACTCAACAATTGTCAATGCATGTGATTCATAAAGTTAAATGGGAAAGTGTTATTTGTAAGTACTCAAAATAGTCGATGCATATGATGAATGAAGTAAAACAGACATGTTATTTATACAGAAGCTTTTAGTGCATTAAGGATAGATGTGTACTTGTGACCCGGCATCTGACCAATCTTTGAATTAGAATGTATGGTATGGACATGAGTGATTAATACTTTTCTAAAACAAAAAAGCCAACTTGTATTATTCTGAATCCTGTGTTGTTACATTCACTATGGTGGCATTGCATTGCATCAACCCTCATTGTGTCACACTGCCCATGCAGCATAAACATTACCAACCTTGTCTCATTCTACTGTTTTGCCCTATCAGTGCAGAGAAGGACAAGATTGAGTTATTTTGTGATGCAACACTATTTTGGAGTGGATGCAGGTTCACTCTGACTCCACTACGGTGTGTGAATGAAGCTGATGCTTCCTTAAAAGAGCTCTGATGCAAGAATATGCAAGACGACCGTACATATCTTCACCTAGACGACGCAACAGACTTCACGCTAGCAGGTATTGACTCTGTTTCAACTGCTTTGAACGTGGGCAAATGGTACACACAATAAAGGACTTTTGATGAAAAAAGTGATGTATGGCCCAGCAGCAAAAGGATGTGCTCTCTCATGTTTTCTGTAAGATTTCTTAGGATTGAGCCCAGCAGCATTTAGTTGAAGAGGACCACTTTAATATTCATGTTGCAAGGAATGACAAAGAGTGACAGATTGATATAGATGTCTTGCACATTACTCTTAATCACATAAAAGAGCATTTTGTCCTCTGTCTTTTACATTTCAGTATACTCCAGTATAGATGCGTATTATATCACTTCAACACACACAGCCATGGAAACGGAAAACCTGTCAAAACTACAAGAGCAGAAGGTGTGGTGAGCTAACAAGACACAGCTGTCACTATTCAGCCATAAGACATGTCCGAATGACAAGCTCAGCAGAGTGCTCAAAAGACTGTACAATGTTTCATGGATTCTCTTACAGAATAGGCAGTATAACCTTTATCGGAATGTCTGACAGCTTCTTGAATATTCCACACAAAATTCAACAGTGTGCTCAGCTGTTTTTGAGCAGGTCTGACAAGATTTTTTCCACTTTTACTAAACCAATTCTGCATAGTTTTAAGAAATAATTCTGTGTGCCATGATTTTCAGTGGTCGTCATTTTGAGAACACTGGGCACTAGTGGAACTCAAATGCTACACTTTGTCATCAGCTGGCATGTAAGCAAACACATGTAGTAAATTCAGTTGACTGGACATGATTTGGCCTAAACAAATCTATCTATAAATTACAGGAATGTCTGTCTGTGTGTCAGTGTGTGTGTTATTCGCATATCTGTCGAACTGTTATTCCAACTGATTTCAAACTTGGCAAGTGTTTTGCTATGGGCACGTGTAAGTGCAGTGGTAAGTTTTATGTTTTTTGGATAAGAAATGCAAAGTATATCTAATCTATCTAAAAGATATCGGTAGGCTAAATATATTGGTAAAAGAAGCACACCATGGCTTTCACCGCTCTACTCTAGCCACTCCCCCTCTCACACAGCACTGTAGGCTACCAGAGAGGATAGAAGTGGGGCTTTGGCAGAACTGAATCAGTGTAGGCTACACGAGTAAAAAGTCAAGCAATTGCAAGATGTGTGGATAATTATCATGTCTGACCTCAACAGTAAAGACTGTATGTGGTTAGCGTGCATAAAATGATTTATACAAAAATACAGTAGGTGCTATTCAAAACCACGTAAAAATGATGTGCAATAAACTGACACTTTTAATAGCCCAGGCTACTTTGGACTGTCTTTAGAGAATAAACAAACAATTCAGACTGCAATGGTCCAGAACTTAAGGACGTTTCAGAATGCCACACATGCAAAGCAGAACCAGCTACAGACAATGAGTGGCAGACAGCGTGATGTCACTTATAGGCTACCAGAGACTGTTTTTGAGTCACATCGTTGCAAATTTCATGATGATGCATCATTCTACAAAATGGTTTGTCTTCTCTATCATCAAGTTATTCAATAGGCTAAACATATAACCTTGAATCAAAACAGCTGTTAGGCTTATTCCATTTTGATTGGAAAAAATGTGCTTGTTTACATTCTGCTCACTGAACATTTACAATATTTTTATATTCAGTATTCATTATTGAATGCTTAGTTGGAATGATGTTTTCCCCATCATCCTATTTTTAAAGCAGGCCTACCTGCAGACATGTAATTGGGCTACTGCACTAGTGTAGTACATTCAGTTGACTGGACATGATATGGCAAAGCACTGACCTGTGTATATAAGGTTACACAGCTGACATTGCATATCAGAGCAAACAAATAGGCTATGAGATGGAAGAGGTCAGAGACAGGATTTTGTCGAAGCATAGATCTAGGCAAGGCAACAATAAAATTATGCTGTACTGAAGGTTTTTAAGATTACCGTACAGTCTGACCTCCATAACTCTTGAATGGAGAAGTTTGAAACAACCTCTTTCTAGAGTTCAAGATCTAATTAAACTGAACAAACAGAATAGAAGGGCCTTGATCAGAGAGGTACATATAAACAGCGTTTTTAGTCTCTCAAATTAATATTTGTAAAAATGCCGGAAAAATGCCAGTTTCTGTGGAACGGTGTGGAGTAAAATGATAACGCCAAATGAGCAAGAGCAACAATGGTCACCATGACAATAGCAGATAAGTCTTGACCCTGCTGCAGAGTACAATGGGGGAATTCACATTCACAGAGTACAGTTGATGAATTCACATAATCTTAACCGTGACTGCGAGTAGAGACCCAGCTCTAACATTAGGCCTACCATACCACCTAAGGCTCCACCTAAGGCTATCTCCGCAATTGACTTTGTTGTGATAAGAACAAACTAATTAAATTCATGCATGAGTAGCCTCGGATGTTCAGAGCCCCGCCATACTAAAAGGCAACAGGATATGATTTGAGAAAGGGTTATTACACTATACATAGAGTATATATAACTTTCTATAGGCTATCGCTATAGGCTACCATTTGATGGTACCAAGGGTATCACTGGGTGTTCCTCCATAGGCCACACAATCACTATTCAATTCCTACATTAATCTAAGTATATTGTTAAAGGTGCTCTAAGCGATGTTGGGTAACGTTACTTCTGTTGACGTTCAAACAAAAGAGAGCTTGCTCGCTACTCCCTCCCCCTCTCTCCCGTGCAATTGAAACTCTCCTAAACGTGCATCTCGTAGGTGATTGGCTGAAACAGTTTATGTTTTTATGGTCCAGGCTGGACCAAGTTGTTTTTGTTGGCGATTTTGGAGCCTGGGCTGTCCACAGAGACCATGTTTTTTATTACAGTGTCAGGGCACAGGCAGCTAGCGTATGGTGAGGTAATGTTTGCTGTATGTGACAAAAAATGTTTTAGCTTAGAAACTGCGTAACATTACTTAGAGCACCTTTAAAGGAAAATTCCAGTATTTAGCACTTTACTGTAAGTCCATTTTCTGAGTGGCTGCCAACAGGCATGTTCAAACATGTCCTAAAACAACCCTAAACGTTCGTTTTCAAAACTGTGCAACTCACCGAGTGGTTAGTGGTGTTTGTATATAATTGTATATAAAAATATATTGGCGCAATGTATGATTTCCAGCCGTCTTATTTGCTATTGTGGAACTATTTTTTCAGACACCTCACAACCGCGTATAAACGTCCGCTCAATATTTGAGCCTGAAGCATAGACGGTGGTGCAGTAATATCAACATGCAATGAGTCTTCCAACAGAAATCAAATTTTACAAAATGGCAAATAAAACACGACAGAAACTATATTTCGCTATGTTACTTGCTTTGGAACATCAACGAACACTACTAACCACTCGAGAAACTGTTGTGCAGGCCAGGTTCAACAATATGAAACTTACAATATGAAACTATAGACAATTGTAAAAAGACATTAGCTTAATTTAGAATTGTTTATGAACGATATGCTATTTAAAGGTGGATAAACGCAATTTAGAGGTGGATAAACACAATTTAGAGCTGTGTAAACGCTATTTCCGAATTACAGGAGGTGCGTAAAGCATTTATAGAGAAGAAGAATGTTTCGGCTCTTCTCACACGATTCACGGTAGGCTATTTTGTTACTGTAATTGGTTAGGTCTATCCAATTGTTTGCAAAGTTTGTTTTCCCCCTGTATTGGTTGAAACATCCCCTCAACGTCTGTTTCATTGATTTCATTGGTGAAACATCCCCGATGTCCCCGGTTTCAGTGACCTGTCCCCCGCTGGAGCTGTCCTTCGGAAATCTCCCCGGTTTTCACTGTGACTGACAGACACGAAATTGGAGTAAATAAAAAAAGAAAGAAAGAAAACACTGACCAAACGTATAGTTGATGCACACCCTACACGCAAAGGCTCAAGCCAGCCAGAGCAAGGCCCTGAGATATTCTAGAATGCCCATCTAAAGCCCATATCACTGGTATTTTGATTGGTGGAATTAATAGCAGCAAGGTATAATCTTTGCCCTTTGCGAGAGACAGCTACAGTATGAATCCATTCATTCATTCAACATTCATTCTGCCAGCTACTGTAGCTCTGGTAAGTACAAGTACCGGTAGTACAAGATATCATTGGATAGGTGCTAGCTGCGGTCATAATGAAACCACTTAACCGAGTGCGGACTTATTGAACTATTCATCACAAATTTGTGCCAGCTGCATGAGATTGCCAGCCTGTCAGTGATGACTAACACTATCTCTAGCTGGCTCAAGATGGTTGCGCCCATTAACAGTAAATGAGAGCCGTAGATATGCACTGTTTATTAAAAGTTCTGTCCTATATGTTAAATCAGTCAAAGAAACAATAGTGTTTCTTATATCATTTGCTATGTTGGTACGATGTGTATGATTTGTGTACAATACTGTGTAATGCTTTGTTACAAACTGGTATTGCTATATCTGGTAACAATTGCTAACAAAGATGATCGCTAACAAACCCTAGCATTTTGTTCTTACAACTGGAAGCCTGATGTGAGTTGTAAGTAGTCGTAAGTCACGCATGCTCAAGCATAAATGGTCATGGCAAAATGTCAGAAGGTGAACATTCTGGTACAGGAAGACAGTAGGCCTATCTATACTCAGTAATATTTCACCAAAAGACAACAAATTGCTTTTTTGTTTGACTGGATGTCAATCCCAATTACTAATTGCACTTACGAGACAACTGGAACGCAGAATTTGTGAATTTGTAACCATAGATGTTAGAAAGCCAGATACCGCATTGGGCACGAGTTCTATTAGGGTGTCATACGTAAAGCGGCCACCATATTGCTGGGGGCAGCATGTTTAATGGCGTTTATAAACGGAAGTTCGGGAGGAGCATGACGGAATTTGCCACGCCTCCTTCAATGAGACAGGTTATTTATTCGCAGTCTGCCTCTGTCTGCCGAAGTTGCAGCATTGGCGTCACTCCGCTTGCAACCCACCACCTCCCCTTACGCCTCCCGTCTTCAGTTCAAGAATAAGGGGGTGTATTGCGGAATCCTGCACGACTCCTGCCTGCGCAGTTGACTCCTGCATGATCCCACGATCCTCACTTCAGGACCATGTCCAGAGACTTCGCCAAACATGCTTTCTATTATGCTATTATATCTGTTTGCAAATTACGGAATGTGAACTAGTGAACTGTCTATGGGGGAGTGACAGCAACACTTGCCGCAATCAGAGACACCTTTTTGATTTCCAGTCAGAGTCACATGTTTCTCCATTGGCCTCCAGTTATTGTTGCCCTCACCAAGATGGCGACGCTATTTACGTACGTTCTGGAGCCCAATGCGGTATCTAGCTTTCTAATATGTGTGCCTTATACTTGACTTGGACTTGAATATCATTGATGAGAAACTTGACTTGGACTTTGTCTTTGACTTGTACTGACTTGACATGTGTCATAGATAAAAAACTAAAACTAAAAAAATACAGCTCAAGCACTTGAAACGAAAACTCCACGTAGCATCTTGAAGCAATTTCAGCATGCTACCACAAACTGTAACAAAATGTGAAAAAGTGAAGAACTCTGACTATTTCCTTAATTTATTGTTTTTTAAACATAACATTCACCAGTATTGACAGTGACAGTGTCATGATTGTAAGATAAAAATGTTTTTTAACTGATGAAGATGAGATTGATGGTTGCCAATGAAAAAACAACAACAAAAAAAAACAAAGAATACAAACATTAAAATTAATGTTCTTACTTAGTCCAGTTATGCTTGTCAATGTGATATATTGCACATGAAATGTTAAGATGTTTTGCCTTAGCCCCATGTGTTCCTATATTTTAGCATTTGCCTTTAGCTGTCCATCACTGAATATACATTAATTTAGCCGTATCAACCCTTTAGCCTTGGCAACACTTTACCCTAAGGGTGGGAGAGGGTTATCAGGTTGACATCTTTATCAGCATTGAAATCAGCTCTCCAGGAGATTACACTTGCTGGCTGAGAGGTCTTCACTGGAAAAAGGACAGAGTGAAGGTTCTCCATCCAATTTGTATTTCCAACTTTGGTCAGATGTGGCCCAGGGAGGATGGAATGTTCTGTTGGGAACCACACTCTCACACAGGTTATGTATCTCTGTCGGCATACACAATATGGGTAGTTAATATAAAATGATTATTACTGTGGATATCAGATAAAGTTGACACACTTTTTGTATTTTGCCTTTATGCAAATTTAGCAGCGGCAATTACACTGACAACATCATGTGCAACATCTCTTGTGTCTAGGATATGCTTTTCTTTTCTTCTATTCTTAGATGTAAGCAATGTGTTAGAATATTTGGTAAACTTTTGAATACAACTTTTTTTTTAATCAATAAAAGGAGGCTTCAAAGTAGACACAACATAAATCAGATATAGATATGTGTGAGATATTTAAAAGGTATAGAATAAAATCAAATGTTTAGCATTGTTAACATTTATGTCTGAACCATTTCTGACCAAAGCCACAGCAAGTGTAAACAAGTTGTAAAAGGGTAAGAGAAACAGCTGCATTAGCATTCCTGTGACCATTAATTACATGCACAATATTCAGAGTTCATGTCTTTGAACATGTCACTCATAAACATAGCTTTTTTGAATTTTTACACACACAGTGGGAAAAGGCAATTACAAAATGGCCAAAGGGAGAAGGTAAACATTTATTCTGAATGACATTATGCATTTGTGCAAAATGAGCTTTTGCACCAAGAGCACCAACACTGCCTCTTATGCTGTTATGGTTCAGGTATATATTCAACTCTGAAAAAAAGCAGTTCATAAGAAAAAAAAGAAAAGAAGTCCTGCATATTTTAGTTATCAATATTTTATTAAGAAACTCAAAAATCAAAGTCTGGTCTGAACTTCTTGTGAAGGATGAGAGGAGAGTGATCACCTCTGACAAAACCTCCCATCAGACTGACACCTTTCTTGGATGGCCAGAGAGATCCTCTGCCAGAGAAGCCCATGTGACTTTTTCCCCCTCCATAGACTCAAAAGGATGAGGATGAGGAGAAATGAGATCAAAGAGGCCCTGCCCATGTTTTTTTTTTCTGTAGTCCTCCTCCTGCATTTATGGTTGGTGGCTTTCATGCATGCTCACGGCAACACAGGTTTCAGGCTTAGGGGCTGTATACAGTTCCACACAAATTGGGTCTGGCCCCAACTAGCTTTGTATAAATAATTCTCTTGTGAGGTGTGGGTGAAATGTCTCGCTCTGGAGGCATCTTTAGATACATGAGGTCGACCAAAGTAGGTCAAAGACAGCAGGGAGGCAAGAGACATTTGTAAAAAAAGGAACTTGACAATTGTTTGGTCATATAACTCAGTTAAAGGTGCTCTATTGAAATGTCAGCAAACTAAAAAAAATAAACGCACCAAAACGATGCCTACACCCTATCATGATAGTCTAAAGCGCGGCGCAGAGCATATAATCATCACGACACAAACACTCGTACACTCGAGTTTTTCACCATGCCCGTCTCTTTTATTAAGCAACGCGCCAAGGGGTGTGGCAATTAATGACCTAAGGAGGGGTCTAGCGCATTATCTAAATATTGCTATCGTACACTACCTAAAACGCATTACGCCATTGACAAAGAGAAACCTACGTAGAAAGAAATCCATGGCAAGTTGTTTATATGTTATTTTAACAGTGCATTATCAACAGTGATAGTTATTCATTGTGAGACATTTTTATAACTATGTCCGATCCAGGATCCAGGTCCGGCCTCCTTGTTTTCTCTATCGATTCGCTCGGCGTGTACACACACAAATCTTTTTGCACCATTTATATCACCTTGCGTGTTGCAAAAGTATCAGTCAGGAAAACAACAGCTGAAACTCGTAGAAGCAGATTCGAGCAGTTGTATCAATTGACTTGTATTCGTGCAAGAACATGCTCAATGGTCATAGCGATCTATAGAATTTTATTTGTGAGAAAATATTTCACAGATGTATAACTTCTGATGCATTAGTTCACATGCACGAATGTTGTGCATGTTCTCAGCCTTAATGAGGTGTCGTGGGCCTAACTTAACGAAACATCGGTGAATGAGGGTGCCCACTTGATAACCCCAATGACATGCCGCATACTATACTGCTGTTGGATGGGCCATTTGTCTTGTGTTTGTGACCATTTGTTGGCAGATTTGTAACCCTAGGAAAAAAAGTCAAATATTAAAATATTCATCTGTCAGAGCAAGCAGGAGATATAAAGCAGTTTGTAAAGTAAATATGTAAGTACAAGATTTGAAGTGTGTTGGCAAAATGGACAGAGTGCCATTTACTCCTGCGATTTATTAAAGTGTGAAATATTAGTGACTCTTTGGTAGATTTGACTGCAGTGCTTCGCCTTTGGGTCATGTTTATTCACTCAAATACCTGCATTTATGGAAAATGCATGCATTTCCCTCTAATTTCATCATTTTGTTTTGTACCCCTGACCGGTTCATTTTTGGCCTCATATTGGTTTTGTGTTTTATCTTTAAGTTTTGTGTTGGAGAGATTTGTGTATGTATCAAGCCCCTATTTGTTATGTACTTCATCAGAAATGTTTTGAAGCTTAATTTATGTGCTAAATGGTCATTTTATTGAAGTAAAACATTTTATGGAGCACACCGTTATTATTTCTCAAAAAATACTGATCATTGTTGGAAGGGAATTTGAGATTTTAGAGAATGAAAGCACACATGGCAACACAAAGGAAAGTCTTCAGTCACCTACCCTATAGTCCATTTCCAATAAGTATATGTACAGTTTTTTTTTTTTTTGATGGTCGTGCTCTATCAACAAAAAAGAGCAATGATACAAAGGATAGAGTGACAAACCATGAGAACACAGCAAGAGTGCATGGTGTCTGGGTGCATGCAGAAATCAAAAGAAATATATGTTAAATATGTTAAATATATGTTTAGTATCTGTAATAATTATATCTATATATCCAACACTGTTTTGTAGTATACTGTGAGGGGAAGTATTTATTTGCAATTCATTGGACCAAGTCAAATGCCATATGAGACATATTACTACTACTTCTAGTATAATTATAATACTAATATAATAATAATAATAATAATAATAATAATAATAATAATAATAATAACAATAACAATAATAATAATGAACAGCTGTTTACAAATGCCATGGTCAGTTCGTAATATCTGCCAAATACCATAAATATAAACATAACATTCCAAGCATTGTCTAATTTGTATAGAAAAAAGACAAAGATAGAAGTCGTACTGGTAGTGTGATTAAACATGTCACTATGCAATTGCTTCAAATGAGGCGTAATCGACAATCTCTAATTAGCAGCCATTTTCTACTTATGTTCGTCATCATCAGCCAAGCTTGGACTGAAGTGTGTGGGAGGCATGTTCGTGTTTGTTTATCATGTTGACACGGAAAACAGTTACACGCAACACAGAGCCACTGAGCAAACTCTGTGATCTCTTTTTTTTGGAACAGCACTGAAGAGCAAAATGGGGGCTAATTGGTCCTGACAAGGCCTACAGTAGATATGGCACCGAATTTCTATTGTAGTTAAAAAAGATAACTTTTCCTCAATAAGCATTTATTCATGTAAAACTGTCAGGCTAATCTAATAATGTAACAATCCTGGGATCTTTACTTATGTCATTTTCACATGTCCCTGACACTGAAGTATTTATGTTATTTGGTCAGAGGCAAAATTGCATTGCAATAAATAAAGAACAAAACACTGAACAGAGTTAAGAGTTTGCAATCAGGATGTTTGTTTATAAAGGACATTATGTCTTTGAAGCATAGGTTTCCCCCTTGGACTACTTCTTTCTGCCTAGCCCTGTTATACTACCTCTCAGATCAGTTTTCACTGTGGTGTGGAAGCCATTTAGTAATGTAGTGTTTGCATTCTACCAATCAGCAAAGCAAGGGGATGCTTAACCTGATATCATCAAAATTAAGCATTGTCTAGCCAGTTCTGGACGACCACGGTGTCACTGCTGATTTCTGATAGTCCGATCCAATCACTTCAAATTTAATTCTTAACTGCATCCATTTCTGGTGCACTAATTCAATCAAAAATCTAATTAAAAGAATTTAGACCACTATGAATGTAATGAGGACAATCATGGGGAAGTAATGCTGTGTTTTAAAATTGTTTCACATTAAATATTTATGTTAATGTAATTTTATTATCATTATTTTTCCTGTTTTGAACACAGGTCCTGTAATGTATGAATCAGGGACGTGTCGTCAGGGTAAGTAAGGCACTTGTCTCTCCATTTATGATCTAATACCACCTGCCTCACTTAGGTTTTGTCCTAACTGCCAGTGGCCTGCAATAATGGTTTGGAATGGAAGTCGACCATGTTTTAATTCAATGGTGTGAGTGTATTTTACGCTCACGTGTGGCTTGTCAAAGTGGTGGGAGATCAGCTTTTTTTATATGTATATGTGATTTGTATACAGTACTGTGTTTCTTTTTTAAGTGTATATTTTAGGCTTCTTTTTTATTTAGCTGGGACAGTGAAGATTGACAGGAAGCGAGTGGGAAAGAGAGATAGGGTGGGATCGGGAAATGACCGCAGATCGGATCAGTGGGCACTTAGACCTGGATATGGCATGGAGTGGGAGGATAGGGCTAAACCAGCATAGCTAGGGTTAGATCAGGGGTGTCAAGCATAAGGCCCAGGGGCCAGATCAGGCCCACCAGCAGCTTTCATATGCCCCCCTCCCTTCATTGTCTTCAACAATGTGTAAACAATATCTCTATGATATGATTAAACCTAGCACTACAAACCATCCTCAGGAAGGAAGAAGTGGAAAAACTAACATGGAAGTAGGGCATTTTAAGAGAGAAAGAGCAGTAATGTATGACAGCAGTACATTATTTGTTCTTGTCTGTATGATACCCATGTAGAAAAATGATAATGACCATGACAATAACGGCCGTCCACGAGGTCTCATTCCAACAAATCCAGCCCACTACCTACAGTAATATGAGTTTGGACCCCTGGGCTAGATAAACCAACATAGATGGGGCCAGATAAACCAACACAGCTATCCAGTAAGCGGTTTGTCATCCATCTTATGCTGGTCTGGAATCAGTTCTAAATATATGTGAGGTTTCTCTTGTCAGCTCAGAGTTAACCATTGCACTAACACTCTATAATTTTGTTTCTACTTGAATTGTATTCCATTTATTATATTTATGACCAGAAAACATTGTGACAAGAAAGTGTATTGTGGAACAACTTGAACAATACATCTAGTCTTTGAATTCAATACAGGTGATGTATTGAAGTGTAAGTGAAGTGTTGGATCTTGTGAAGCCTCTGTTGCATACTTACTGTAATTCAGTTCTTCCCTATCTGTGTTCTGCAAAATATATGTACACTGGATATCCACATAGTATGATGAAAGAAAAACAGTCCTATCAAGTGATTACAGTTTATTATGTTTGTTTATTATGGTTTTTTTTTGAGAAAGTCATTGAGAAAAGCTTAATTGAATGTCTAAAATACTAGTGTGTCAGATAAAGCACAATTCAACCAAAAAACTAGACTTATTATACATTGGCACCCGGCTCCACTTATCCTTTTTCAGAGTATATTGTAGTTAGATTTTCCTTTTTCAAAAGTTAAAATGCCCAAAAATGTTCAATTGAGGTTTACTAAGACTGCACAGAGAGAGCCTGCTCTTGTTCAGACCTCAAATAAGCCTCGGATAGCTTTGAAAATCAGAAAGAGTTTTAAGAATTCCAAAACACTAAGGCTTTTGTTTAACAATTAATGCCATTTTACGATGAACTATTGATACAACCCAGATAGCAAAAACAGATTTTCAGATATCGGACCACCAGTGACGTGCCACTTTTTGTCAGCTGTTGGACCATCACCATTAATTTAACCTGTTATGAATATTGCATAAAAGGAAGGCAAAAATGTTTAGACCACAATGGCAAAGCGCCAACAGACACTAGATCTGCCCCCAGTTGGCCAACACTGGTCCACCAGCCTCTTGCTATCTTGGAAGTAGTGCTTGGTGGGTCTTACATTTTTTTTGTCCGCTTCAAAAGGCAGGAGATACTCTTACACTCTGTGGCATGTCTCGCCGTGGTTTTCACTTTCTCTCATTCCTTTGTACCTCAGTTAGACAGAGGGTCCCAGTGCCCCATATGCCAAGCTGCATACCTGATCTATGTTTACTGGGTTTATTTGTGTGACGAGGACCCTAAGGACACAAAGCTCTAAGCTGCCGTGATTGCTGTCACCAGGCCTCCCCAATGTCTTCCAAGCTGCATTAACATATTATTAGCTCTTTCTGGAACTGCTCATTCAGAAAATTGGGGCTCCCCAAAGACCCTGATTTCCTCTAGAAGGGAATAATGCGCACATAACATATCCTCTGTGAAAACTAGCAAACAACAAAGGAGAGACCAACAGATTCAAACTCTGCTATATATATGTTTAAACCTTTCTCAATTCATTGCAGCAGCTTCCGTTTCAAAACATAACAAAAATTTGGCATCATTAGTGCCAACATTTTTGCTCTTATGAATACTTTCAACATTTGTTTTATCAAATTTTCATCCTCACAAAAAAAGTAGTTAAACTAAACAATTTCAAAAGCTTTACATGACACTTAGTAAGGTATAATGTATTGTCCCCCAGACATTATCAGAAAACAAGTCCTGTCAGGGTGAACAGGACCCCGATACAAATCTTTAGGTTTTCATACGCAAGAAACATAAAGGGCCCTATCTTACGCCTGCCACATTGCAGTGGCAACTGTCTTTGCTAGGTTCTGGCCACCATAGTTCATTATCCCATCAGGCACATCACATGCATTGTCTAAATAGCAAATGAACGAGGTGTGGTCAGGCGAATCGATCACACATTGCTAGTGACCAAGAAAAACCTATTTTGAAAGCACAATGCAAAGATGTTGCTTATTTATTTCTCATCAGACAGAGGGAAGACATTTTTGAGGCAAGAACATTTTCCTTTGGGCATATACTGACAAGGAATTCAATTATTTTTTGGAGTTGAGGCCCAAGGATGTCATGCTGCCCTCACTCCCATTTGTAGTTGCATTATTACGTAACTCAGGATTTGCATAAAATAGATCTCGCCCCAAATTTGCCCTGCCTAGGTGGCAATGCAATGGACATCTGTCTGTTGTTGCTGTAAATCACCACCTCATGGAAAATGTCAGAGAGTTGTTTGTGTTTTATTGTTTAGGTATTGGGACTAGTAGACCCACAAAGGATATAACTGGGCCACTGGAAATCCTATTGAATGACCCAACTTTTTTTCCTCAGATCAGAACTGCAACCAGGACAATGTGGATATTCATGCACTATTACAGGTCTTCAAAGAAGAGCTTAATCACAACAAATGAGACAAATTCATTTTGCAGTGATGCAATCTTAAAGTAGCAATGACCTTTGTGTATATTGGCTTTTTTATGGCTGAAATCAAAACTAACAAACATTGTGGCTCCATGCCCTCATACATTCATATCCTTTTCCCATCAAAGTCCCACATGGATGACTCTTGAGATTTGCACCGGGCTTCTTAAGGAAAAACTGTCTAAAGCCAAGAACATTTGACTACTTTTCACTTCAGTCCTTAGCCTGTGCCTGCCATTGATTTCCACTTCAAAGAGAAAAAGCTCAAAATAAACTGTTTCTCCACCGCCACTAGGGAGGGAATTCACATTACTTTCAAACATTTCAGAGGGACAGTCATAGTCCAGGAAAGTCTTGTTTTTTTTTTCTGTCAGCATGCATTTCTCCATATTTATCCAAAGACTATACTAACATTAAAGAAAGCCCTGAGTGATTTTAAATCTATAGAAAGTTCAGTTGTGTCCTGTGTCTGTGAGTTGCTGCTTGGGGAAGCAGATCTATTTCTTCTCCTCCTTTAGGAGGTACTACAGTATCTGCATTTCCCGCTTGTTCTGAGTGCTCACAGGCTGTCGACATGTATTTGGAGCCTCTCTGATTTCTCTCAATGTTTTGACAGTATTGATGTGTGCGTGTGCGTGTGCGTGTGCGTGTGCGTGTGCGTGTGTGTGTGTGTGTGTGTGTGTGTGTGTGTGTGTTCGTGCGTGCGTGTGTGAGGGTGCGTGTGTGTGCGTATGCGTGTGTGTGTGAGAGAAAGAGAGGGACCCAAGAGAGAGAGAGAGAGTGTGAGAGAGATATGGAGTGAGAGGTTAGATCAAATGCCTAAACAATGTATATCACAGCTGTGTTGGAATGCTGCTATGGAATACCATGAATGTTTTCCACAATCATACTATGGGGAAAAGAGAGGTGTGTTAAGCATGGAGTTAGAAACCAGGGAGGGTGTTTTTTATTGTGCCCTTTGTAAGTGGGAGGGATAGTGCTCCTCAATGTCAACACTTGCACCCTCCCCGACATGTCAAGCACTTAGTTTGCCATGCAAAACAAGATCTCGGGATCTGCTTAGTATTCACCCACTTGAGTTTCCTAAAGGTTACCAAACCTAATTAGACATTTATGCAGGATCTTCAAAGGTCCCCCTGTTATTAATGATGTGCTACTGCTGCAGACTGCATCGACGCTTTGTCTTCCCTCACCACAGACCATCCCTCACAATATGTGCATACCCAATGGAGACTGATATTGCTGTCAAACCTTAAGGACTAGCTTTTATTTATCATGCCTCTATTGGTGAGAGTGGATACGTTACTTGAGATTAAATGTGGCTATACTGTTCTCTAGAGTGTCAGATCAGAAACTTTCTTCCAAAGCAAACAAGTTATGCAGTTGCTAAACCTTACCTGATGGGTATGGATTTTCAGTTTGGAGCAACTCAGGCACATATTTTTTCTGCTTTCATATTTTTGAACATCTTTTGGGGCAAACATTGGACATTTTCTGAGGTCTCATATTTGACACATCATTTGTATTTCAAAGAAACAAACAAAATACCTCAAGTCAAATATCATCTGTTCATCTGTTTGCCAAAGATCTGTGACCTTATATCATTCATTAAAGATTTGATTGATACAGCCAAGAAAACACTGGAAAGTCAAACCAGAAAAGGTGAAAATGATTCTGGCTATCTTTGCCCTTTAACAAGACGAACTAAATGTGATTGACAAATTGTGCTGTAATTACAGAGGCATGTTTTCTAGCTATTGCCTGTATAACGCCTAAGGTATCTGTAAATGACGAAACATTCCAAATAAAATTAGATTTCCATTTATTATTTAGGCTTAGCCTTTAATCAATTATGAATGGCAGCTAATTAGCTCTCAGCTAGGACCATTTTTTCCCCAATGTCAAAACCTACATCCTGGGAGAGAGAACAATATTATAGCGACTCCGACGTGGTTTGATTTTGTTGTATTTAAAACGATATCTGGACTCCAAACCACAGAGACAATATAGAATATGAAACTGTGTGTGTGTGTGTGTGTGTGTGTATGTGTGTGTGTGTGTGTGTGTGTGTGTGTGTGTGTGTGTGTGTGTGTGTGTGTGTGTGTGTGTGTGTGTGTGTGTGTGTGTCTGTGTGTGTGTGTGCGTGTGTGTGTGTCAAACCGAAGTGGTTTGCAGGTCTGTGTATTAAGGCAGGAAAAAATCAAGAGTCAAAATGGGAGAGTCATTTCTCATTTCCTTGCTCCACTGAGTGTCAAGTGAGAGCCCTTGCATTCTGAATAATGGCCCAAACGAAACAGATTCTGTCTTTTGTGTTGCTGAGCAGCATAACTTGTCGAAAAGGCAGAGACAGGAGAGAAGCTGCATCCCCCAGAACAGTATCCCTTGTTAGAGTTTATATCCAAAGTCATACAACAAAAAGGAGGAAGGGTCAGGGGGTTGTGACAAAGAGGTTTCCTATGGATCCCTCTAGAAGCCTCTCTAATGAAAAATCATCAATCCTGCATCTGAAAGAGAAGTTTTGACCATGTCTTCTTTTTATCAAGAAGGTTTTCTTAACAAGAATCCAAATTCCAGTTGTTGTGTATGTGCCATCCTATCATTACTCATATGCTTCTTTCGAGAGTCGGTATGCTACCTACACTAGATTGTCTTTTCGCTAATAGAGTGGAGCATATACAGGTAATAATTTAAAACTGTGACCACACCGAGATGGGCATTTCCAATTTGCCAAAATATTAAAGGCAGCATTTACACTGTAATTAGCCATTAAACAAGCCTTAACATGAAATATGTTTTTTTCTGCTTTCCACTCATATGCATGCAGAGCACATCTCTGCTTATTACTGCTCATTTCATGCTACACTTCAGAGACCAGAGCACTGTATCTCTGCATGTTTGAGTGATGACAAAAACCTATTTGCATTGCATTCAAACCTCATTTGGTTTCTGTCTGTACACACTCCTGTAGTTCACACATGGTGGGTTAGTGAAGAACATCAACTCTGTCTAGTCATTTATTTATTTCATTTTTTTATATGTCAGAGCAAATGCACACAGACATGCTTTTATGGTCTTTTAAAGAATCAGGGTTTGTGATGGACACAGAGATGAACATCAGTCAAGTGCAGATTTAGTTCAATCACGTAGGTCTTTCACTGGAGGAGGACCTAATGAAATTTTGTATTGTGCCTGTCATGGCCCATGCTGATTGGATTCACGGCTCTTTGAAAAGCCGGAGTTGAATTGACAATATGACCCTAAGTCACGGTTTGGCCAAAGGTGTGAATCCCTTCACTTACTTGTAATGGACATAATTGTGCAATGGAAAAGGAACTCTCATGTTAAATTAACCGTGGTATTCATAGTGGATATACATACAAAGAAAAATAACACTGAAAAGGTTAAATGGTTTCCTCCCTGAATAGCTTGAGATGCCCCAGTCCTCGGAATGGCATTAGAGGAATGTATTCACTGCCAATTCTCACCATTTCACATGCACAATGGGTGAGTCCCGATTGAAATTGCTTATTCTATCTTTTCTTTGACAGCAATGGCAACATACCTCTCACAGTTCATACGCTCTGTCAGTACCATTGTAAATGCCTTGGATTTTTGTTCTGTTTTATTTCCACACTCCACTGGTGTTTTCCTGCAAATTATTTCAGATATACCACCGGCTCCAAATGGCAGCATTAACTTACAGGTGATGTCCAAATGCCATTACTTATCTGAGTGTTTGGCTGTGACACCTACTCAAGGGAGTGTAGCTGTTGAATATCTGTGTACATAGACTCTTACTTTTCCAATGCAATCTCACTATGTGTCTTTAATGGCAGATGTTTCCACTCTGCACCCTGTAAACCCAAGGGCGTCGTTAGTTCTGTATCAGGATTACTTTGGTGCCACCTGCCTGCCCAACCGTCTGCCACCTAGAAAAAATGTAAATACCAGTACTTGGCATGGCCCAAGCCAGGCTTGTAGACAGTGAGATAAGCCATCATGTAGGCGAAACACTCTGGGCTTGCCAAACATGCAATGTGGTAGAGCTCACAGTGACATACTTAGCCATGTACCACTGAAGACTAACATCTAAATGTCCCATATGTTTTGAATTATGAAAGGGAAGGCTTGAGCTGTCTTGGTGCACAGGTTGGAAATCCTCCGTTTCATAATATTTATTGGTGTTGTCAAAAAGCTGTCTCCCCACTCTCTTCATAACATAAACTACTGAGAGCTCTTTCTACTTGAATAACTTCATGATTTATGAACAATTATTTAAGGTATTTAATGATTGAGAAATATAAATCAGAGTACCATCAGTCAGGTCATGTAAAAATTTGACAATCCCTTTGTTAGCAAAACACAGATGCACTGGAACCAGTGAATTACGTAAAAGTTATATAGGACATTGCTTGGTTTATTTACCGGCTTGTTTGGGTCTTAAAGGTACAGTCAGCGATCGTACGCAATTTCAAGCCCATAACATGTTTTGTCACATTCAGCAATCATCACCTCACGATTCGCTAGAAGCCCATTCTGTGAGTACACTGTAAAAAAAGACCTGGTGTCTTTAGGCAGCCCAGGCTCCAGAAACTGGAAACAAGCAAAGTGGGGGCAGCATGTCTACCAAACAAAAACAAAACCTTGTGAGGAATTTCTCTGGGAATACTGAATACTGGTGACCTACCTCTCTGGTGTGTTTCGTTTGGTCCTTGGTTGAAATATAATGTATGTTTTGGAAAAAAGTGTCTGCTAATAGATTTAAATAGAAACATAAATATAAACAAATGTGATTTCCTCCACAATCGCTGACCCTCACCTTTAATAGCAAATTTTACTATTTCAGGCTTATATTCTACTTCTGGTACTACTTTCTGGTAAGTTCATGTGGATTTGAAAATCCAAAAGATAGTATCAAGTTTCATACGCTCTACATATCAATACAAAACATAGCACGACTCCATAGTCTACAGTTGCAAAGTATCAACTGTGAGGAATATGTTACAAATGGAGCCTCAGAAAATTGAATTCATGTAAACACAAATTAAATTGATAAATAACAATAACAGAAAAGTAATAAATGGAGTCTAAAAAGGACATTAATTCCCTAGAAACAGTATACAATACAATACTATTGGCAAAGATCTATAAATATAAACCATAATCATAAATGTCTATTGGCATAGTATATTGTAAACTAGTCTTTTTATCTCCCATCAGTTCAGTCACACTCATATGTTCTCTACTTTGGATGGAGATATTGTCATCTTAGCCGGACATTGTTGGGCATTATTTCACCTTTCATTTCTTATTCAGAAACTCGTCTCTTCTTCGGCCCCGCCCATCCAGGGAGTGAGTCTAAAGAATCGTGTGGTGGGCTCACGGGCTCTCTCAGCCCCAGACTCCACCGTGCAGGACTCCAGAGAGCTCAGGGATCCAGTGTCAGATCCTGTGCCCTCAAAGGCATATGTTCGCAGGCAGTCAAAGGGCGGCGCGTATGGGTCCCGGTCAGCCTCAGCCAGGCGATCCATAATGAACTGGCGGAAGACATCATCCTCGGGGCCAATGAGGTGGGAGTGGCGCAGGGACATGCGGATGCTGGCCGCCACCTCCTCCCTCCGCAACCGGCGTTCCCGGCGCCTGGGGTGAGGCCTCAGGGGGACTTGAGCTGGCAGGCAGTCGTTCTGGTTGCTGTTCGGCTCAGAATACCGCAATACTTTCTCCGAGTACTCCAAGGTTTCCATTTCATCCACTGACAACTTCTCTTGATTCCTCTTCCTATGTCTCCTCACAGCAATAATTAGTGCAGAGAGAACTGGGGGAGACAGGACAGAAGCTTAAACACCACATAGAGAATCAGCTGATGGAGTTTTAAGGGCAAAATGAGGCAGTGCTTAGATCTGTACCCCAGCCTATTAAGCCAATTCAATTTCTAAATGAGATGGGCTCAGTCATCAATCTCTTCTTTTTCAGACTCATTTATTTTAACATAAAAATAAGGAGGTTTTTTACCATTTTATGATTTGAATTACTGAACGTTTTCAAAGAACAGGCTTGGGTGTAATTTGTGGAATTTGCTTCCTCCTGGCATCAATTCTGAACAATTACATGTCAAAGCACTGACTTGAATATTTTCTTCAAAGCAGTCAGCAGCGAATTCATTCAGGCTTTAGGTCACAGAGTCATGAACAAATTTTCAGTCAGCTCATGATCCATGCTGTATACTTATGAAGCTCTAGGCTCCAGTTTGAAATAAATGGGTCTTTTCATTTAACAACGTGCATGTGTACGAGTGTTAGCTTGCAGATTATTTATATTAATATTTTATATGATTGGGACAGCGCACACAAAGCAGTTGTGCATTATTAGGCTTCACATTTTTGCAAACCCATGAAAGCACCCCAGGGCTGGCCTAATTACAGTCTCATGACCACATCAAGAAATAGTGTTATTCTTGACAAAGCATTTAAAATTACTTGCACCAGAGTAACTGTAGGATTTGAACTAGAGTTCATAATCATAATTACGTGAATTCTCTGAATGCACAGCGTTGAAGCCAGCCTCAAAGGCAGAAGCACAGTCACACACACACACACAATACTTGCCAGGTTATGTGATGAGGCACTTTGACTAACACAATGGCTCTGCTGAAAAAAAGGACTTGGTCTTTTGGAGAACTCTTTTGGAGTGTGCAATATCAAGGATGACATTCTCAATTACCAACAGCACTCTATCTCAATTGTCTTAATCATCTCTCTTCTTCATTGCAACAGATGTGGGACCTGTGAGCTTGATGGTCAAAATTACTCTAAATCAACTATGATTAATTAATGAAATGATCAGCAGCATGTCACAAGTCATCCAAAACACTTTTTTAATTGACACTAAATGAAAAATTGCTCTGATCCTGAACTTCCCTAAATTTAGAACTATACCATTATGATAAAGACAATGAAAACAGAACACAACTCAATAAAATATCAGACTCTATTAAGATAACAATACCCACAAATCCTCCCACCTTCCCTCATTTCTTACCTGCAAGTGTAGCCAGACAGACCAGAAGACCCATGAGACCTTGTAGATTCAAACCCATGGAAAGGGCGAAAGCCTCAACTCCACCCGACGGGCAGTGCCCAGCTGGCTGGCAGATGCACACACTGATGGTCAGAGTACTGGTGCTGGACATGGCAGGGGACCCACTGTCTGTCACCACTACTGGCAAGACATACTGGGTGCGGTCTTTCCTTGAGAAAGTGCTCCGGCGAGCCAAGATTCCTGCGGTGTTATCTGATTACACACATGGAGAGAGAGAGAGAGAGAGAGAGAGAGAGAGAGAGCTTGTAATTATCTGGAAAAGTTGTTAACAGGATATTTCTGTCTGGTCCCATTGCCATCAGCATAACAAACCCTGGTTATCTCGGATAGTAAAGTTTGGATTTGTGTTCTTCTCTGGAACCATGGAGAAGTAGAAATGGTGGCCCTCCATGGGCTCATCAGGATCAGTGGCACTGATCATCTGAATGACCTAAAGAACATGAAAGAAAAACTCAGGCAACCATAAAACAAGCAAAAATCATGTTTATCCATTAATAGTAACAGTTCAGCTGAATATTTTTGGTTTCTTTATTTATTTTTTTAACAGTGGAAATATATCATGAATCAACAAATCATTAATCAATCATTTAAAGAAGAACCAATATAAGGTAAGGCTATAACCAATATACAGTATCTATTTAACATACAATATTATGTAAAATGTGTGCTATTCATATGGAAAAAAAGGGCTAATAGGCCTATGTGGACATTTGCATGATTTATTTAGGCTCAATATCTGTGTAGCTTCAGCATGTAACTTCACCTCTCCTGCCTGTGTGCCCTCACAAATATGTGGCTGGTACTCTCTGGAAAGTTGTGGCGCATTGTCATTGATATCCAGCACTCGGATAAACACCTCCACAAATGACGATAAATAGCCCTCCCCTGAAATGAGAGGAAAAGCATTGACACATTGAACAAGCCGTGAGTCCCTGGCAGGGGCATGTTCTTCCTAGTGCAGACAAAATCCCATTGTCTCTGAAGGTTTATTTTTTGACAGCTAAAACATAGTCTCCATCTAAAAGCAGTGGGAAATAACTTTGTATAACAATGTCTGAAATGGATCATACAACGGTCTAGATAGCTTGCACAATGAAAAGGGTTTTGATGTCACTGGCTTATATATATGGCTCATATCATTTACTAGAGAGTTCCGACTGATACTGGGCTGAAGTAACCTCAGTGCATGTCTCCCAGAATGACAGATTTGCCTCACTTGTCTCCTTGGCAGAAATTGTCAGATTGTGCCAGTCATCTCTCTCTCGGTCCAGAGGTTTGGCCACGGTTACAGTTCCATTGTTGGGGTCTATTCCGAGAACGTTCCTCATGTCACTGCCTTTGGCCATGGAGTATCTGAATGAGAAAAAAGCAAAAGGGAAAGTTAATATCCAGGAAGCTGTTTCTTGCGGGTGATAGTACTGTTTTTTGGACCTCAAAATTAAGAACTGACATGCACTTAACTTCTCCAGGGAATGAATGAAGGAATGAATGAATGAGAATGCAGCCAACCAGAAGTCTAAGTGCTAGTAAAGGGTTGCATTTAAAATTCTGATTATGTAAAAGAAATCTTTCAGTTTCAAAACATATTTTTGTTCAAAGACATTCGTTGAAGTTGGGTCCTATTCACAAGACAATAATTAAAAGTCTACAAACAACCCTTTTAATAAGGGACTGTTAAATGCATAGAATATGTTGGTCTTAATCTGAAAAAGTTCTCTGAAACCTTATCAAGTGAAACATCTTTGTCATAAAGTATTGTAACGTCGGCGCACAAGACATTGCGTAGCGTTCTCCCACGCAGGGCATGCTGGGATGCGGGAGCAAACATTTGGGGTTTATGTCTGTATTTCTCCTTAGTTTTGAGTGTAATGTTAGCGTCTTTATTGTAACATGTTTTCCTTTTAGTTCTCCCTCGTCTGTTATCCTCTTTGTGTGGGGGGCTGCGTCCACCCCTGTATGTGTAGCGTGTGTGTGTACTTGACTTGCCCCGTGTGTAATGTGTTCTGGGTCTGTGTCCCTGCTCTCGTTTCCTCAGTCAATAATCCTCTTGACCGGACAACTGTGTGTGTCGCTATCAAATCGTTACAGTATAAGCCACCTGTTTCAAATTTCCATATGCGCAAAATTACATTATGTTCAAAAGACTTGAAATCAGCATTTGAGCACATAGCACAATCTGCTACAAATAGAACAATTATTTTGTTCCTTCTTGTATTGGCACTGACTTCTTCAAAATAACACAATATTAATCTACAGTCATATATGCCAAAGATCTAACCAATACCAAACAAACTATAGTTTGAGGCACACCGAATATCTATCATTTACAGTACCACATATCTCCAAAGAAAGCGGCAGGCGTTCATTTAAATACAAGGCTCCCTTTGACTGGAATAGCCTGCCTGGGGCCTTAAGATCAATTACATCTTTGAGTCGCTTCAAGACATCTTTGTTCACATATCTGAAAGCAAGTAACCGTTGTAACTGTTTTCATTAATGCTTTTTGTGTGTCTTTGATCTGTCTGATCTGTCAATATGCCCTGTTATAGATATGTGAGCGTACGTGTCTATATTTTCGTATATGTGTATGTATGTACTGTGCGCATGCATATATGTGTCTCTGTATATATATATGTGGATATGTAGATGTATGCTTGTTGCATATATGTGTATATGTATGTATTATTAGGGAATGGGAGCTGTTGGGTTGGGGTTGGGGGAAGGGGGCTGTATGTGAGTGAATGTGTATGTTGTACTGTACTGTACTGTAGTATCTTGTCCCTTTGTCTTTGTCCAGTCCTATCGAGGACCCTCTCGAAAATGAGATGCCACATCTCAAGAGGCATTCCTCTTTAAATAAATAAATAAAAAAAATAATGCAGATCTCTCTAAAATAATTTAATACCAGGTCTGTGAGAGATAACTGACCTGCAGATCAGGTGGTATAAATCTACAGATGTATGCTTATGTTCAGATTTTATAAAGATTTTCAGATTAAACTTGACTGCTGACCTTTCAATGTTCTTCCCCCAATTTCTCTAAGGTAATTGCCTTTCTGACTCATGAATCAGAATAAATCAGCAAAACAGAGGATAAATGCACCCACTTACAGTACATTGATAAAAACAAAAACAAAATCTTGGTTATTACTTAGCACAGAAAACAAAAAAAATGTTTCACTTACAATATTGGATTATTGGCTGCATCAGTGTCTCTTGCACTGACTGTTCCAACTTGTGTTCCAACAACCGCATTTTCAGGAACTTTCCATTCGTACATCAGCGCACTGAATACAGGTGGCTCATCCACATCTTCCACCATAATTTTCACTGTAGTTCTGTCGCTGAACTCATAGACACTGAGGAACCGTGTGTCTAAGTGGTCATTGATGGCATCCACGGCAATAACAAATCGTCTCTTGCTCTCATAATCCAGTGGCTGAAAACAAGCAAAATTCACAGCAGGTTTATAATTTAATGCAGTCCTGAAAATATTCTGAAATGACTTCACATTTAGGTTATTTACATAATAGTTGTCATTAATTTGATTTACATACCAGTAATATGAACATTATGAATGCTGTAATATGTCATTGGGAATGAGTTAAGTCAGATTTGATTCAGTTCTTATGCATAAAACAGTCATAGGACATCAGGGCCATTTCAGAAACATTTCATTTATACTATAGACGATGATCCAGGCTTTTTCTTGACCATGTGTGGATTTCAATACACAACACCATGCTTGTTAAAAACAGTTTTTCAGCTGTTACCGTGTCCCCCAAAGGACTTGAGAAAAGACTATCACTTCCATTTCCGAACAAGTCCAATCCATCAACATTAAATTCTTTCTGCCTCATGCCTTGAGTGAACAGCATATCAGAACTCATAAAACCAATTCTGTGAAGGGCAGTCAACAGGAGAGAAAGACTTCAAGAATAGGCTGAGCCATTTCTTTCTGAAAACTACCATCGGGACATCTTTTACAACATTGGCAAAGGAATAGGAAGAGGGCATGCAAAGAGACTGTCAATATCACGTCTACACTTTTGTAATCAGAGGGTTAGGCCAATCCTCTGATTTAGACTTGGCTATACATTAAATATGTTCAATCCATTTGAATAGAATGAAGGCCCTGATGAAGGCCAATATGGCCGTAACACGTAGGCCCATGTGCTTTTAACCAATTCTTGCCATATTAAATGAAAGGCTTTTTAAAATACTTTTTCAACCTCAGAGTGCCTCTGCAGTTTCTTTTTTCTTTTTAAAAATGAAAAAAGGGTTTAGTATCCATAATGGAGAACTGAGGTTTCTGAATCTCACCTTGGCCAGCAGAATCACACCCTCTTGAGTCACAGGGTCAGTTTGAATCTTAAAGGTGGAGCTTTCTTCCAAGTCCTCCAGGCTGTAGTTCATTCTGGCGTTCACACCGACGTCTCCGTCTTCTGCCATGATCCTACCCACTGTGGTGCCCAACGCAGCTGACTCTGGCACTGCAAATGTGTAGAGGTCTGTGAAGATAGGTGAATTGTGAGTCACTAGTGTTATAGATTTTTTTTCTATATTGAAAATGCACAAGGTCAACAAAGAAAAGTTTATTTTTCTTTGATATTTGAACAGCTGCATCAAATATATGGAGGTTACCCTTAAAATGAGAGACAGAGAAATTGCATACTTTCTGCAGAAAGGGGGAAAAACTGTAACAGTAGGTAAATTACATGGGTGCTATTTCATGCTGTTTTACAACCAATTGCACTATGAGTTATTCATTTATAAAGATGGATCTGTATTAAAGCTGTGATCTATTTCAAAAGGTCATGACAAATGTCCTTTCATGTGGGACTGATTAAAGATAACTGTGGAATCATGCATATGCACACTAAAACGTAATACACATTCAAACATACATCTTCAGTTCTGTTACTCAAAACTTGTAGGCTAAAATGGACTTGAATGTTGACAATGGATTTAGCAGTTTTACTAACACACCACACTGATTGGTATTTTCTTTATCAATAGCAGTTTTTGCAACACTGTAACAACTGCCAACTCTCACACCTTTGATTGGTGTGAGAGCACGTGGAGCCAATCAAATGAATGAATCTCACTCTCAATGTGTGAGAGTTGGCAGCTACTGTATTCTGCTGTAATGTTGGGTCAAGGAAGACAATGCTCAATGCAATCTATAGACAACAATCTCTCATTAATATTGTACAGCTAGCATTCCTAAACTTAACACTTTAAACTGTGCATTAATTTAGTCTAATTCTTCAACATATCATACAAAGTTTTCTTTTTTTTTGTCGAACTGGGTGTGACTTCCATAGGGCTCTTGGCTGTACCATTCTGAAGCCTATGGGCAAAATCCAATGATCATTAATATAGAATAGTGTTTACAGCACAGTAAGCTCCAAATTCTAACAATGACTGCTATAAATATCAGGCATAGATAGAAAGTGGGACGGCTAGGATTCTGTGATAATGATATTTAAATCAACATTTGAAGCTCTTTGAGTCGTGAATAGTGAATTTGAATCGTGTTAAAGCTTATAACCAAATGTTACAGTATCATATCTGGATTCTACACAGCCCTACAGCAAATGCACACCAAACTTGATTAGAATGACTCTGAATGTCTTTTTTAAAATGTCAGAAGACGCAAATGTCAATGAATGCAAAGGGGAAAATAACAATGAAATCTTAGGAGGACTTACTGTGTTGAAAATTGGGCCCATTGTCATTGACATCTGATAAGGTGATGGTCACTGTTGTGGTGGCTGAGTAGCCACCATTCAAACCCATCATGTCTTTGACCTGGACCACTACCAGATATCTCTCTCTGGCTTCACGGTCCATGTTTGGCCAAGAGGTAACAATCAGCCCTTGGGAGGTGAAGACAGCGATATAATGAAAAAAAGAGAGAGAAGCATTTTCTAAGTCCAAAAGGTGGGCTTTTACAATCAGCAAGTTCAAGATATACACCAACTTTGAAAATGTACTTGTGATATTGCAATACAAATATTACACATATCAAAGTCTCTCAACAGTCTACAAGTGTCTGAAGGTCATCATAAAATTCTCACTTTTGGGAAGCAATGGACATTGGTTGTGTGTGTGTTTTTTTCATCTCCAAAGAAGGTTTGGGATTAGCTTTGATAAACTTTTCTCTAATTTACACTTACGTAAGCTTATAGAGTGTGAATCATTTTTTTGGAAATTAATTAAACATCATTTTTGTCAAGGCAAACTGACCTGTCTTTGGTTCCACAGAGAAGTAGGGGTCCCCCTGTAGGATGGAGTATATGAGTTTGGCATTGCTCCCCGTCAGTGGGTCATCTGCATCTGTTGCTGTTACCTGAACAACGGTTGTACCTATCATACATGATCACATAGAACAGTATCAATCAATCCATCATGTGTGTATGTGTGTGCGTGTGTGTGTGTGTGTGTGTGTGTGTGTGTGTGTGTGTGTGTACAGTATGTGTATGTGCATGTCTCTCTATCTCTATCTCTCTCTTTCTCTCTCTCTCTGTGTGTGTGTGTGTGTATTGTGAGAATGCCAACAAATGATGTAAAGTCGCTGTCTTTCTGTCAGACTCTGTGCACCTTTTTTCCAAGCATTCTACTGTCCCACTCCTCATGGGCTAGCTCCTCCTGCCTCTCTCTCTCTGTAATGCTCTTCCTCTGCTAAGTTATATTGCTCTCCCTCTCAGGTCCAGTGCGAGCACAATATGATTTATTACAATAAAGACATTATGCCATAGAGGCAGATTACATATAAATTGAAATGGTAATGTGTGTGCCAATGGTAATGATAGCAATATTTAAGTAGAAATAAATCATATCCAGGGAAGTAGTGTGGTAGTATGATATCTCAAGAAAATGCATTTAGCCACCAGAATACTGAAATATAGTGGGAATGCCAAGAAATGTGACTCTAGGGCTGTGATGACAATCAGAAATATTAAAAAGGATCTACTTTCAAAAATGCAATGTTATGTTGTATTTATGTGAACCATATCTGTTATATGCCATCATTTAAACTGTTGAATCTGTTATTAATAAAATAATTAGTTTCATAGTTTAGTTTTTACTGTAATTGTTTGCATGTGTTATATTATTATTACATAGCAAAAATGGAAAATAGATATTCTATGGTGTAATATTCAGACCTACCCATTGGACACATCTCTGGAATGCTGGAAACATAGGGTTCATTTTGGAAAACAGGAGCATTGTCATTAACGTCTTTAACTTTGATGATAAACTCTGACTCAGGCTCAACAGGCTGCTCTGTCCTCCTGTCTATGGCCTGGGCCTGGAGGATGTAGAAGGCCTTCTCTTCCCGGTCCAGCGTCTTCAGGCAGCTGATTTCACCTGTGTACTCATCGATTTCGAAGATCTCACCAGCCCCCTCTCCAGACAAAATATATTTGATAGCAAAGTTCCCAGTATCAGAATCTGTTATGAGCTGTGAATAGGGAGACAAATAACTACAATTTAGTATATGTGTCATATAATTATGTCATATAAATTCAGGCTTGAGAAAGCAGTAATGGGATTGATGGGGGGCACAGCACCTTGCCAATGACTCGTAGAATAGGGTCTTCTTCCTCCACAAAAAGCTCATTCCAAATCCAGCCACGCTTGAGTCGCGGGTGAGGCGCTAGTTGACTTGTGGTCGACTGCAAGATGTAAACACTATTTGGAGCCCCTCTATCTGCCAGCACATAGCCGGGCAGCATGAAGGTGATGATCACCATGGGAAGGACAGCACAGTCCATGGTTTCAATTTATCTCTTTGTTTTGAACTGGTTATTTCATACAGTGGGTTTTAATTCCAGCGTACAACGGAAATGTCATTTTGGAGCTTCATGACGACATTCCAGTGTGGAGTCAAAGCATTTACATTTCTGTATCACTGCACCTCTGTCCAGCTTCAGTGGCTTTTTTTATTCTATATCAACAAAACAGGAGAACAACATGCAGTAAAACCATTAAAGATAATGTATTGAAGTAGCTGTATGGTGAATGACCTATAGCAGTGTTTCTCAAAGTGTGGTCCGGGGACCACTGGTGGTCCGCAAGCTATCCCAAGTGGTCCGCGAGGAGACGTGGTAAAATATAGTATAGATGCAATATTCAACCAACTTGTATGTAAATCCAAACAGTTCTGCAATATTGCCTATGTAAGCTATGCCAGTTTAAATCATATTAATCATCTGACACAATAAGCAAGGTGCAAAGACAATAAGCAAGGTGGTTCAGTGAGTAGGCCTATTGTGTAATATACTTTTGAAGTAGGTACTACTCTTTTTTTAGCTAGGTAGTCCGTGACGGTTTTTTTATTGGATAAGTGGTCCTTGGTCTGAAAAAGTTTGAGAAACACTGACCTATAGTATATTGTTGTAAACTAATTTACATAATCATAATCTATATTCCTGCAAATACTGATTGCAATGAATTATTGTGAAATCTGACATTTATTGATGTGCTTAAGGAACAAAACTATTTGTATTAATGAGTAACATTTGTCATTTACCATTCCTACATTATAGGACACAAAGTTTTCTAGCTGAGAATGTAAACTTAAACCATTAAAATAAAATAAAAAGTGTGTGTGTGTGTGTGTGTGTGTGTGTGTGTGTCCAATTGCAAATGTGAATGGAAATGTATGACTGCCCAGGGCTACTAGATGTGTCCCTCAAACAATTAAGAACATGAAGAGTACTTTTTGCTTTGGATAAAAGTTATTGCCAAAACTTAATCTCAGCTCTTTTGTTATGCATATACCGTAATCTGTCACTTTAAATGGTCCAAAAATACTATTTATAACAAATCCTGTAACACATTTGATTTTGTGATACATAACTGAGAAGCAGGCTTTCTTGTAATCCCATTAAACGGAGCAGACAGAAACTTGAAGACACTTGAAGACACTTGAAGGCATTCAAAATGTCAATATTTGCGTCCTTAGTGTAAACAAAACATCACTACAGACAAAAGTCTGGGTGCCAATGCCATTCATCATGATCGGTAAGTCCATCTGTAAACTGCCATCCTTAAAATGTAAATGTGGTGGTGAATTGATTTTGGTTGAATCAAAATGAAAATGTACCATCAAGTGCTACTCAAGTCAGTGCATCCCTCTAATAATGATTGGTCAGAAATATCAACATTAAAGTCTGGACATCGGTTATATACAGTATATGACAGTATTAACCCATTGCTGTTTAAATCATCCTCTCTCCTATTACCAACTGATTGCAATTGTTTAATCTCACAACACAGATTGGCTACCCTTATATTCTATTATGTCACAGTGGCAAAAAACAATTACTGATGGCCAATTTCCTTTTGAAATTCAATTTAGTTACAAAATGTGAGGGTGTGTATGTGTTTATGTGTGTGAGTGTGTCTTAACATATTTATATCTTCACAGCTTAGGGAGTGACATTCCAATTAGTGACCACTGAATCGTGAGCTAATGATGAGCTTTCATAGGCTTGCCAAGCACACATCATGAGACCAAAATTTAGAAGTTACTGGCGTTATGGGGGAAACTCAGCTGTCAACTGTGAGCACATCAGAAAAGGAGAGGAGTAAATAATACCCAAACGTGGCTTATGGCTCATGCACTATCTATGACACTCTGGAGGAAAAAAACAAAATTGAAAGGGGGGAAAATCAGACAGGTCTGATTGTTTCATGTAGTTGAACTTTTAGCTATTTTCGTTTATTTCTGTGCATCTCTGAGGTATCAAGAACAAATACTCTATTTCTGTATTTCATAGTTTTATCCATAACCTCCTATTGTCTTTCTATGTAGTTTGTTTGTTTAATTAAAAAAAAAAACATAGATGGGAACTTTTTGAGTTCACATTAATTAGTGGCTTAAAATAAACCATAACAAATATCTTTTAAATACTGAAATATTAATAAAACCTGCACAATTTTGTGTTGTCTTGGACTTCTAGGATCTAACTGGTGTCTCAAGACTTTGCCATGGATAAATCATTTTTTCATGAAAAGGTTTTAGCTCGTCTATCAAGGGTTGAACAAAGGAGACATATATGACATCATACAACTGAGCAGTTTGTAATTGGTCATGTGGGGGCTGTGCGTTTGGTAAAATGTATCCTGTTATGCTTGAAAAGATGGTGACACCAACTTCTATTGAAGTGTAACCATGTATGTCCCCCACAAACAAACATGTCTGATATGATGGAAAAAAGAAAGAAAGAAACAACCTTTTTTAAAAAATAGAAGATCTACCTTTGTTTGAAACTACTAAGACTTTATTTGGCATATCACTTGTATACTAGAGAATAGGAAAGATGAAAGACACAAACATCTAGAATATGACTTTGTTAAGTTTCACTAAGTTGAGAGATATTGACATTTTGTATTTTTTAAATAGCATGAAATTGAATAAACTTTTTAATTATTTGTTTTGATCAGTCTCAATCAACGTCAAGGAAGCATGGCAGATTCAGTAAAGAAAATGAAACGATTACGTTTAGATTTGGACCACATACATTTGCTGTAGTTCCTCATCACTGGAGTGTAAAAACAAAAACACATACCTTTCTCTTGAATTCCAATTTTTCCATAGAAATGTTCATGTATGATTACAATCACACACAATAATCCATCTCTAGTAATTCCAGAAGTTGTGAATTATAGACCTCCTACATATAAATATAGAGTATATGTGTGTAGAGGGATAATGTCCATGCGTCTCCCCGTCCCAACCAACTGATGACCTCTCTTTCAGTGACTTTTTTCTCCTTCTCTACAACTTCTCGGGAAGAACAAACACTGGTGCTATTGTCTGGACTCCTATCTCCACCACACGGCAAACACTCAAGGCCTTCATTCTGATGCGAATGACCCAGGCCTGAGATACAAATGGATTTCTATGTTTTCTCTTCTCCCTCTCTCTCTCTCTTCTGTGGGATACAATAGAGCACTTATGACAGTGTTGCTGGTCAGGCAGGATGGCGATCCATGGAAGGCAGGCATTTCTGTGAATGATAATGGGCTACAGTCTGGTTCTGACATTTAGTCCAGAAAGGAACTCTCTACGTAGCTGGTGGCTTGGTTTGACAAAAGTGGTGGCCCTTCAGTGTCTACATTCCTATTTAGATTTCTGAAGTAAGGGTGTGTCCAAAAAGTGAAAGAAACTTGTGGTGGAAAATGGACAAGCTTGTTATAAGGTCAGCCTGTTGAAAATGGGGATGTGCACTCTGCAAATCAACTGCACCCTGTTGAACAGAACTCGTGGCAAACAAAGTGAACAGGCTGAAATAGCAGAGAGAGAGAGAGAGAGAGAGAGAGAGAGAGAGAGAGAGAAAGTGCTCTGTGGAAATGTACATGAAAGCACATACCAACAGAGGACACTGTAGCAACAGCTATTGACAACTCCATGACAGGAGAAAGCTGCGCATGGACAGAGAAGGATAAATTTAATGTGTGTGTGTGTGTGTGTGTGTGTGTGTGTGTGTGTGTGTGTGTGTGTGTGTGTGTGTGTGTGTGTGTGTGTGTGTGTGTGTATGTGTGTGTTGGTTTAAAAAAAGAAAAAAAATCTGAAATGTAAGCTAATGAGTCTATGATTCTAGTCCAATACAATTTCTCTCAAACTAAATAAATTGCTCCCATGCACCGAGCCAAGGTGTAAACACCAGAGACTTTTTGGAATGCTTACACAGCACGGGCAGCTTTTACTTCACTAGTTGAGACAACAATATGTAAACACTGGCCCACAGCAATGGAGTTCAAAACAACAGTAGCTTTTGCTTTTTCTTACAACAAAACCTTCAGGTCGTAGACAGACTGATTCAAGATAAAATGCACATATTATAAATAAAGCATGTCTGTATATTCACATACGTTGGTCTTTCCTTTGCAAATCGTTGAGGGATTTCTTGAGGGAAACCTTTTTCTAGACATACTGTAAAGCCAAGTTAACCTGTAAACCTAAGATACACAGATGCATGTACAGTTGAGATAATCCTGCTATATATGTCTTGTCTTGTTTTAGTAGGTTTAGCAGTCTTTGCATACTGTTCTGTTATGCTTTTGTCTTAAGATGTGATGAAAAGATGTGATTTTTTCCTTAAAGGTGTCCTTGATCCTCATTTCATTAAGACGCTGTATATTTACCCTTGTGTAAGTGTTGGTGAGGTTGAGAGTGTGGGAAGAGGAAACTTCCACCCGGTATCAGTATTGTGTTCAGCCCTTTGCTTAAGGAAGGAAGGAATTTGTCATTTGTAACTGCAGATTAGTTCTCGCTGTGAACTCCACAGCTCCCATTTTGATACCATATCAAACAGAGAAATGTCAGGACCTGTACTGTGACATTTAGAGCCTCCATTGTAGACTGTGTCTAATTGAGCTTCCCTCATTATAATGATGGAGAATACGGCGACAGCCGTGAAAAGAACATCAGAGTATTATACAGGCAGGAGATTTCCATTACCACACTTCTTGCTCTCCGTATGATAAGAAAACAGCAATCCATTCATTTATCTCCCTGTCAAACTATCAGTCTACAGTGAGGTTTTTTTCCTGATTCAGTCAGAAACACACACACACACACACACACACACACACACATACACACACACACACACACACACACACACACACAGAAGGGAGAGAAGAAATTACTAGAGATAGACATGAAACAATGTTTTTTTGCTTGAATGAACACTACAGGAGGGTTGTAAGGCATTTCAGAGTAGCACCATCCTCACAGGACACAACACCATGGGCTGTTTGCCGGGGCTTGCATCCTATGAGGCCCCTTCTGCTGTTGGAATCTGAAGACAGAGGGGTCTGAATTGAGGTAAGTGTGTGGTGGTGGGGGTCTACATCACCCGGGTGAGTGATGAGGGATGTTCAGGAAGGCTTTAGGCTTGTAAGACAAAATCATGAGACAAAGTGCACAGCTGTGGAGCTCCAGGGTGTCAACAGCTTTGGGCTTCAATGATAAACGCCCTCAATAACAGGCGCAAACAGAACGGATCCACAGCGTGGCTCTCTGCCCACACCTCCTCCACATCATGTGTCAACTGAAGACGTTTATATTGTAGGCTCAACCATATGCAGTGACTCTTTGCTTTGCTGTCATCAGTGCAACACACACACAGAAAGAGGCCCACTGTGAGACAGTGGAAATTTGGCCTGTTGCAATGCCATTGGAATTCCATTCATGCCGCAGCTTTAAATGCAAAGTGAATTTCCCATTAAAAATGCATGCTTCCTCATATCCTCTTTGGCCTTTGTCTGTTCAACCACTGGTAACTTGGGACACTTATGACAAATACTGTAAGGACAGAAAGCTGACTGCCAAGGGCTAAATTTAAAATTGCTTTATTTTGCTCAATGTTAAGCATTGAGGAAAAAAACAAAAAACAAATGTAATGCTGAGTGTCATTTTGTAGCATTTTCTGTGTAGTAGTACCGGTATGAAAAAACACTAAAAGAAATCCTGTCCAGGCAAGGTGTTACTGTAATATGTATACAGTACTGTATATATAGTAAACTAGATGTACCGCAAAGCGGTACAAAATATGACCGCCGCCCAGTCCAGCACATTTTTTCCACAAAAAGAAATCACGCTGAAAAGCCTATATGATTCTAACTGTCTCACTAAATTGCATTATCCACACTCAATTCTTGGTATCTGCTAGACAACAAGTACCAAAACATGATTAGTTCATAGATTTCACATGTAAAATTAATTGTATACAACCCCACCTCCATCTTGCCTGTTCATAATTCTGAGAAATTCTTGATTGTTTGTGTTATGTTTATGTTATGTGTGTGGGTGTGTGTGTGTGAGTGTGTGTGTGTGTGTGGGTGTGTGTGCCTGCGTATGTGCCTGTGCATGCAAGCGTACATATGTCTACTGTGTGAGTATGTGTCATACGTATGATTACTGTGAATGTATGTGTGTGTGTGTGTGTATCTGTTTGTGCACATGTGTGCACATGAAATGGGTTAACATGACCCCTGGAGGCAAACATACGGAAAAAAATGGTCATCCTAGGCCCTACAGTTCTCAAGATATTCACAGAGAACTGTGTCTGCCCTACCCTCCTTTCGGGGGGTCCAGTCCAGTGGGGGGGCTACAGATCAAAACGAAGGCCCCCCATGAACGAAAGTACACAAAACTTGGCATGCATTCGGAGGGTGTCATAATGATCCTACACTTTTCATTTCGTGCAGTTTTGACCTTGTCAGCCAGAGATATTGTGATGAAAACACCTAATCTTCTGCTTTTTAATTTTTAACTTGGTGGCGCTATACATGAAATAAGTGGTAATGGGATGGGTTGACATGCCCCCTTAAGACCAACATACATAAAAAAGGTGGACCTCCTAGGCCAGGGGTCGGCAAATAGTGGCCCGCGGGCCAATTTTGGCCCGCCATTGATTCTATCTGGCCCGCGAGATGACGTTAATTTGCTGTTGAATGAATTTTTTTTTTAACCCCATGTTTTTAAAAAGAAAAAAAGGCCTACAGCAATCCCATCAATTTCAAAACATTTATTGAGGTATAGATGATAGTCCTACTAAAGTGACAAAACAGGTGGAACATCCTTGCAGTTATCCATGACGCACAGGTCGGAACGGTATTGGCACGCGAGTGCGCGTAATCTTGTGCAAAAAAAAAAACAACAGTGTCCTGTCTCCCTCTTCCAGTGGGCAAGGTCAAAAATAGCCTATGTTTCGTTAAATTAATAGGCTTGGCATTAAGAAATGCAGGCAGGCTCAACACATACCTCTGCTTCCATTCTTCTTTGTAGGTCCTGCATTCTGAATCAATTTTTCTTTTCAAGGCTTTTGACAACGACATTTTGCATCGATAACTAGCATATAGCAATGTTCAGCTAATCATTTACACGTCATCCAAAAGATTAATATTTGTAGCCTACACATTAGTTACGGCAAGTTGCTAGGCAAGTCGCCTGTTTCATGAGAGACGACAGGAGATGCAGCAGGCGGCATAAAAACAGCGCACATAAGCAAATAAACGTTTTTAATGGAATTAAATTAAATGCATTTTAAAAGTTAGATGATGTTTATTTTAATATAATATAATAATTAATAATTTAAATAGTAGGCCTATAACCCCCCCCCCCCCCATTACAAAAGCTATGGCCCGCGATGCCATTGTCTGAAAAAAAATTGGCCCGGGTCCAAACGTAATTGCCGACCCCTGTCCTAGGCCCTATGGTTCTCGAGATATTCACAGAAAACTGTCTCCGGCCACCTACAGGCCAGTTGCTGTATAGTAACATAAATTAATTTATTGTGTGGCCACCCATGAACGGAATTCCACAAAATTTGGCATGCATACAGAGGGTGTCATAATGATCCTACACTTTTGACTATGTTAGGTCACAGATACCTGTGATTACAACACCTCATTTTTACTTTTTTGTGTTTAACTAGGTGGCGCTATACATGAAATGAGTGGTTATGGAATGGGTTGACATGGCCCCTTGAGATCAACATACAAAAAAAAAATGGTCCTACTAAACCCTACAGTTTTCGAGATATTCACAGAAAACTGTGTCTGCCCTACCCTCCTTTCGGGGGGTCCAGACCAGCGGGGGGGCTACAGATCAAAACGAAAAACGATGGTTCCATGCTATGCATGTGGGGTTACAGGCCCACCAAGTTTCGTGTACCCCGGTCTTTCAGTGTCCCGGGACTCATTGACCGAAATTTGGGCATGCGAAAAAGAAAAAAAAAAAAGAAAAAAAAAAAATTTTGAGTAAACCTATATGACCGCCGCTTCGCTGCGCGGCGGTCATAATAAAGTATAGAATTGCTTTGATTTTGCAACAACCATTACTTCAACTGGTTAGAAAATCTCAGGTTGGCATAGATTATTATATGATGATTGCAAGACAGCCTATCCTGTCTGTTAGTAGGGCAATACCTACAAGTGACATGCCAGTTATCTTGCGGATAGCAATTGTGCTTTCACAACTCTCCATCCAATCAAACCATAGTAATATCCTGTTGATAAGTAGGTGAATGACTACTACATTTAAACTAAACACTATAAAGAAATAGTCTAAAGCAAACATCACATTGTCCTAACCAAGACATAGAACAGTGAATAAGAATGGTTTGTATGTTCAATGTTCAAATGTTTGACGCAATAGTGCTTAAGCCTCCATGGCGAAGTATCTGTTGCAGATCAAGCGAGCATTCTACTGAGTGCCATTTCATTTTCTTTCAATGGCAAGCAATGTATAAGAACCCTCAACAGCCCTGCCCACCCCAAACACGAGACACCGTAAGTTATGGTAGTGCCAACCATCACCACAAACTCATATATATCTATCAGTGGTGTATACTTCTTGTAGTCTTACATCTGTGACAACAGCTGCTGAAAGCCTAATCAGCTGTGCAAAAACCGAGAAACTCTTATCTCTAACTATCCAACATAGCTCCCAAAGGACATAATAGGGATTTGAGAAACACGTGTATCACATCTGCCATATTGATGAAACACATTAATTAATTCTTGAGAAAGGTTATGGGGCATACACAGCCATCTCTAGGTGAAACACGCTAGCTGATTGCCAGACTAATGCCCATTTGTATGGGCTGCGACTGTCTTCCCAACAATGCCAACAATGATTAATGGACAAGGTTACAAAGTATTTACACAAATAAGTTGAAAATTATTGATCGGCAGAACACACTGTCATCCCCCTCAGGGACGTGGTTCCCCTGAAAGAATGCGCAATACCTGTGGCCAGGGCTAAATTGAGACGCAGATTGTGTCTGACTGATCAATGTGGATCTCTGCTGAGGCATCAATCTAAGCATTCTGAAACAGGGGCAGGTACATTAACATGTATAAGCCAGCTTGTCCCAACAATGTCCTCTACCCAGAACCTGCCGAGGAAGCAGTCAGCCATTAGAGAGCCCAGATCAAACTCCCCTCCTCTCTAGCCATTTATCTAGATGAAATGTTGGAATGACAAACTTGTACATCTGCATTCAGAGGGGTTTGAAGTGCCTAGCCTGTGCAACAATAATTAACAAATCGTTGAACAAAGCCAATCAAAAATCCCATAGAGATAGCATACACATACTGTAAATATGATGTGAAATGGCCTTGCATATGTGCACTGGATTACAGTACCTGGATGTGCTATGTGCTTCTTATCTTTATCGTTGCATTTGAATGAAAAAACATTCCTATTTCAACTTTGCTCATGGTCTATTTTAAAACGTTTTTTCAAAAGTGTAAAATATAGCTAAATTGCAACTTTATTTCTCACAATTCTAATTCTCTTGTAATTGCGAGTTTATTTCTTACAGTTCTGACATTTTTCTTGCAATTGCGAGTTTATTTCTCACAATTTTGAGTTTTTTTCTTGCAATTTCGACTTTTTTCTTGCAATTGGGACTTATTATACGGAATTAATGGACGAGGGCGAGGGGCAAAAAACTCCCCGACGCGCAGCCATTAATTCCGTATAACTGGACACACCTCGAAGGCCGTTATCCCGCTTATTACCCGGTTGCCACTGTAAACACTGGAAACACGCGGTTCTGTTTAAAAAGAAGCTCACTAGTTCAGCTTGTTGTACAACTTTAGCATGGACAGTTATCTTGTTTACAGTTGATTCCATTGTTGGGAAGCCTGCAACCAAAGATTCTAGAGCGCTGCAACCGTCGTCCTACTATGGTTGTTATAGTTACCATTCATAAGCATTGATATGGAACGGTGTCCTGTTATTCAGAATTAAAGGCCACCTGCCAGCCAATCAGAAAAGAGTATTTCTTCTCTCCGGGTGATAATAAGATATAATCAAGGGCAGTTATTCTACTCTACTATAAACAATACTCAAGCTAGTTGTGCAGCTAATTTAATGCTAGCTAATGCATTCAAATGTCTAGAAGGCATCTACACTGTAGGCTACATAAGGAAGTGAAATGGGTATGGCTGGGGTATGGGGTCTTATAAAGTTGTGTCTTGAAGCAAAGAACAAATTAATTGTATCTGTTGTAAAATGTTACGTTTAATTTCTTTACCTTTTTTCACACGCGTGTCAGGGTCCTGTTAGATATAGCTGCCAAGGAAATTTTGCTGTTGACAAAATGTTAACTTTCCCAAAGTATGTGGAATCTTTGACAAATGTTCTTTCAATCTTTCCCTTGCCTTCTCCTCTCTCAAAGGATGTTTCCAGTTGGGTATTAATTGGGAAAAGAGTGACCCACCTGCCTCTCAAGAGTTTAAGCTTTTGCATATGTTGTACATTGACAGATAGATAGATAGATAGATAGATACTTTATTGATCCCCAGGGGAAATTCAAGGACATAATGAGGTAATTGACATAATGAGGTAAACTATTTAATGTCCAAGAAGGAATCACATGTTGATTACAACCATCTACACCACACCTTACCAACAGCCAAAAAATGTAATTATGTAATACATGTATATCTGTAACAAATAAATTGTTCTTTTATTTGTTGAAAAACATGTTATTTAGTGCTTATGAATGTGTTATAAAATCCTTCTATTGCTACCCTTCAGCTAAACTTCAGAATGACAACTTAACCTATTGTTTGTCCTTTCACAGTATGGCTAAAGAGTAACAGTTTTGTCATTATATTCTTTTTGTAAAAAAAAAAAAACATAGGCGTGTGAGTGAGTAAATGGGAAAGGCTATTCTTCTCCCTCCCACTCTTTCTTTCTGACATCTCCTTATAGATGTTGCTTACACCTATAGAAGTTTGCTTACACCTACAGTATAAGTTCCAATTTCAGAATAGAGTCCTAAGAAGAAAGAGTGATGGAATAACCCTCTTCAGTGTTCTTCAGTTGCTCCTTTAACAGCCATGTTTAATTCAAACACTGGAGCTGGAGAATAAATCAACAATAATCTTGACAGTCCATTTTTCACTGTGTAGACGGCATCAAATAAAGAGCCGACATAATTACTGTATGGCTCATCCATATTTACTTTGCTTCCCATGGCATATGGCACAGCCCTGCTAAAAAATATTTGGCTCATCTTGCGATATATTATGCATACACACCTTGTGTTACAATTGCATCAGAAGTCATTCAAAAAGAGCAGAGTGGAAGAGAAAACAGAAGGAGAGAGATTACAACCAACCAGTGAGACTAAGGGATAATACCTACAGTATGTTTGAGTAAATAACCACACGACAGACACCTTGTTAGAGTTACGCAAAACCAGCCTAATGATGACAAAGGCTGGTTTACTATTGCAGTGAGCTAATGTCAGCATATAGTTTCACAGATGGCTGTACAAGAAGAGTGTGAGCCTCTGAATGTGATTTATTAAAAAAGCGAGTGAGAGATAGAGACCCCCCCCCCCAACTCTCCCAGTCTCACAAGAGACCAGCCAAGTGCACCAATCAAAGTTAATCATGCTGAAAGATGTCATGGCAGACCATTCAAGCTCTGGCAGACATGTGCATCTGTTTATGCACATCAGAGTATATTAGAGTTACTGTGATGGCAGGCTGGCGTGTCAACAGGTCTGACAGTGATGGTGTTAACTCACCAAGAAGGACACAGGCATACTTTAGAACCTGAGGTACTGCTCAGATCAAGTCCTCTTGTAACACAGTATGAAATTGATTGTTCCGCAAGATGCATTCTCTGATCCATACTTATGTTAGACTATTTAAAACTGTTGAGAAATGGGTTTGAAAGGTCAAAAGCATGCACAGTATGTGTTTGAGAAGTGAGAGAATGTTGACTGATGTTGTGAAACAAGCTTTGACAGCTGACAGAATTAGTGCTTTGATTCATCCCCCTGCACCAAAACATGTTTTGAAATAAACTTCTCCATTCTTGTCCATTCATAATTCCAAAATCTGCCAGATGCTCACTGGCTAATTTGACACATTTTGAGAATTACAGGTATATTTAAGATGAGGTGGTATATAACACAATTAACTGACATTTTGGACCATAGCTTGTGCTGTATTGCCTATACTATTATGTTTGGCTTTTCTTACAGTATGTAGTTTGAGAAGACATAAGTCTGCGTTTGAACTAATTAAAGGTTGCCTTGATAACTGATCCACATAATATTGCAAGAAACCCTCACTGGCAGCCAAGCTCCATAGCTTATATTGCATATTGCTTCAGTTATACTCAATCCTTTTCAGCCTCTACAGCCATTGTTGCCACAACTGTGATGTTTTTGCTGTATGTCCATGGCAGTTCAAGCCACTGAAAGGTCAAGGGTGGCATTTCTCCTGCTTCCCCTCTACATTCTGGAGATTGGTAGTTGACTTTAATTACACACTTTTCTGAACATGTCATGTCAGGAGCTACGTTGCCCTTTCAAAGCGCTGTCTCAGAAGACCCGTTTCTTTAGACTGAATGGACATGGAGAGCACTTTCTTGTCACTTTCACATTTTGTTGATAATGTTGTCTTGTCACAGTATAACATCTGGTACTACAGTTGATGCTTGACCTCTCACACAGCAGACATCAAGATTTTAACATGGAATGGAGCATATTACCATTTGTATTTAATCTCAACATTAGTTTATAATAATACAAATACAACAACTATCACAGCATTCTTGGCTTAACACAGAAAAGAGGTCTTAAATGGATTCTCATGCTCATAATTATGACCGCTGCGCAGCGAAGCGGCGGTCATATAGGTTTAGTCAGATTTTTTTCTTTTTTTTTTTTCTTTTTCGCATGTCCAAATTTCCGTCAAGGATTCCCGGGACACTGAAAGACCGGGGTACACAAAACTTGATGGGCATGTAACCCCACATGGATAGCATGGAACCATTTTTTGGAACCGTTTTGATATGTAGCCCCCCCGCTGGACTGGACACCCCGAAAGGAGGGTAGGGCAGACACAGTTTTCTGTGAATATCTCGAAAACCGTAGGGTTTAGGAGGACCTTTTTTTTTTTATATGTTGATCTAAAGGGGCCATGTCAACCCATTCCATAACCACTCATTTCATGTATAGCGCCACCTAGTTAAACACAAAAAGTGTAGGATCATTATGACACCCTCTGAATGCACGCCAAGTTTCATGGAATTCTGTTCATGGGGGGCTACACAATAAATTAATTTATGTTACTATACACCAACTGGCCTGTAGGTGGCCGGAGACAGTTTTCTGTGAATATCTCGAGAACCGTAGGGCCTAGGAGGTCCACCTTTTTTTTGTATGTTGGTCTTAAGGGGGCATGTCAACCCATCCCATTACCACTTATTTCATGTATAGCGCCACCTAGTTAAAAATTAAAAAGCAAAAAATTAGGTGTTTTCATCACAATATCTCTGGCTGACATGGTCAAACCTGCACGAAATTGAAAGTGTAGGATCATTATGACACCCTCCAAATGCATGCAAAAAGTGAACTTTTGTTCATGGGGGGCCTTACAATAAAATAATTTATGTGTACATTTAGTGACCGTACACCAACAAGGATTCCCGGGACACTGAAAGACCGGGGTACACGAAACTTGGTGGGCATGTAACCCCACATGGATAACATGGAACCATCGTTTTTCGTTTTGATCTGTAGCGCCCTCCAGTAGGGTAGGGCAGACACAGTTTTCTGTGAATATCTTGAGAACCGTCGGGCCTAGGATGACCAATTTGTTCTGTATGTTTGCCTCCAGGGGTCATGTTAACCCATTCCATGTGCACACACGTGCATAGATACACACGCACACACATACATTCACAGTAATCATACGTATGACATACTCACACAGTAGACATATGTACGCATGCATGCACATGCACAAACACACATATGCAGGCAAACACATATGCAGGCAAACACACAAGCACGCACACACACACACACACACACACACACACACACACACATAAACATAAACGTGTACACGCACACATGCACACAGTTCAAGAATTTCTTCTTTTTTTCAAGAATTATGAACAGGCAAGATGGGGGTGGGGTTGTATAAAATGAATTTTACATGTGAAATCTATGAACTAATCATGTTTTGGTACTTGTTGTCTAGCAGATACCAGTGAGAATTGAGTGTGGATAATGCAATTTAGTGAGACAGTTAGAATCATATAGGCCTTTCAGCGTGATTTATTTTTGTGGAAAAAATGTGCTGGACTGGGCGGCGGTCATATTTTGTACCGCTCTGCGGTATATCTAGTTTAACTCAATTGTGGGGCAGAATGCACTCTGAGAATGATTAAATCTACAAAATGGAGATTGAGATTGTATTTGGCCAGAGGGCCAATGAGTCTCAAACAGGGACACACTCAACCTGAACTGTTTTGATCAGCCACAATCCCCGCATATTTCTTGCCATTGATTACAATGGCTATGAGAAGGGTTTAGGTTTAGTTAAAGTAGAGATGTAGAACATAGAGATATGCATGTATAGTCATGCTTTGATTCTGAAGTGGGAAGCAGCCTGCTCTGGATTCTTATCAATCTAAAATAGAAGACTATAAATTGTGTAATTTGTGTTCACAAGGTTTCCACATACATCATCCTCCATCCTCTTTAGGCATCTCAAGATGACCATTTGGGAATAAAATGTTGTCTGTGGGTGCTGGCGTAGGGTGCTGTCTCATGGTACTGGTTTGTAGCAGATGCATGGTTCTGGGTTTGAAGGTGTGACACCACACATTTTGTGACATGTACTGTGTTTTTACTTTCTCCCTGTGTCTTTGAGCTCAGGATTCCTCTTCACCCCTGTTGTTTTGTTCTGTCTTGTTTATCTCTCACTATGCCCAGCGCTACCTCAGGTGTTTCAGGTTCATTTTAGTTCTGTTGACAGCCACTTTTCTTGGGTTAAACAATCGGAGTAAGGAAATAAGCAAATGTTGCACAACATACAGTAGGGGTGTAACGGTTCATGTATTCGTATTGAACCGAAACGGTACGGGTGTCACGGTTCGGTGCATGAATTTACACGGAGAATACACGGTATAAAAATACATACAACTCGTGTGTGGATTAATTAATGTCATGCGCAATTACTGTTAAGTAGCGAGAGTTACGGGAGTTCTTTAGCGACACCTAACGCTAATCTGTAGCCTCGCCTTAGCTCTGAAGCTCTGATTGGCGCCTATGTTTTTTTTGTCAGGTTGTCGGTCGAGTCCGTCAGTCATTAGCAGCACTAAGGTTAGACCCACAAGAGTTAGAGGATCCGCTGGTCTCTTTAAGATCGCAAGTTTAAGAACTTCAGTTACAGTAACGTTAGTACAGACGAAAGAGTGGTGGATAAGATGAAACTGTGTGTCGGCGTTGTTCAGCAGTTGTTGGGTATGTGAGTGGAAAAAATGCTACACATATTCGAAGCCATCACCCAGATGATGTAGGCTACCAATCACTGAAACGAGGGGAAAAAACTTCCCCTGCGCTTCAGCAGCCTTTGGATACACATACAAATAGGGCCAAAACCTATGGCTTAAATTAAATTATTTCGTAATGACAGAAAGCTATGTAAATCGCGTGGTAATTACCTTTATGTTGGGGTAACTTGTAACTTCTCACATGAGGTTCTGGTAGTGTTAAGTGCATAGACAGTAAAATAAAGTGACAACGCTAACCAGGCTAATAAACAAACCATGCTACGGTGAGTTAACGTCAAAGGGCAAAGTCACGTGACTTCTAGTTGTAGTCTGTTTATGAAATGAAAGGAGCAATTTCGTTTTTTTAAAAAAAGGCAAAATAGTGTGATATTTTCACAGTTAGTAGGCTAGATTATTACTTTACACACAATAAAAAAAATATTGAGGCAAATTGTAGACCCTTCCATATACGACTAAACACAGATGTTGAAGGTCTTGCTTAAGTGGATTTTTAAAAATCATTTTTCTATGTAATTTGCACTTTCAGAAATAAGAGATGCTGTAGGCCTATTTTCAGTTTTAGAGCTGATTGTCTTATTTTGTTTACAAGTTACAGATGGAGTCTGGGTACTTATTGTACTTATTGTACTGTTTAGCCTACATCTTACACACTTCAGGCTGTTGCAGATAGCTCAGGGAAGAGACTGTATGACAGTAGGTGGTACAGCCTGAGACATGTACAAAAAAAAATGCTTTCTGCATTTTTGTTTTGCTTTTCCCTCCACTGTACCGAACTCGTACCGAACCGTGATGTCCGAACTGAGGTATGAACCGAACCGTGACTTCTGTGTACCGTTACACCCCTAACATACAGTAACTTTCCAGATGAAATGCTTCCATATATGAAAATATGTCTTGATGGGTACCAACAAAGCCTACTAAACTAATGCTCAAGGTGTGTTTTGTACTATTACGGTTCCTTCTCAATAGTAGTCTTCTTCTAAAAAGAAGTATTTCACCTTAGTTTAGTGTTAAATTTTGTCTTTTGATTGACATTAACATTTCTGTATGGAAATATCATGATATTTGTCTCTTACCCCTTGATCAGCTCATATCGATATCTCAAACAATAATGGCATGTTGGTCCATTGACCAAACAGGATACAACTGTTTTTGAGTCTGGAGAAGCCATTTTCTTCAGTCAGGATGTCCTTCTGCTGCAATGATCAATAGCATGGACGCTTATCTTGGTAAGAGTGTGTTACACACACCTAATTACAATTGATCTTTTTTTTCTGTGGCATTAATTGTGGATCTTCTCTCTACCACTTATTTGACACCACACCAAACACAGTCTACCGCTCCAAATTAATTCTTCAATGACTGCCTTAATGGTTTCCAATACACATGAAGTGAGGACGGCCAGACCCTAATGACCATGGCTAGACTCCTGTGGACTCTGATCTAGCTGAAAGGTCAGTTTAAAGATCAAGGTTGTCCTACTTCGAAGAATTCTCTTAATTTCCATGGTCACAGGATCAAATACACAGGGTCTGAGAGAGAAAGAGGAAATGGTATAAAGTCCTGTTAGAGGCTGAAGGTGTAGAGTTCCTTTATTGCTTTAAATTTTCAGATTTTGGTCTTCATACATCTGTCCATGGGGAAGTACAATGCTAATTTCCCACCATCTTAGCACAACTACAGTACAACATAATTGATACAACATAAGAAGAAATTACAACTGAGACTCTATAAGTTGACCTCAGATAATTCAAGATTTACAGCACTCACAAACTCAAATACTGCCATTTTTCAGAAGGTGGCTCAGGATGACAAACCATATACGATACACTCCAGCAGGAATTCCTGGAGAGAAATTGGATATTAAATAAGACAGACGGGGTGGCTGCAGTAGCAGTGGGAGAGGATGTCGTCTGCATTACCACGTCTTTTTCTGACCATGATCTTATTTATCAAGAGAGCAAGTTGACACAGGGGTTCCTCTGAGGCAGCGGCAGAATTGATCTGTCAGCATATTCATGGGAGCCTTGACTCTGTCAGCCTGCAATACAGCCAGGGCGAACAAATATAATGGAACTGCAGCACAGGCTGTTCCAACAGGACTGACACGTATGCAACCTACACACACACACACACACACACACACACACACACACATACACACACAAACACACACACACACACACATACACACACAAACACACACACACAGACATTGAGACTCAGACCTAAAGCTGACGACTCACAGACTTTGGCAAGTAGGGTTAGTCTAAAATGCACCGTAAAAAAGCAGGGTGAAGGCCAGTGATCCTGGTGCAGAGGAGAGGTCACATGAGGTAATTCACAGCACTGTATATATATACGACTTTTAATCTATCAAATGACTGTTAGTCCCCTCCTTCACATGATCATTTGCTACCTTATCATAATTTTTGAAGAAAAGGTGATACATAGATTCTGTTTTTTTCACTGAGGAGAGGACAAAATTGTTAATCTCATATACACTTTAGGGTTTTTCTACAACATAAATTTGGGAGAAATTAGATTCATCTTGACAAATGTTTATTTTCATGTTTTTTGGGCTATTTTAGGCTTTAAAGGCCTATTTATCCTGATTACAATGGTGGGTATATTAGCCTATATATTTGTCATGTGGCATAACCACACAATAAGCCACAGGGGCATCAGAAATGGATGGTCCACGCAGTCTGCAAAGGGTTAATAGCATTAAATATCGTGAAATATTGTCAGTTTGTATTTGTCTTAGGGGTGTATGTGTAGTCGTCCAATGAAGTCAAACCATCAAGCAGTGGTCCTATGTTGTTTTGGATAAAAGTGTCTGCTAAATCTCTAAGTCAACTTTATCTTTATAATGTGTTAACTTCCTACCCAATCACATTGCTGCAGGAGCCATTTCTTTCCCCTGAGAACAGATTCATTTTTAAAGTTGGTCTCCCAGTCCTGAAAATGGTGGGTGGATATGTGCAGTCCAGATAAGAAAAGAAAATTCATTATTTTGTTGCTAACGTCTTGTAAATGTTTTAAATGTTAAATGTTCAGGAGCGTTTTGATAAGACTTAAGCTACAACATGTGACGAAGATCTTTTCATTTTGATTCATTTAGCAGATGCTTTTATCCAAAGCAATGTACATATCGTCCCCTTAGAATTATAAGGTTCTATCTGACATTTTTGTCAAAATTGAGTTATTGACATATTCTTATTCTGTGACACCTTAAGAAGATGAGGTGAGGTGTTTCTTGTAGTTGTATGCATTTTTGGACATTATATTTGAAGAGGTTTGTTCCACTTGGAATTCTAAAACTTTGAATCTCAATATCTCAGAACTACTCAGAACGTATAGAACCCTATAATTCTAAGGGGACGATATGTCAATTATATTACACCATTCTTCCCAGAGCAACTTGCTCAAGGGCACAATAGTGGAAACCTGGAATTGGAACAGGAGATATTTTCAAAGTGAGGGGGACCAAATTGTGAGCAAAAACCCAGAGTGAAATCCAGCTTCCAGATATCGGACCACCACTTCTGACCCACTGTTGACCATCATAATATTTTAAACTTGCCAAAATATTAAGATATTAACATTGATAGTTTTCTAAATATATTTTGATCAAAATTGTCAAAACTGGAGGATGGGCAGAATGCCAGAGCTTCTTGCTATGTGGGAGATCTCAGATTTTGCACTTATGCAATTCTACTTTTTTTATTATATTATTTATCATATTATTTCACACTGCTTGGGCTATTGATCCCTGGAGGGGCCATTGCAAGATATTGTTTAGTGTATAGCCAGAAAACATGCACTCATTTTAATAAATTGTGTGCTCATTTTACTAAATCGTGCATTTTTTACTAAATTGTGTGCTCATTTTACTAAATTGTGCACTCAATTTAGTGAGTTGTGAGCACAATTTACTAAAAAGTGCACTCATTTTACTAAATGATGCTCTCGTTTTAATTTATGTACAAATTAAACACAAACACAACACACACACACACACACACACACTTTCTCTTTTCTGTAATCCCCCTTCTGAAATTTGTTTTCCCCCCCACATGTATCCCCTGCTGTGTGGTATGCTGAGCATTCCCACCATGAGAGCACACTCAATAGAGAAGTCCCATTGATTAAAGGGTGTACTCACACCTTGACTTCTTTAAGTCACAAATCTCCCCGGACATTCTGGAGCTCTCCACTTCCGTCAGGGAAAAGATCAATGTTCACACCACAGATGGACACTGTTTTCCTGGCTCTATCAATGGCACCCAGTGGGGAGATTTAATTTAGCTCAAGAAATATGCCAGAACAGTTTAAGTCATGAAATCACACTGTTTGGAATGACATTGATGTGAGACACTTGTCAAGCTAAATTTCACAAGATAGTTTACCCTTGTCAAAACAAACTAAACTTTTGTTTGAAACTCTAATATGAAGTCAGCCCAAAGCGAAGATATGTGCTTTGTGTGTGTGTGTGCATGTGTGTGTGTGCCTGTGTATGTTAAAGCTTTCTAAAGCAAATAGGAGTAGATGTTTCACCTGGCATTCGTGTCTAGATTGGATTGTAACAGCCCCTAGTTTTTATCATTGCTGATAAAGTCCCCTGATGCAGACCTGGGAGAAAAAAACAAGGAATATCTTGCCTGTTGCATTATTCATAATTCTGCATCTGTGGGGACAGAGATACCAGTTTAGCCCCCTGAGATACAATACTGGGACAAAGCCTGTCTCTGGGACTAGGATGTAGAGTGTGCACAGAGCCATGCCTAGCAGTCACCTTGCTCTACTTCACTGATGGTGTATTTATAAAGGACTATTGCTACCTCTGACCCTAACACTTGAGCACATCTCTATAGATCTGATCAGTGGTCACAGTCAACCTCGTCTACTGCTAGAAAGTGTTGTTCCCTGATGTAACAGCTAGTTCCTCCTTTGGTGAGTTGGAGCTACAGATGGGTTAGAATATTGTGGAAAAGTTCATTTTCTCCCCCTAATTTATTTCAAAAAGTGGACCTTTCATATATTCTAGATTCATTAGATATAAAGTAAAATATGTCAAGCTATTTTTTGTTTTAATCTCGATGATTACAGCTTACAGGCCATGAAAACAATAAATGAGTATCTCAAAATATTAGAATAAAGAGGTTATAATACAGAAATGTTGGTTTCCTGCGCCTTTCAACTCTTAGTCTGGTTCAGTAAACACATCCGCAATCATGGGAAAGACTGCAGACTTGATAGTTGTCCATAAGACACTCATTGACACCCTCCACAAAGAGGGTAAGTCACAGAAGGTGGGCAGGGTGTTCACATGAGTGCTGTATGAAAGCATGTAAGGGATAATGTATAGAACGCCGGTCATTATGGGGAAAATAAGTCCCGACAGGGCGAACCGGACCCCGACGCGCCAGCAGAGGGGTCTTGTTTCGCCCTGAAGGGACTTATTTTCCCTTATCACCCGGAGAGAAGAAATACTCTTTTCTGATTGGCTGGCGGGTGGCCTTTAATTCTGAATAACAGGACACCGTTCCATATCAATGCTTATGAATGGTAACTATAACAACCATAGTAGGACGACGGTTGCAGCGCTCTAGAATCTTTTGGTTGCAGGCTTCCCAACAATGGAATCAACTGTAAACAAGCTAACTGTCCATGCTAAAGTTGTACAACAAGCTGAACTAGTGAGCTTCTTTTTAAACAGAACCGCGTGTTTCCAGTGTTTACAGTGGCAACCGGGTGATAAGCGGGATAACGGCCTTCGAGGTGTGTCCAGTTATACGGAATTAATGGACTCCGCTGCGCGTCGGGGAGTTTTTGCCCCTCGCCCTCGTCCATTAATTCCGTATAACAGGACACCTCGGCGGCCGTTATCCCTTACATAATGACCGGTGTTCTATACAGTCGGAATCCTAGCCTGGAAATTACATGAACTCGAGCATTGAGAACATTGTTGGTGTACACAGAGTTTACTAAAAGAGAGGTTTTGAACAACTCAGTTGTTTGTTCTGCTCGCTGCCATTTTGCCATCTTGCAAGGAGTGAGTTGTCCAAAATCTTTCTTTTTAGTAAACTATGTGTACACGAACAATGTTCTTAATGCTCGAGTTCATATGTAGAGACACTGATGATGCTTCGATCAAAGTTTCAAGTTATGTCGAGCCTTCTTAGTGTTTGAAAAATAGCGATTTTGACCCGACCATGTAGCCTACTAAACTACAGTTTGACTCGGGTACGTTCGTAGCCTATTTCAAGTGACAAAATCTATGACCAAAGTTTAGCTGACGATATAACATCCTACTCCACTGTGACTTCGTTCATGACACTCCTGTTAGGCTAAAGTATTACTTACATTTGCTCAAAGATTTCATAAGTATAAGTCATTTTCGCTCCCTACGTTGATGTATTCCAAGCATCTGCTTCAGGGGCGGGGACGTAGTAATTGACACACCATGCCTGGGTACGTAATCGCTCTCAGGGACGCCCACTGTTCGCTGTTTGGTCGGCTGCCCAACTGAAGTAAACGAAGTAAACGAAAGCGGATCAACCTATTCCAGACGGAGTACTGTAGGGAAAATAAATCGACCGGAAGTACGTAGACAGGCCAAGGCCAGGCTAACAGAATCCAAGTTGCTTAAAGTTTTATGTTTCCACAGTCAGTGATGATTATGCCATATCATCTGCTGGTGTGTTTTATCAAGTCCACAGTCAATGCAACCTTCTAGGAGATTTTAGAGAACTTAATAGTTCCATGGGCTGGCAAGCTTTATGGTGATGCTGATTTCCTTTTCCAACAGGACTTAGCACCTGCCCAAAGTGGCAAAACTGCTAGTAACTGGTTTGCTTACCATGGTATTACTGTGCTTGATTGGCTAGACAACTTGTCTGACCTGAACCCCATAGTTAATCTATGGGGTATTGTCAAGAGAAAAATGAGAGACAGCAGACCCAACAATACAGACAACCTTGAGGCCACTATCAACCTGGGCTTCCATAACACCTCAGCAATGCCACAGCTGATTGTCTCCATACATACTGCACCACATTAAGGCCACATTTACACATAGCCGGGTATTTAGAAAAACGAATATTCCCCCCCCCCCTCCGTTTTCAATAATAACATCGTGCACACAACATTGTTTTCAAAAAACTTGTCATTTACATCAACCCGCATAAATACGCTGTCGAGCGCCATAATAACTATGCCAAACCTATGGGTGGCAGTGTAGGGAAAGGAATAAAGCCATGCTGGCCAATCAAAATCCTCAGAATCGACACCAACGACTAACACGAGCAATAAAAATGCTGACCTCCGTGCGATCCTTCGCCTCTGATCCTCCATGTAGAGCAGTTGTTGCAATGCAAACAGGCCAGAAGCGTTTGCACAAAAGTAAAAATTAGTAGCACCTTAACAGCATCCATGATAATCCTGATCAGTAGCCAAAGAAACTGTAAACATCAGGCGCTCACATGACGTTAAGGATTTTCTGGCGCATAATGTGACGTTTAAGAAGCTAAAACGCCGTTTATCCCTGTTGACACAGCAGCACATAACCGGCGTTATCAGAAATCTCCACTTTGGCCGGAGGTTTTAGAAATAATCGTTTTCTGTGATAAAAACAGGGTTTTGGTGTAAACGAGAGGCCAAACCGCAGGGGAATATCTGCGTTTTCCCTTCGTGTAAACGGGGTCTAATGCAATAATTTGTGCAAAAGCAGCCTGACCAGGTATCGAGTGTATAAATTAACTATTTCAGATTAGTCAGATTACTCAGATTAATTAATTTAGTTTCAAAAGGTCGACATTTCTGCATTATAATCTCTTTATTCTAATATTTTGAGATACTCATTTTTGTTTTTCATGAGGTGTAAGCCGTAATCATCAAGATTAAAACAGAAAATGTCTTGAAATATTTCACTTTATATCTAATGAATTTAGAATATATTAAATATTTAGTTTTTGAAATAAATTAAGGGGGGCGGGGGGGGGGGGGGGGTGGAATTAACTTTACCCACCTTTGAACTGTTCCCAACTTTGAAACCCACTGAAAGACTGATGCTTGGCCCAATATGTTCTCAGCCAGGATGTTGTCTGTAATCACATTAAGCCAGCTTTGCAGGCTGCATGGCAAGCCCAGAGTAGTTTTTGACACCTGGGCCTGAGGCAGCAGTCTAGTGGTGCTAACTAGTCTAATTCCAAATAGTTAAGGGCAGTTCACACCAAGAACGATAACTATAACAATAACTATACTCATAACGATAAAAGACTGACCAAAGATAAGCAAAGTCGTTCTTTGTGTTAATGAATGTGATGGCTAAAATTTGATGGATTTTGATTGGCTGTTAGTTTTTTATCGTTCTAAAAATCGCTCTGAAAGTGACCCCCAATGATATTGTTTTTCATGTCGTTATCATTATAGTTTATGTCAAGTCGTCGTTCATATTACCGAGAACGATATTTGTTTATAGTTATTGTTCTTGGTGTGATTGGCCTGTGTATGTATGTGTATAAATGTATGTATGTATGTGTAACGGACACCAGCTAGCTTAGCTGTGCGTGTGGAACGTTGGTAAACTTCAGTCCCTGACACATATTATACGTTTTGACCAGGGGTGCCCAAACATTTGTATGCTGCTGAAATTATATCTCATCTGTTGTGTTCTTTTTCCGAGACAATGACAGAGAGATGAACATAGAGGCAGACTCAGACAGCCCAGATATTAAGGCCAGCTTACTTCAGTCAAATTAGAGTGTTTGAATGCACAGCTGTCAGTGTTAAGAGGAGCAAAGGAGGAAATATAATATATGCATTGCTTTCATTCACACAATTATTGCCTCTCATATAGGAAATGGAAGTGGTAAATGTTCTCATAACAGCTGGGGCACACTCTTCTTCCAACTTGTGTTTAATATATTCATGATCTAGCATCACAGGATACAAACTCCTTCCTCTGTTTTGGCCGATCTATCGTGGTTAGTGTCTAGCAGCATTGAGGGTGATTTCCAAAGACAGTCCTCTCTGTGGGGAGGGATAGCCTAGAATAAGAGAGGGAGGGCAGGCGAGAATACTGGGCATTGGGGCAGGAGTCGTGAAGAAAGGGTAGAGAGAGAGAGAGAGAGAGAGAGAGACAGAGACAGAGACAGAGACAGAGAGACATAATATTATTTAGATCTGCCAGGTCTTGTCCTAGTGTCACTGCCTCAATTGTCCTTGCCCTGTATGGAATCTAAGATTACTTAGACTACTAGGTACGTAGCTTAAGACAGACAAAAAGGGTCATGCTCATCATTGCATCAACATTAGTGCAATACCAGGCGTTCCAGGCATGCCTTTAATAATGTCATAGACTCCATTCTCCTTATTGTCAGTATGGCATTAAAATAAGTTTGAAGGTGTTATTTTAAGGTTAAAAGAACTACATTGTGTTGCTTCAATCTGATGGATTCTTAACGGACTTCAAAGAGGGAGACCTTTTAATATTTTGAAAAAAAAAGTGACTTGGTTTGGAGATATTATCCGTTTCTTTGTTCTTTTGCAGTCCTACTGCACAATGGTTGCTAGCAGGCATGAGGAGATGACAAATGTTCACACAGTGCAACTACGTGCCGCTGGGTTTGCCAGTGATGGAGCACTCATTCGACAGGAGAAAAACAAGACTGAAAGTCCAACTCAACAATGGCGGAATGGCCAGTGAAGCTACATACTAGTTTATTCATCACACTTCTCTTCCACTTTCATGACCATCAATACAGTCAGTTTAATTACACATCAAAGATGGACTGTGAGCAGCATCACAACAATCCACTATTTTTCTGAAGAGATATTTAAATGATGTGGCAAGTGAAGAAACACCCTTGCTTGATGTGAAAGTAGGTGTAGCGGGCCTGTGATTATCAAAATCTACTTGCAAATTTCGCCCAGTGTCCTCTCTGTGGAGTGCAGAATTCAGATCAGCTCATATCAAAACGGCGCTATCCTCAAGTCACTGCAGGAGCCTGAAGCACCCTGTGATCCCCAGGGCTAGACACATAAGAAGAGAACATCAGAGTCTAAACTCTTCTTGGTATTTTAATAGCAGTGGCATTTTCATTCAGGAAAACCAACACAACACAGACTGCTGGCTAAATCCCCCCAGCTGATCAACTCAGAGAGAGATTAGGTTGTACGCAAATTGGTGAAAAATTACATGATGAGAAGAAAAAAAGGCCCACGCCACATACACACACACACACACACACTCACACATAGAGGGAAAGAGAGATAGAAGCAGAGAGGAGAGAAAAGGAACATCACAACCTTTAACAGAGAGAATATTTGATGCAGGGAGAAATATGCACACTGTGCAAGAAAGCGTAGAAGAGCTTGAAGCTTCATGGGGCATTTTTAAATATATAGATTCTCCGAGAGAGGGCTAGAGAAAGTCTTTGATCAGAGTTGACACAGTCCCCCCGCCCCCTTCAGACACCTCATGATCCCTCACACAACCCTGTCTAAGATAAACAAATGTCTATGAGTTCAGTTCCTCAATTTTCCACTCAGAAATACAGCTCGCCCTGCCAGAAAATGTTTCTATTTATGGAGACAACACTGTTATTTGCCCTGCTTAATACCTCACTAATTTAGTATTCTGCACACAGAGTGAAGTGATACTTCACACCAAATGCTTCTAACTGTGTCCCCCACAGTAGGCTATAGCTAGAAGTCTCTGAGTCGAGAGTCTCTGAGATGTTTTTAAATCTTTTTAGACAAGACAAGATGTTTTGCCAAAGGATTTAAAAATATCAAAAGTTTTCATAGTTGGAATAATGTTGAAGTGCAAAAGAAAGAAATGATTGAAGGTACGGTCACAAATTAAGGCTCCAACCAACATGCTGACTTTTCATTCCACATTCAATATGATTTTGATTCTACAAAATTCTACAAAACAAAAAATTGCTGTTTAACTTTAGACATGAACAAAATATGTCTTTATTCTCACAGCGTTCAGATAACATATGTCAGTTATAAAAGCCCTGGTCAACTCTATTGAGGTTCTTGACCCAAGGGCCTGTAAAATGGCATCTAAATGCAGTGTTTACAGTGGTGTTGGGTTAGAGCGCCATGCATAAACATGACGGGGGCTGTGTTTGCCTGCTAACGCCTTCAGTACCTCCTCATTGATCAAAGTTGACAGCTACACATGTTGGGTAAAGAGAAACATCATGATGATATATTTTTGCTGCATTATTTACTGGGTTCGGTCGCACTAAGGCGACAATCCCTCGAGGTGATATGTCTCTAGATACATTATATCAGACAAATCACAGGTTTGCAAGATTTTTTCCCCTCTTCCACAGACATTTATTTTTTCTCCAGTCTCCACTCCACTCCACAATTTCATGATGTGATTCAAACAGACAATTAGATCCACAAATAATGGCAATACCTATAATATACACACATTGTATTATTGAATACAGACATTACCTCCTCTATAATCGGACCTGTGCAGTACACATTGCATGGGAAATTATTAACTGTTGGGATTGATCTGCATTAGGTTAAATAGACCATGTAATATGGTTGATGAAATCTTGAAAATGACACAATCACTGCCCAAAATGTTTTCCAAACTTTATGTATGATTTAAAAAGCAGATTTCTCTGATTTTCATTTTTTAGTTTTTTTTGTTTTTGTTTTATAATGCCTTCATCCACAGCAAATACAACTTATTTAGAGTAATAATGTAAGTAAGTAAGAAATATATTTTCACATTCAGTCCACCCTTTGCTTCACCTTCTCCTGCATATATGAGCAGCGCTCAAGAGCTATATAGTTTCCCCATCACCCAGTGAAGGAAAGGATCACAACAATGTTCACTTACTGGAGCCAGTTAAGTAAGTGCCTTCATTTACTCCACTAACAATAGACCCTATTTCATACATTTGACTCATCACAAGATGGAAAGATCTCCCTCATACTGCAAATCTTGCATTATAGGCAATATACCCAATAAAGCGTTACATCTTTAACTAGGTTAAAATAATTTTCATATAGGCCTAACACTGCCCCCATTTCTTAATTATCCAGATAATGAGTTTCCAATGAAAGTATTGGAACACAACAACGAATAAGTCAGGCAAAATGGCTGGCAAGATGTCGCCGTATACAAAAACAATGGACAAGGCAGAGGCAAAGAGTCCACCCCACAAAGCATTATGGGCTCTGCCTCTTCTAAAGGGTTTTAAACCATTTAAGCTAGATGTTTCCCATCTACTATGGACATACAGAAAGGGTCATTGAGTTAAAGACAAAATGTAGAACAGTGAAAATGCATGAGGCTCCATGTTTGCATGTTATCCATGAATTGCAGAGAGATACGATGGCAGTGCTGACCTTTTCTGGGACTGCATATTCTGATTTGCATTTCAAACAGTAGTTATTTTTGATACACAGTGTGTGTGTGTGTGTGTGTGTGTGTGTGTGTGTGTGTGTGTGTGTGTGTGTGTGTGTGTGTTCAGATGATTTTGATTATTTTGTATTTTTACTTTTCCAGACAATGTTCAAATAACCTAGCCTAGAAATCTAGACGCACATCAAATTACATTTGCTGCCAGGGCTAGTCTAGCAACTCTCCGTTGGCTTGTGAGCTGGAAAAATGTAACTTCTAACAGGCCAATCAAATTGTGTATAGAGACGTTAGGCGGGCTTAACATAATGATTGATGGCAGAGTTGCAACGGTTTGGCTTGAATTCCCTGCTACTTGAAAACAAAGAAGGTGGACATGCTGTTGGCGAACAGCGTGACACGAGTTAAGCTTTTTTTTAAGTTGGCAAAAGTTTGAACTAACCAACTAGCTCCGCTGGTGGGAAAACGCATGGGACTCAGCGCTGTCCTATTGCATGCAAATGGAATTTGAAAGACAAACGATTATCCCGCCCCTCGGACTGAGCACTGCCAACGGTGAGTGCCCAGACCCTACATTTTAATGTGGGTCTGGCTCGTCGGGCTACAAATAACCCATACTGACAGTCAAAACATTTTTAGACATTTTTATCTTTACAAATATGTTAGACACCAATATCGAAATTGCAATAAAGCATGTTTCAAACTATCACAAGGTTTTTCTGGGGTTGTTTCTCCTTAACTGTAGGGGTCACTCCAAGCCATTAATTAATTCTTCAATGACTTCAATGACTTCCATTAATTCTTCAATGGCTGTGAGAAGTGAGAATGGCCAGAAAATATTGGATTCGAGCATGATCTTAGGATTTTGTTCATTTTTTTTATCCCCCAAGTAAAAATGTTGCTAAATGTATGTACAAACTGAGATTTATAATCTGGAAATTACAGTAAACCACATACTTGGAATACCTCCAGAAACTGACAGGAAACTGAACAAAAGAGACACATGGAATTAGAAAACATCAACAGCTTCAGACATGGGTCTCACGACTCCCAAAACATCAATCACACATATACAGATCAAATTTATCACTGTGATGTCTCTAAATGCTTTCCTCCATTGATATAAGGCCAAGTGCTGCTGAGATATAATTATCTAGTAAAGACCAGCCTAAAATGAAGTGACAACTGGAAAGAGCAGAGAGGTTTTTCCTCCTGTCACGGCACACGGCTTCTCTCTCTGTTAGACTAAGCCTGTTGTTTTGTTTGTGCTGATTTGTAACTCTCTGTTGTCTGCTTGTATGTCACTACTTTGGCCATATATTCATTTTGTTGGCCGCAGTCAACAACCCCATATGCAGCTTGACTCCTGCTGATTGCCTGTCGTGGGAGCGGCTATAGATTAAGTATCGGATTTCTACCCCCAGTGTCTGCTGAAACCAGCAGCACTGTGCCTCGCGACGGGACACTAATAACATTGCTGTGTTTGTCTGTTTAGGATGAGAGAGGGGGAGAGGAGACAGACTGGAGGTGCTGAGTGAAAGAGAATGAGGTAGATGAAAAGAGACACGCGGGAATGGAGAAAGAAAAACAAGGACAGGGATATGGGGAGATTGAGAGGAGCTGACCTATGCATTGTAAGGAAGATAGGGGTGAGTGACAGTATGGGTTGAGAGAAAGGCTGTTTTGTGTTGCTGTGCTCTGCTCTGCACACTTGCATCCACTCAAGAGAATATCCCCAGCTAGTGCATCCTGAATTTGTGCCTATGTTGAGTCACACTGTTGCCATGACAACAACCTGTGACAGGACAAGGTCACTGTTACCACCTTGGGTTTCTAGAACAAACTCTTGTCATTTTGTGCAATGCAAGTATGAAGGGGAGTGAGAAAGTATTTAAACACTGTAAATGAGTAAAAACCTCTGTTTCCTGTCTGTTTTAAAACTATATACAACTGGTAGGCTACTGTGATAGTATATTATTAAAAGCCTATGTGAAAACCATGTACACTGTCAGTTTATGACCCTGTTGTTCTTGTTTATGGCATGCTTTTCATAGTTTTTTGTCAAGGCAACAGTTGAACCAGCATTTATTCCTACATAGCAAAATAGGCAAGTGATGGTTTAATTATGATAATTCTGTCTAGTTGCCTGGTGGGTTCTTTTTCCCCATGGTGAGCAATCATTAATCCATTACAAACAACACCTGTTATTCAATATGTTGATGAAGATACTCTCACTAAAGCAAATATTGCAGCTGCTAAGTATGAATTGTTATTGCTTCATGAAGCTTGGGGGTTTAAGTGTGATCATCTTTTGTCCTGCTGTTGAACACCCATTATGTTGGAGCCCTCTCCACCAACCCTCTTTCATATAGGCCTACAGAATGGTAGACAACTCTGCCATTATGCCAGCTGGCTGAGCTTGTTGTGAGAGGTGACTGGTGTTAGCATACAGTAGATAGACTACTGTGGTTGAATGACAGGATTAATTAGTATTTAAGCATTATCAGCATTTTAGCAATTTTAGAAGAACCATCTACAACTGAAGAACATGAATATATTTTCCACATAATTGAGTCAATTGTAATTTGTAATTGGGAAAGCTATCATTGTAAATAATTGTCCAGGGCAAATATGTTTTTATTAGTTAGTTTACTGGCAGAACCAATCTCTTTCACTCTGACTTCTGACCTCCAAAGTTGATTATCCATCCAGTTGCCTTGGAGAAAATCATACTCCTTAAATCTGCCATTTCCACCAGCTGTGACATCATTAGGCTGACATTTGTAGAGCATCAGTTGTTGTTTCGATGTGATGATTGGACTTTAAAGTCTGATCTCACATTATTAAAATCGAATATATAGGTGATTTTCCTCCAGCTTTTCCCAGCCTGCGTCCACAGCACCTAGCCATGTGATTGGGGAATGCATCTTCAATATGTTTAATTATGTTTTTGCCAGTAGAGGATAGTGACTATTTTTGGCAGTCTGTCAGACTCAAGCCAAATTCGCTTTTCCCATGATTGAGAGCTCTGAGATATAAGTAGGGCATTATTAGTATGACTGTATTATTACCAAAATCACCACCACATCAACAACAGCATGGCAGACATGCCTTCACTTATGAGTGTGTAACTATGTGTGTGTGTGTGTGTGTGTGTGTGTGTGTGTGTGTGTGTGTGTGTGTGTGTGTGTGCGTGTGTGTGTGCGCGCATGGGACACACAGTGTTGCTCAGATACTTTTGAGATGGTCTACATATAGATCCTGAAAAAAGTTCAGTCACTGTTCTATGTAAATACTACAGTATGATGACAATGACTATTACCACACCAAATAACAGCAACAGTTGACAGGTTAAGGCAAGCTAAAGCACTACTCCTGTATATTCAAAACAAGCAAAATTTGGTATGGTCACACACAAATAAGGTTGATAAAAGGAAAAGGACACTATTCCACTTTTGAGCTAATGAGGAATTAAACAGTTCTGCAGATATAGATCAGACTGAAGATCTGCTGTCTAAATAGTCTAGGTAGTGTTGCATCTTACAATTTTTTAAAGTTGCTATTTGGTATCTCTTTGCAACACATATGAGGTGTTTTCTACTTTTACACCAGTTTGAGGTTGAATTTGCATCAGGGGTCATGGAAAGCGTCTTAGCATTTACTTAACCATGTCAAGTGAAAACCTCCAGCTATCCCCAGTGATACCAATTTGATGATGCCCCTCAGGCATTGAGTTGTATAGAACATGCTGAAATTAATAGACCAAACTAAACCTTTTTCATTAGTTTGTTTTCCTCTTCCTCTTCCAGATAACATTGTTAAGCTGATTCTCTTAAGCAGCAGGCTTGTGCTTTTTGTTCTGGGAAGAGCATTATAAAAAAAACTGAATAGAAAGCAAAGGGAAACGGGGGTGGTTTCACCTCTTAGCCTTCAAACTAAATTGTGGCACACTCATCGGCCCTCACCATTGTTACCACTGGTATCCACACCGTGCAAGGTTAGAGGGAGGCACAGCTTCTGAAGCAATGGCCCTCAGTCTCTTGGCCTCTTCTTCCAGTACTCTCCGGTTCTGCGGTGCAACAAAGAGCATGTGAGGTCAAAGGCAAAGTGTTTGTACAGTGTATGCAGCAAATTGGAGCTGAGCAGTAGTTTTAAACTTTTATAACCTCAGGAGATTATTTTAGAGGCAGAAAGTGCTGCTGTTTCTGCAAATATTTTTTTGGGAGAACTTCCATCAAGCCAAGGGGTTGTATTGCATTAAGCACAATGGCAGATGTTATGTTTTTTTTTTTTTTTTTTAAAGTCACGATGGGTGTGCTGTAAGATGGGCCAGTGAGTAAGCTAAGCCAATGTTTCCTAAACCGTGTGCAACAGCACACTTGTGCATTGTGACAGCTGTGTAGATGTGCCACAGGAAAAAAAAATCATATTTTTTAATACTCTTTATAAATGTGCCCAAAATTGTTAGCTATTGAAATCACATAGCTGCAGAAGTAGCAAAACGTTTTCCACTACGTCATGCTTTAGCTGAAAAGGCATCGACAAAAACTGTGTAAGATGCTGACCATAAACCTGACCCCTCCCCCCTTTTGAATGAAAAAAAGAAAGGGAAAAAAAGCAGGCAGACGGTAGGCCATGATAATGCTTGAGCTATGGGTAGCATATTGCCGACATACAGTATATCCAGAATAAACAGCAACACATTTCTTATGCTGTGACTTTTGTATGCTTAATATTATGGTGGTGTGCCATGAGATCTTTCTCAAAGTAAATAGTGTGTAGTGTAAAATGTACTTTTAATTTTCCATTCTTACCTCACTGTGATAGCAACAACCATGGTGAAGTGATAAGGATTTTTTCCCTCAAAAAAGCCCTTTATCCCAAAACAAAAGTAGTTTACCTTAGTTTAGAAAGCCATATCATATGTTAATAAACTGCCAGTGTGTAAAAAATGTGTACGTCGGGGTTGCTAAGCAAGGCCCTGAAGTTAGTTAACACCCTCCAACCAATATGTGCTGACAGTGATTGATTCACAGCTGCTTCTAAAAATCTATCCACCCACTTTGCACAGCCCAAGCACATAGGGAGATCATTCCACTCCAAGATCATTCCACTACATGTTACCATGTAAAATGGTAAATGACTATCAAGTTGATATTGGGATACCGACCCAAATTATCTGGAAGAAAAATTGGAGTACCAGCAATCTACATTCCATCAAGTAGAGTTCAGCAATAAGAAAAAATGGAATACCACAGCCAGTTTACTCCTGAAAGCAGTCACAGTAGTTTGGGACCTCCTTTACCTGTTACCTCCTTTCCTGCTTTATAAGGTTAGAATTTACAGTTGTATATCCTCTCCCTTTCCGTGTCCTTCGGCCCTCTGCTATGTTGTTGCTACAAAATAGCCCCTTGGTATTATAGCCTATTTTGTTGATGAATCACAAGGATCGTCATACTGAAGCAGTAATATGATGTGTGAGGGAGTACATTTTGAGCTCACAGTGCAGCAGGCTATCATTGCATGGCTCTTTTGCGTCTGAGAACTAATGTTTTATATCACACTGTCTGGGCTCAATGCATTTTAATGCCTTAGTTGTGGTATGTCAGCTCATACTGAACTTCCATTGCAGTTTTACCAATTAATGTACTATGTGGGGTGGGAGAATGGGGGAGCGGTATGCCTTTGTGTGTGCTAGCATGTAGGTTGTTTGGTCATATGTCAGTCTATACCACTCAAAAACATATCAGTCAGGTAATAAATTGCATTTCATTTGTGTGAGTCCCTATCCATACATCATGTAGAACCCAATAATGTGATAAAATGTCTTTAATACATCAATGGGGGTTTATTACATTATTGGGTCTAAAGGTATCCTACTGTATGCAAGTTTTTACCGTAAAATATAACAGCTTCAAAGTTATTTTGATGGTAAACAACAGGGAGAATATTGCCTGTTGAGCTGCACCACGGCCATAGACCACGTAGCCAAGAGGGGTCTGTTGAAGGCGAAAAGTGTCCAGCGTTCCACACTCAGCTTTTTGACCATTATGAGTGCACCATCCGGGGACTAGCAGTGCACTTTGTGTTGTTGCAATTGTCAGTGTGAACACCCTCATGCACTCAAATTAGGTATTGTAAGTGCAGAAGTACGCCATTTGAGACACAGTGATACTGTAACTACACTGTTCACCCCACTCCCCTCCGGGAGGTGTTACAGGTCTCTCCGCACCTGAACCAGCAGGTTCAGAGGAAGCTTCTTTCCTGCAGCTGTCACCCTACTGAACTCTACAGTAGCTCTGCATCCCAGTGACAACCAACCACCAGACGCTAACTGCATTTCGTTGTATCTGTACAAGTACTCTAGCCTGGACAAATCCAAACTCATTCACAAAGTAAATAGTCTGGTGACTCTCCATTGGGAAACGTTTACAACACTTGCATCACGACGGGCACTAACTTTCAAAATCATTGGTCCAGCCTTACCAATTTCATTGATCGTTACTTCCTACTTCGCCTAAACTTTACAAACTGACAATAAACAGCATCAACAGTCATGCTACAATGTATGTGGGTCTACCTTTGCTGTAAATACATTTCTGCATTTTTCCAACTGCATTTTTGACGTTCGCAGGTGTTGCTGCTTCTGTTTATCGAAATAAGTTTCACTTTCGTCTTCCCTTCTCGTCGCTGATTGGCTGACCTTTAATCTTTTCTTTCACTTTAATGTTTAATCTTGGCTCTTTGTGTACCATTATGACTTGACAATTTGTTGACCAGATTGAAGTGATAGTATTTTATAACACTTCTATACGTATTATTCTGATGCTAGTTTTCATAACCTCAAATTCATTTTCATGGAATACGGTGACAGAGAGGTACACACACAAGTCATTCCACCCCAAACAGTTCACTACTGACTCATTCTTCTAACATCCATTATGGTACAACCTCAGAATTGGCTTTAGATTTCCAGGGGCATGTGGCTCACTGTAGTCACTTCAGGCCTAAGTAAATTGTGTGTAAATGTTTTATAGGCTTGTCAGTGAGCGTGGCGACCGCTAATGGGAATATTTGTGTGAGCGTCTCAAGAGCCACAACAAGAGAGGAGTCCTCCCAGAGACAAATAGTTCAATTCGATGGAAAATAAGGCCTAGTTATTCAGACCTTAGCATACGAGGCGTGAGAGACTACAATTGGGAATTGTCTATCCATTTAGGCATATGGCTTTTTCTAAACAAATATGTTTGTGTTTTTTCAAAGGCTTTAATGATAAGTGAGTCACAAGAACCACTACGGTATATAACATACTTGTTCTGAATGTTGATATTTCTATTAATAAAAAGTCATGCTGCTGACTTGATATTAAGACTAACATTAACAATTCCAGCTTTCTGTTCTTGAGAAAGGAAGGGGTATATTAGACATTACTGTATATAACAAATGTTAGTGCCACACTCTCATTCAGATCAACTTGCATCTAATTACAATGACTACTACAGTTTGAACCATACAGTTTATAAGTTATATCTGAAATAGCCAAGAGGGAGATCCATAAAGTGAACAATCATGACCAGGTCATGAAAAACAGAAGTAATTATATATTTACATTGTCAATGAGGTGGTTTCAAAATAGTTATACAGTGTATATGGTTGCAATCATAAATTAAAGAGCCAAAATTCATGCTGACACTTCTTTTACAGTGTGGAATGGTGTTTACAGGAAATTCATTCTTTCATTAAAAGAATTAAAAATGATCTGAATGGTCTGGTAGAAAGTTGGGGTGACAAAACATAACCTTTGTTTGCTGATACGTTTAACCCTTTACCTATTACCCAATGTCATCTGTATCTAATAAGCATCCTCACCATAATCATAAGGAGTAACAACCAGTTTGGATTTGCAGATATTTCCAACCAATTTCGGAGGCTTTTGCAAGACCCTCACTGCTCACTTCAAACGTGGCCTTTCGATCCTGAATTACACCAGCTTGCTAAAGAGGCAGCAGAACCCACAAAACCAATTAACCTCACTTCACTGCAGTGTAAATACACAAATAGGGAGCATCGCTCGCAAAAGGGATTAAATCAACATGGCGGGGAGGGTGCCCTTATGCCTTTTAGCTGATAGGGATATTTACACCTCTGGCTTCAGAATTTCAATTACCTCTGTCTTTTATTTGGTTTATTCTCAGAAATGGTTCTGGGAAAAAAACAATTGGCACAGTAACGTTAGTCAAATGTAAGGTAAATTTAAGGTCACACCTTAGTTCACACTTTTCACATCTACAGTATAATGACCTTACACAGACCAATGCACAGACAAATGACCTGTTGCTTGTCACGGTATTCTCTCAGGTTTCAGTAAAGAAACCTTGAAACAGAAGATTTATTAAGAGTGGATATCAAATCAAATCTAAAGCATTGTAGTACATGAAAGGATGATAAAGACATTTAATCAGCACCATATTCACTAAATTCTTGGAATGTCGCAGAGTTAAATATATGTGAATGATACAGAAACTCACCACAAGTGACTTTGGAATGGAAACAAGGCAGACAGAAATGTCTGAAGAGATGTTATTTGTCCAATTTGTGTCTTTGTTTGTGATACAGAGACATCTGCTGGTGCCACTGCTGCAAAATAATGTTGCATTGTCTGACACTGGATGGCTATAAAGTTAAGCATTTCTTCACAAAGAATAAAGAAATGGAAAAGAAAACAAGGGCAAATCTGTGTGTGGGTGTGCTTGTTTGTATGTGGATAAAAATATATGATAAAATAAGAAATTCTTTATTCATCCAGAGAGAAATAGTGTCACAACAGCACCATCCAGTGCAAACACACTCTCTCTCATACACACACACCAGAGTTTTCTAGCTGAGAATGTAAACTTAAACCATTAAAATGACTGTGTTTGTGTGTGTGTGTGTGTGTGTGTGTGTGTGTGTGTGTGTGTGTGTGTGTGTGTGTGTGTGTGTATACCATATTTCTAGGAGTGTCCACATCAACTCCACAGATGGAAACAGGGCTACAGAAATTGTAAATTAGTGACCCCCATGCGTGAACATGTCTTAAGAGTTTTAGCTGTGAAGAGTGGTAGGTAAAAATTGCCTGCCTATTCTTTTGGGCCATTGCCAACCTCACAGTGTCATCCATGCAACCTAAGATGTACTGCATAATAATTAATGGAGACAATAAATATTATTTTCTGATTGGCTGATAGGAGGGCTATGTATGTATGACACCTATGAAGCAGATCTGGCTAGGAAGACCTCTGTGGCTGTTATCTCTAATTGAAAGAGAGAAAAAAAACTTGGTTTTAGTAATGTCCTTAGTGGGGAGAAAGGACTTTACATTCTGCAGCAATACTACACGGAAATATTCTAGTATTCAAGGCTTTTTATTTGTCACATGCATGTAAAACATAGTGAAAGAATATACTAAACTCCCAGTGCAGTCCCTCCACTGTGATCACCAGTGATCAATACAAAACAAACAAACAAATATTATACAGAAATAGCAATATATTATACAGTTTATCCTTATTCATATTACAGATTATAATGTGTACTGTAGATATGTACATTACCGGTCAAAGGTTTGGGGGCACTTAGAACCCTTTTGCAATTATGTAAGCACATAATGTAGTCTGAAAACTGCTGCCCTGTTTAAAAAAAAAAACAATGCAATCATTGTCAATCAGCTGGTATTCTGTCTAGTGAAAATGAAATGGAAGTTTCTAAGTGACCCCAAACTTTTGACCAGTAATGTACGTATGTGCAGTATAGCTGATTCTAAAGAACTCACCTCAAGGGAAGACAAATGATAAATTATTATTGATCAAAGGATTTAAAGGATAGTCTATTAAGAGCATTGGAATTGACTTAGGCAAGATGATAAAATAACCATATTATGCCATGAATGTGAATCTGATGAATAAATCATACAGCAAAATCAAGACCTTGAATGTCTAGTATCAAGTAAGCTCAAAGTCATTTTGCCTTCATGACTGACAATATGTGTTGCTGAAAAAAGCGCACTAAAACCACGACTTGGAATAATGGGTTGCTCATTGCAGTTTTCAAATATGGATGAATGATAGCCTCTTAATGCTCCATTAATTTTGACTCATATGCCTTTCATAATACATGTTAAATATTCACTCATTTTAAACACTAATTTCAGTTTCTCCTGCTGTAACTGAGGGTGGTTGTATGACAATACCTTCTTGCCATTCATCCCCTCCTCTTCCCCATGCACTCTTCAGGATGTGAGAAGTGCCGTTGCGCTTTGCTAGCTCTTCATCTTTCACCTCTGACAGAAATTACATGATTCAACGGACTGCGAGAAGAACTGATGGACAACTGGCTCTAAAATGTTAATAAACAATCTGCTTTTATATTGCCAGTTCATATTTCACCTCCAAAGACAGCTTTAACCTTGTCTGCTACCCCTTGTCTCCACATAGACTGGGGCTGTACTGGCATCTGCAATTCAATTTTCTATTTTTTTTTAAAAAGAATGTGAAAATGGTGTAAAATGAGATTCAAACACACCTGGCTCTTGTCCTTGTCACTCTTGATCTCATCGACGTTGAAGGATTGAAAGAGGGACGAAAGGGCCTGAAGAAGTAGTGGCTAATGATTTTCAATGGCGTGTTTGACCTTACAGTGAGTACCTGTCCTCCAACAAATGTACCCGCAATACATAGAATCTATGATGTGAATCCCAGCAGGAGAAAAACATAAACAAATGGGAATGGTATTGCTTGATTGCAATAGTTTTTCCTCATTTTGACAGTTTTGGGGTAATTTCTTAACAAAGTAATGCATTACAAATGTATGCATTTTTTTATGCTTTCCCTTACTTGCTCCCTGAATTATTAACACAACTTGTGACATTACGTCTATGTTGCTTCACAACGTGCTATGAGATGCATTGGTGCTGGTGCTGACCTGAGGTGGCTACCTGCTTAACAAACTGAGACAGAAACTATTAGAGAGACATTAAACATCTCAGACTGACTGAGTGGAATGCGTAAATGGGTGGCAAAGTTACTTTGGTAGGTATGTTCTGGGGTTGTGTTTATCTACACTAGTCATTCAAGGATGAATCTTCTCAAAACTTTAGGGAAAGTGAAAGTGGGTATTACGTCCAGGTTGACTGAACACAACATACTGTAACTGACCAAGCAGCCAAGTGGGCAAGTGTAGGGGTTGTACTAAATAATAGAGAAAAGGGGAAAATGAGAGAGAAAAAGACAATCAAAAATTCAAAGCAAGCATTTTTCACTGTGTCACTGAAATTGCATTCCATGCGTTATTATATATAATATATATATAAAAAAGCAATGTCCTACAGGTTGCAATCTATAAAATACCGTGAAAAACATGAGAAATAATACAATAATGTATGGAATCGTTTGTGTTATCCAATTGCCTAATATGGTGTGCACAGATAGTCACAGATAATAATCAGTAAACCGTTCCAAATATACTATTCTAAAACACACAGAATCATGGAAGTGCACGGGCCTGAGCAAACACGGGGCCGTGACACTTGGCAATCCAACACACTCACATGTGGTGCTGGTGTCAAATGCACACATTTGATTCGAGTGCTAAATGTTTTTGGGAGTTTTATACATTGGAAGCACTTACTCACTTCCTGTTGGGCGTGGCTTTTTACACTGACAGCACTGCCAGCAAAAACATTCAATGACAATGACGAGGGGGTTATGAAGTTCCTGGGCTACACCCACGGCCAAACCTCTGTCCCTGAGTAGAATCTGTGTGTGCCAAATTTTTTTATTTTTTCGCCCATAGGAACCATTCATTTCAGCCTATTTGCCCGGGAGATGGGCGATATGCTCCAATGAGTTCATCTGCACAAAACGTGAAATTAATCTGAAATGAACCATGTACAAATTGTGAAGCTAAGACCAGTGAAATAGCCATCCTGCATGATTGCCCTGCATTCTGATTGGCTGTTGGAATCCTGCATTTTGATTGGCTGGCAAAATCCTGTGTTCTGATTGGCTGGCAGAATCCTGTGTATTGTTTGGTTGTTGGAATCCAGCGTTATGATTGGCTGGCAAAATCCTGTGTTCTGGAGCAAATTTAAAAGCTCCCAGCGCCATTAGCGTTTTTATGAAAACATAGTGCACCTTGCATTTCGTCCCCTTGGAATTAAAGGTGCGATTTGTAGGATTGTTCTGTAGGCCAAAATCAAAACACTGGTGAACGTTCTCAAGACTACCAGACGCGAGCCTCTTCTGGGTTGCCAGATGTAATGAGCTAACGTTAGTTGACCTGCAGCTGCTTTAACGTTTCTCCAACCATGACCCAGCTACACATTATGGAAACAGTGAAAACAAAACATACCTCTCTAACCAACGTAACATATGTAGTTGAAGTTAGCGATGCAGATGAAGTTTAGCCTAGGCTACCTGTTGTGGAGAAATATGGCCAGCTCTGCGTCAGATTTGATATTCTTCGTTTGACGAAGACGTCACCATCTCAGGAAGCTCCTCCGATGTCCACTTAATTTGTTTCTTGTTTTAATTTTGGAAATTTGCCTGCCTCTCGTAGGTGTTCATGACTACAACTGACAGCTGTTGACAGTTGGCCTTTGCTAATTTGGCAACCCAAATAGGAGGACGGGCTAGCCCATTATTAATACGCTATTCTAGAATTAATCGTTCAAAACATACATGAAAATTCCAAGAGATTCCGCCCCTTAACTCATTTTTTTTCATGGGTTTTACGGGGTTTTACAGGTTAGAGTAATGTTGTCAAATAAGCCATTACTTCAATTCATCGTGTTTCCTTACTCTCTGACAACATATGGTGATCATTTTTGGAATGGTTACAGTTTATTTTCCATTATTTCCTACATACTGGACCTTTAAGTATAAGTATATATACTCTTTTGATCTCTGCATTTATACCAATCCGTGAATTAGTGAAACACACTCAGCACACAGTGTACACACAGTGAGGTGAAGCACACACTAATCCCGGCGCAGTGAGCTGCCTGCAACAACAGCGGCGCTCGGGGAACAGTGAGGGGTTAGGTGCCTTGCTCAAGGGCACTTCAGCCACTTCCTACTGGTCAGGGTTTGAACCAGCAACCCTCTGGTTCCAAGTCTGAAGCACTAACCAGTAGGCCACGGCTGCCCAAATTATTATGAGGTTATATCTGCATCCTGAGTATCGAGCTTCAAAGTTTTAGAATTCCATAGAGTTATATTGATAAGTGGAACAAGCCTCTTTAGATATAATGTCCAAAAATGCTCACAACTTCAATAAACACCTCACCCTCACCTCACCTTAAGTTATCACAGAATAAGAACATGTCACTAACTCAATTTTGACAAACATGTCAGATAGAACCTTATAAGGGGACATTTTTACAAGCGGCAAAGCGCACCTGTCTGATTGCCCCTTAAGACATGTAGAAAATGAACCAACCATGAGCGGCAAACTTCTGTTGATTTTATGTGAATATTAAAGTGTTTCCTTTTGATACATTTGTTACATGACCATTTGTTAATTACCAGCAGTTATTTTGGGGTATTTAGCAGTGTTAGTTTAGTAGTAGATTGACGCAGCGTAGTCCATTTTATTCAGAATTTGAGTCTGATACTGCACCATTGGGACATGGTTATGTTTTTCAACCGATACGGCGGGGCACGGGGTGGGGGGTGGGGTGATCATCGGGAATCACACAGACCTAATCAATCAGAGCATCGAAATAGCCCACCGGGAATCCTGTAGGGAGAATAGCCAAAACATCTTTCTTCTCGACAAAAATGCCTCAATCTCTGTTTTCTGTTTGAAGCGATAGCGACATCTAAACAGCTTCTCTAGTGATAAGCTTTTTCTTGTAAATAAAATCAACCAAAGCGTGCTCAGATCAAGTGAATGAATAGGCACCATTGCTCATCAGTCCATTATTGTAAGCCCGCCCGGAAGATTTGATTGGTCAGCGAGTTTTCATACGGGCATAGAAGCTTGTCAAATGAGCAAAATTCCCGACCTCAAATTTTGTGGGCGGGGTAAAATTTGTGTTGTAAATTTGTGTTCTCGAGAGTGGTTTTTACGTGGTCTTGGCCTTGTCTCAGAATCAACTTAATTTTGACTTGGTCTTGTCTCGGTCTCGTACTGTACATAGAGGACTTGTCAGGTTTTTTAATTCAAGTTTTTTTTAATTTTTTTTATTTCAAGACCAGGTAAGACCAGTCATCACAAAACTTTAAGATAATGCAGTATGATTGGTTGTATAACTTTCATGCAATCAATAAGAGCAAAAAAATATATTACATTGATTTTCTAACGGCAGTTGCTTGTGCTCCCCACATCCCTTCACCAGCTCACACACAATCAGTAAGTCAGTCAGTCATGTGGATCAAGGATGTAAGCAAACTCCACTGTGGTTAAGTTCGGCTTTACTAGCCATAAAGAATTCATGTCTTGGTCTCACCCTGCTTTGGTCTTGACTTGGTCTCGCCCTGCCTTGGCCTTGGTCTTGTCTCTGTCTTGGTAATGACTTGGTCTCAGTTTAGGTGGTCTTGACTACATCACTGGTATTTAGTGTTGATTGATGAAGGAAAAAAATAAATAAGATGATTTTAGCACAAGGCTACAACATCACATGTGGGAAAAAAGGGGTCTAAATATCTAAAGGCACTGTGCTGCTATAGGGCAATTCCATGCAAAGGTCATCCTTACTATGGAAAAAAAAAAGTTGTGCACACACAAATAGAACTGTTGTTAAAGTGGCTTTACTAGAATCTTTTTGACATCTAACTGAAATATAGCTAAGCTAGTAGCCTAATGCATGATGTCCTATGTAGTGCACATGGTTAATCAATATTGTACAGCTTATATGAAATCTTTGAAAATGAAGCAATTATAATACTTACTAGATGTTACTTAATGGCATCATATTCTCTTTATCTGCATAGTTTTTTTTAGAATAGGATTAGCCAGATATTCCTGCTGCAGTCAACATGTTTGGACTTTTGTTGGCCATCTTGGATTTTTGGTATTACATTGCAGTTACAACTGCTCTCCACTGTGAGAAAGGGTATGGTGTTAAGTAGTGTCTACTGAAGTGGCTGATATGCAGTTACACTGCTGCAACCCAAGCATACAGGGAAATAGCTTTTGAATAGGTGTCAACTGTAGTGACCACCATGCAGCACAGGGTTATATGTTTGGTTTTTGAGAATTAATATGATATGTGCTTCAGAGGGATTACTTACAAGGTCACACACTTGATACTCATGATCTGCATCCCACGGTCGAGTTTTATGAAATGGTTCAGTGTTTCTGTCAATATCAAATAAGACATATTTTAGAAGTGGTTATCCCTGTGACAGAGGCAGGCTCTGGAATATTTTGAGTTCAGCTATAAGTGTTGTGAGGTAATGCCCTCTTGTGTTGCGCTTTGACAATTGCATCTTTCTGTGCCCAAAGACATGTCACAATAGCCCTACCAATAACTGACAATCACAAATACTATATTCATTGATTTAATAAAATGAACAAGATTAAATTACTATCAACAACAACAACAACAACAACAACAACAATAATAATAATAATAATAATAATAATAACAATAACTAGATGTACCGCAGAGCGGTACAAAATATGACCGCCGCCCAGTCCAGCACATTTTTTCCACAAAAAGAAATCACGCTGAAAGGCCTATATGATTCTAACTGTCTCACTAAATTGCATTATCCACACTCAATTCTCACTGGTATCTGCTAGACAACAAGTACCAAAACATGATTAGTTCATAGATTTCACATGTAAAATTCATTTTATACAACCCCACCTCCATCTTGCCTGTTCATAATTATGAGAAATTCTTGATTGTTTGTGTTATGTTTATGTTATGTGTGTGGGTGTGTGGGTGTGTGTGTGTGTGAGTGTGTGTGTGTGTGTGTGTGTGTGTGTGTGCGTGCTTGTGTGTGTGCCTGCGTATGTGCCTGTGCATGGAAGCGTAAATATGTTTACTGTGTGAGTATGTGTCATGATTACTGTGAATGTGTGTGTGTGTGTGTGTGTATCTGTTTGTGCACATGTGTGCACATGAACTGGGTTAACATGACCCCTGGAGGCAAATATACGGAAAAAATGGTCATCCTAGGCCCTACAGTTCTTAAGATATTCACAGAGAACTGTGTCTGGCCTACCCTCCTTTCGGGGGGTCCAGTCCAGCGGGGGGGCAACAGATCAAAACGAAAAATGACAGTTCCATGCTATCCATGTGGGGGTACATGCCCACCAAGTTTTGTGTACCCCGGTCTTTCAGTGTCCCGGGAATCCTTGTTGGTGTACGTCACTAAATGTACACATAAATTGTTTTATTGTAAGGCCCCCCATGAACGAAAGTACACAAAACTTGGCATGCATTCGGAGGGTGTCATAATGATCCTAATTTTTTGCTTTTTAATTTTTAACTAGGTGGCGCTATACATGAAATAAGTGGTAATGGGATGGGTTGACATGGCCCCTTGAGATCAACATACAAAAAAAAGGTGGACCTCCTAGGCCCTACGGTTCTCGAGATATTCACAGAAAACTGTCTCCGGCTACCTACAGGCCAGTTGGTGTATAGTAACATAAATTAATTTATTGTGTGGCCCCCCATGAACGGAATTCCACGAAACTTGGCGTGCATTCAGAGGGTGTCATAATGATCCTACACTTCCAATTTCATGCAGTTTTGACTATGTTAAGTCACAGATACCTGCGATTACAACACCTCATTTTTACTTTTTTGTGTTTAACTAGGTGGCGCTATACATGAAATGAGTGGTTATGGAATGGGTTGACATGGCCCCTTGAGATCAACATACAAAAAAAAAATGGTCCTCCTAAACCTTACGGTTCTCGAGATATTCACAGAAAACTGTGTCTGCCCTACCCTCCTTTCGGGGGGTGCAGTCCAGCGGGGGGGCTACAGATCAAAACGATGGTTCCATGCTATCCATATGGGGTTACATGCCCACCAAGTTTCGTCTACCCCGGTCTTTCAGTGTCCCGGGAATCATTGACGGAAATTTGGACATGCGAAAAAAAAAAAAAAAAAAAAATCTGACTAAACCTATATGACCGCCGTCATAATAATGTATTCAACTTTGATTAGCTGTTCACAGTATGTGAGATGCCACCATATTTCCCACAGGAAACAAAGTGCTCTTAGATTATTTTATTTTTTTTATCTGCAACACTAATTACTAAGATTTTATTCTCAGTAATAAAACTGTTAAGGCTGTTAGCTTGTAAGGCATATTTTATATTCACTATAACAAACCCCAGACCAATATTTTAATTGTCATTTGAATTTCAGCAAGGCTCACAATAGTCCATATAGATATGAAAAAGAAGACACAGAGGAAGAGAGAGAAACAAACAGCACACGTGAAACAGAGAGAGAGACAAATCAGTGCCGTTTTTTCCCCTTGTGAAAATGCTGCCTAGATTTGGAGCGTTATTTCCCCTCCCTTCTAACTTGTCAATGGGTGCATTAGGTAGTTTATTTTGATGGTTTTTTTTATCCAAGCTGTAGAACTGAGCTTAGTACAGCCTCTGAAAGTGAATGAAGCACAATTGCAGTCACCCACAACACTTTTTTTTCAAATTGATACACATTTTTAACAGGACTAATATTTTCTCATTTATATTTTCATTCATTTCAATATTATTATTATTGAAGGGGCACTTCCTAAGACATTTGGTATAATTAAGCAATATGGCATGAGTGAGAGTGGGATTGGTTAGGGATATACACTATACCCACAGCTGGGTATCATGAGTACCATGCTGCTTTTATACAGCAGTAGATACAACTAATCAAGTTTGAAGACATCAATTTGTGTTTTATATCGTTCATTTTGTTCATCCTCCACCCCAAAATAGTTCCAATCAATATCTGATATTGTTATAATTGTTGTTTTTACTATTACTTATTATGACCGCCGCGCAGCGAAGCGGCGGTCATATAGGTTTAGTCAGATTTTTTTTATTTATTTTTTTTTATTTTTATTTTTCGCATGTCCAAATTTCCGTCAAGGATTCCCGGGACACTGAAAGACCGGGGTACACGAAACTTGGTGGGCATGTAACCCCACATGGATAGCATGGAACCTACTGTTTTCGTTTTGATCTGTAGCCCCCCCCGCTGGACTGGACCCCCCGAAAGGAGGGTAGGGCAGACACAGTTTTCTGTGAATATCTCGAGAACCGTAGGGTTTAGGAGGACCATTTTTTTGTTGATCTCAAGGGGCCATGTCAACCCATTCCATAACCACTCATTTCATGTATAGCGCCACCTAGTGAAACACAAAAAAGTAAAAATGAGGTGTTGTAATCGCAGGTATCTGTGACCTAACATAGTCAAAACTGCACGAAATTGGAAGTGTAGGATCATTATGACACCCTCTGAATGCACGCCAAGTTTCGTGGAATTCCGTTCATGGGGGGCCACACAATAAATTAATTTATGTTACTATACACCAACTGGCCTCTAGGTGGCCAGAGACAGTTTTCTGTGAATATCTCGAGAACCGTAGGGCCTAGGAGGTCCACCTTTTTTTTGTATGTTGGTCTTAAGGGGGCATGTCAACCTATCCCATTACCACTTATTTCATGTATAGCGCCACCTAGTTAAAAATTAATAAGCAAAACATTAGGTGTTTTCATCACAATATCTCTGGCTGACATGGTCAAAACTGCACGAAATTGAAAGTGTAGGATCATTATGACACCCTCTGAATGCATGCCAAGTTTCGTGGACTTTCGTTCATGGGGCGCCTTACAATAAAATAATTTATATGTATATTTATTGACCATACACCAACAAGGATTCCCGGGACACTGAAAGACCGGGGTACACGAAACTTGGTGGGCATGTAACCCCACATGGATAGCATGGAACCATCGCTTTTCGTTTTGATCTGTAGCCTCCCCCCCCCCCCCCCCCTGGACTGGACCCCCCGAAAGGAGGGTAGGGCAGACACAGTTTTCTGTTAATATCTCGAGAACCGTAGGGTTTAGGAGGACCAATTTTTTGCGGATGTTTGCCTCCAGGGGTCATGTAAACCCATTCCATATGCACACATGTGCATAAACAGATACACATGCACACACATACATTCACAGTAATCCTACGTATGACACATAATGCAATTCAGTGAGACAGTTAGAATCATATATGCCTTTCAGCGTGACTTATTTTGGTGGAAAACATGTGCTGGACTGGGCGGCGGTCATATTTTGTACCGCTCTGCGGTACATCTAGTTATTATGCTTGTTGTAAGCTTTCAACTTTATTTAAAACTATTCTTTTTTATATATGTTGTCACTTTGGACAAAAGCATCTGTCAAATACCATAAATATAATCTTGGCATCTACTATAGAAAATAGAAAATGTCACTCTGCTGGCAAGTTGAGTGGCACACACCCAATCATTTCTCCAGTACCTTGTCCTCACATTATGAAATCGCTACTCTCTCGCTTTCAATGAATGGATTGTTTGTGTTGAAGTGATTACTAGTGGTAAAGTGTTGAACAATTGCAGGGTGATTACTACTACTTGTTGAGCATGGTGCCATTCGTATTTCTGGTGATTTCACATAGATAACCACAGACTACTATGCTAATCAGTTCACTGAAACAACACATCTCTGTATCCACTCATAATTAGGGTCACACTTTAGACTTGATCATTTATAAAGGCCTTGATATTTCTATAAACACCACTGGTGAAGAAAAACAATCTTGATCCTGTCATCTGTGAAAGTTATAGACCAATTTCAAATTTGCCGTTCCTAGGTAAAATATTGGAAAAATTGCTTACAAAAAACTGCGGATATCTGTCTCATAACAATTTGTTTGATGTTCTTCAGTCTGGTCTTAGAATGAACCACAGCACTGAAACAGGTCTGGTCAGAGTTGTGAATGATCTCAAAATTTCCACAGCCAACCACAAAATGGTTATATGCTTTTTAACTCAAGCATACTCTTAAAAGCTAAACAGACCCTAAACAATAGACCCTAAACAAACTCCAGCTTATCCAAAATGCCGCAGCCAGAACACAAAAATCTCATCACATCACTCCAGTATTAAAATCACTCCCAGTTAAGCAAAGAATTGATTTTAAAATACTTCTGACTATTTTTAAATCATTGATGGGCGTAGCTCCCTCCTACATTTCTGGCATGCTCATTGCATACAACAGTCAGATCCCTAAGATCCTCAGGTAAAATACTCCTTGCAATACCAGAATGAACTCAAATTCAGCACATGGTGCCTTTAGTCACTATGCCCCCACTCTCTGGAATTCCCTGCCTCCTGAACTAAGGACTGCTACGACAGTGTATTTCTTTTTTAAATCAGACTAAAACATTACATTACATTAGGCTGACGCATTTTTAACCAAAGCGACTAACAACATGGTAAAACGTTTTTTAAAGCAATTCTCGCAACAATTTTAGAACAATTTAAAAAAGGTAGAGTACAGTAAGAATAAGTGCATCAGTGAGTTGTGAACAGTTGAGTGTCCCTTCAAGACGAGTGGTAAGTGCTAGGATCAGCAAGACTTGTTGTAAGTGGTGCTATGAAAGGAGATGTTCTCTAAAGTAAGTGGTGCTATGAGAGGAGATGTTCTCTAAAGAGCTGGGTCTTCACGAGTTTTTTGAAAATGCCCTTGTATGAACTGGCAGTGTGTTCCACCAAAGATGAACAACAGATGAGAACAGTTTGGATTGGCCTGAGCGTACCGGTGGTAGAGCTAGACGTCGTTCAGGGGCGACATCTGAGGAGCGCAACGGTCTGGAGGTATGTCTGTATGAGGGCATTCAAGTAGGTGGGAGCAGAACCGGAGACTAGTTTGTAGGCAAGCGTTAGAGCTTTGAATTTGATGCGGGCCGCCATAGGTAGCCAGTGTAGCTGGATGAGCAGCAGGGTAACATGTGCCCTTTTGGGTTGGTTGTATAGACCAGGCGCGCCACCACGTTCTGGATCATCTGAAGGGGTTTCAATGTGCAGGCTGGGAGACCTGTCAGGAGGCGTTGCAGTAGTCAAGTCGTGAGATGACTATTGCCTGAACCGGCAGTTGGGTAGCATCTTGAGTCAAGTAAGTACTTATTTTCCGTATGTTGTAGAGTGCGAAGTGGCACGACCGGGCGACTGAGGCAACATGATCTGAGAAGGTTAGTTGGTTATCGAGAACAACTCCTAGATTTCTTGCAGTCCTGGTAGGTGAAACAGACAGTGAGTCAAATTTGATGTTGATATCGTGGTGTATGGTAGGTTTAGCTGGGAGGACCAGCAGTTCAGTTTTTGAGAGGTTCAGCTAGAGGTGGTGTGCCTTCATCCATGTAGCTATGTCTGAGAGGCAATCCGAGATCCGTGCTGAAACCAAGGGGTCATCAGGTGGAAAGGACAGATAGAGCTGTTTGTCATCTGCATAGCAGTGGTATGAGAAGCCATGCGAACGGATAATCTGTCCCAAGGAGGTGGTGTAGATAGTAAAGAGAAGGGGGCCCAGCACTGAGCATTGGGGGACCCCTGTGGTGAGATGGTGAGGTGCAGATAGCTGTCGAAGCAATGATACGTTGAGCGTCCTGTGAGGTAGGATTCAAACCAGGAGAGAGCAGAACCAGAGATTCCCATGTGAGAGCAGAACCGGAGATTCCCATGCAGATTCCCAGAATGAGTACTGATGACCAAGCGGTCGCCCTGGCTTAAAATGTACAGATATGTAAAACATATTTATTCTTGCATGCTTTTAAGGCTATTTAAGTCATTTAATTGTTTATTATTTTTACTTATTATACACATTTAATATATATTGTATTTTTTTTTCTATGTATTATTATTGTTATTGTATGATTATTATTATCATCATTTAATTATTTGTAATTATTTTTTATTTTTTTATTCACTTGTTATGCATTTTAATTTCCACCTTTTTATGTGTCTATTTTATCTTTGTTGTTTGGTCATGTCATGTTTGTTGTGTTATTCTCTTTCTTTTGGAGCACATTGGGTCTGTGTTTGTCACATGAAATGTGCTATATAAATAAAGTTGACTTGACTGGTCTAAAGTGTCAGAGTAGGGATGTCCTCAGATATTCCTCACACAGTATTTGATACTATGAAGCCAACACAGAAGTTCCAAAACCGGCACCTTGAATGTCCATTTGGGGATGGTCCCAAGAGTGAGTCTATTTCCAAGGACCCCCATGTTAAAATTGTCAACTTTACAGCAGTAATGGATATACTTCCTAGTATGGCCCTGCCCGCCTAGTAGGACAGAACAAGGACAGTATTAAAAGCCAGTGAAAGCCATCTTCTCTCAGAGTACTTCACAAGGAAGTGCAGGCTTACTCCAGCACACTTTCTCTTCAAAGGCTTCTCTCCAAGGACATACTATAAAGTAGTCTAGTTTCTCAATGGCAACTGTTCAGGAAGACAAGGTGATATGGAATATATTCCTTTCAAATTCTGCATCCCACAAACTTGGAGTGGCTTCACCTTTTGGAATGATAGACCTCAGACCAGATCAACGGGTCAAAGTAGGCCTGTAGGTCGGATAGATCTACTTCGTGTCATGAGGTCCAGTGGATCTAGCTCTGAAATTCACAACATTAAATTGCATCAAAGCAAATTTATGTGAATACACCTGAACATATTCCCCCTTAACCTTTACATTTCACATGTATACATTTAACTGACACTTTTGGCCAAAGTTACTCACAAAAAACAAAACAAAACAAAAAGAGAACAATCAAGGTACAGTGAATAGAAACAATTGTGTAAAATAAATCATATAAAAATCATATACTGTAAGTCACTTTGGAAAAAAAGAGTTGGAGCTATACTTTTCCTGGCTGCATTACTTACTAATCAGCATTAGTTTAGTTATTTTCATGAGTGGCATCATCAAAAATGAAATAAAAAGGTGATTGCACCTTTCTCCTTTTATATTCCCTTAAAAAAGGCTACTTTGGTAGCTCAAAAATAGATTCCCATCTAAATGAATTCACACCATAACACTTTGTGGGCTCTGAAGTGTAGGGTGGGTCTGGCATCTAGGTTGCTCATGGCTGAGCAGAGAAGTCATTGGTATGGATTTTGAAATTATGACTGACATGTTGAAATCAGGGATGGATTACTGCCCAGGGGCCCAAGGGGTCAGGGGGCCCTAAAGCCCAAGCCTTTGCATGGAATCATTGCCTCAATATCAACAAATCAGGATGTAGGCTATGAATCTGATTGAATTTAGTACTGGCCATCCCCAAAATGCACCAGAATACAGGAAATCACATCAAACAAATAAAAAAAATTCTGGGGGAGGACCCCCAAACCCTCCCTCCCACATATACAACAATTAGTGACATGTGTGTGGCTGTGGAATTAATCATTTTAAATAGGAAGAGATATGCCTAATGCACATGTACAAAACACTTCCATCTAAAATAATGCTTGGATATATATCACCATTTTATTTACATTCATAAAATGCATTGGGGCATGTTAAAGGTAAACTATGCAATATTTCTACCTTAAATTTTACGAAGCCAATTTGATGGTAAACAAACTTGTGATGAGGAAATTGTTCACCTACAGTAGCATATCTAAACAGCATAGACATAGTGAGTTATTACCGAGAAAACCATGCAAATTCAAGAACGACAGCCCGACAAATCTCGTGAGAATCGTGAAACATTACCTTGTCAGGAGACATAGCTCTTTGGAGACAATAAAATAATTTCCATTGTGTATAGGGGAGACAAGTCAAGATAAGTTTTCTATTTATAACAGCAGAGTAAAATATAAATATATTGAGATTCTAGAGGGAGCTGAAGCTCTACAGTACCCAAACATACCTAAACCTCCGTTATGTACCTTTAATCGTGTAGGGGTGTTTGGTCTGCAGAGAAAATACAGTTGAAAAAGAAGATAAAACCTCAGACAAGCAGATGTGTTTAAATGTCTTCACCACTAGATGGACACATTTCATTATTTTAAGAGTAAGGCATATGGTTTTGACTTGCATACTAAGTGAAAGTGACCATACATTTGTATATGATGCATCACTAGACTTGGACTGATCAATTAATGTCAGAGCACCATACAAAAATGAATCAAAATAAACTTTAAAAACCTAACAGTATTTTTAATGATTTATAGCGAGAACTAAAATATTTAGCTGTTGCTTAATTCCATTTCAGTGATCTCTATCACAGTCCATCAAGCAGTGGCGCAAAAAGTGGGTATGCGCTATATGCGGCGCATAGGGGCGCAGCCAAAGCGATGGTAAAAAAAAAATATATATATTTAAAATCATTTAAACTTTTTCTCAATGTTCTATAACATTTTAGAGGACTAACAGGCTAGAGTATAGGCGCCCTATCTCATAAGATTCCATTATAGAATTTTGACATAGAAGAGAGAGTGGGGGCGCCGTGAGCGCTGGGCGAGCAGATAGGCCTACGAGTAGTGAGTTGCCGTCTATGGAAAAAGATGGATACAGCAAAAAAAAAAAAAAAAGCTGTTGACGACTAAAAATAGAAAAAGAAAGAGGGAAAAGGAGATGGCATGTCAAGGGATGCAACAGCAGTTAAATAAGTGGACGGTGAAAGGCAACAGGTAGGATTTAAAGTGATGACGTCTGTACTTGGAGACTTGCAAATATGAATGTTAACAGACTAACTAGCATTTGTTAAGTGTAATGCCGATTGAAACATAGCCTATTCCATTCAGATAGCTAGGTGGGTACCATGCTCATACTGCACTTTTAATGGCCAACTGCAAACAGAAATGTCATGCTAGCAGTAACTCATTACATTTTTCCATATCCTAACAATGAAGGCTCCTTGTAATAACTTAATATTGTGTTGTCAATGTGGTGCAAACAAACAAGGCAGAGTGCCTATCAGCAGGGCCAGGTTAAGGTCATCTGGGGCCCCGGGCAGAGGCCTCCCTGGGGGCCCCCCCCCCCCAATATATATTACTATTATTATTATTATTATCAATATACACAAGAAAGAGAGAGAGAGAGAGAGAGGCAATTCAATTATGACAGACATAATGTAAAAATGAAATTTGCATTTATATTGTGGAACCGTATAACCAACATACAATTGTACCAACATACAAAAAACAAGTAGTCTACAAACATGGGGCAATGCACACAAAAAAATCAACCATGAAATATCACCATCAATTACTTCAACTTAGGCTTGAAAACTGCCAGTGGTACAGGTCAGACTAAAATGTGCAACTCCCGAACTCTGAACTCATGAAACATTGTAGCCTAGAGTTTGGCGCGCACGCACACAGCCACATCATGATGCATTGTAACACGCTGTCTGTAATACACTGTAACACGCAGCCCTAGACAGCCACGACGTCAAATACATTGAAACACGCAGTCTAGCGCACACACACAGCCCAACCACATCAAATACAAACAAGGGGGGTGTCGCAGCCGATAACGGTAACGTTGTCAGGGACAGGGGTAGTATGCCTAGACGTGGACTTATCCCTATTTTGATCCTCGTTTTGAAAAAAGTGGACAGGGCACCTGCAGGAATGAATGCGATGGTACGCACACACCCACATAACTTTCAACGCTTTGATAATATTTGTCCCGGTTAGGTTCCTGCATTGGTCAGTTAAAAAGTAGCCTACATACTGTAGTAGGCTAATAACATCCACATGCAATATCTTTATAACAACAACGCCTAACAACGACCTATTTATTTGGACAACTTTGTATAGCCCTATAAAGGCTAAAGTTACCTAGTTTTGTTCTAGCGAAGGCTACGTTCACGTATGGCTTTAAACAGTGGCCTTATCCATTGTGAGCATTAGCTGGCAAAAGGACGTTATGAGAACCGTTTAGACTCTCTTAAAGTGGCAATGCACCATTTATCAATAGGCTACTTATCAAGTATAACATCAAGTTAAACATCAAATTGGCAGCATTTCTTTAAAAACATATTCAATAAACACTAATACACAGTAATGGTGTAAATTATTGGTCTTTTGTTTTGCTTTAGTTTTTTTTTTTTTTTTGGGGGGGGGGGCGCCAATATTGTTGTTGCATACCCCTCAAAAATGGGTAGTTGCGCCCCTGCCATCAAGGATCAGACAGACAAACAATCACCTCAGTATCACCTTGCTCTCTCAGCCCTCAGTCCCACTAATTACATGTCATGGGCAAGTCACTGTCTCTCACACATTTTCTTCCAGAAAACCTGAACTGTAAATACATTTATCACAACTTGTGCAATACCTATGTTTACTGTGGAATAACCTACATTGTTTTTTTGTTGAAGCTACACTGTTTTTCTACACTTAGTTGTTTTTAACATTAATTTGTAATTGTACAGTAAAGTCCTACACTTTCCTAGATTACTTTATTGTAAAATTGCACTCTCGTCCACTGAAACAGTTTGTACACCCCCCAGCACACAGACTGGAGGGTAAATCTGCATAGACTGGGGGGTAGATAGACTGTTTGTCTCAGTGTGCAAGAGTCAAGGTCAGCATGCATTTCATGATCAGCTGTCCTCAGCAGTCCAGCCTCTTAAATGCCAGCACTTGCAAACAATTATTACGTTAACATCTGTAGCAATCTGCTATATGTGTAATGGACCTCCTAATAATTTTCAGACCAACACCAGTGCATTTGGGTCAGTCCTGTTTTATTGTTCCATGTCCACCCCTGGAATATCTATAATGTCTTCTATGTCCTTCAAGTTTAAAGATGACTGCATCTGCTCTTAGTCTAATTCTTGTTTCACCTCATTCATCTATCTTGCCTTACTCTTTTTAATGATCACATTCAAACATTACCACTCAAGTACCGTGGTGTATTTGATTCGTAATATTTGCCCATGTTTCAGACAATTTGCCTTGTCTTGTTTGTCCAGACCTGATGCAATATCTTGTCCTTAATTTTAACAATTTAACAAAGTGACTGTGACTTCAGAATGAATGCCTTACATAATAACCACCAGATGTGATAGTCAAGTAATATCAGTTAACCTTTAGGTCACCTTGTAGTCAACTGCCTGCCCTAGGCCTTTTAGAGTAAGGTTAAAATTATGTCAGAGTTGGCGTCATGAGATGATCCATGACTCAGACACTGCCTCTGAAAATCCAACACACAATCCATGTCATGCAAGATCAGGAAGATGAGAGTGGACAACCAACACTCTTGCACAGTAGTCTGGCAGTTTGAAAATCCTTTGGAAGACTCCATAGAAGTTGGCTCGTGTTTTGTCTCACCTCAGCCAAAGTACCACATTTCACATTTTGGGTTTGGAGATGTAAAGGGGTTGCATGAAAAGAAAGAAACTGTGTGCTATTGTTGGTATGATAATGATTGGTTAAACTATATACTGTACACTACCATATTAGACATGGTAGTATTATGGTGGCTGTCATGTTGGCAGGTGATCATGGCTATAATGAAAAGTGAACAGTATAAGCTCATCCTAAATAAAATCTAAGTAGGCAAAGACATAACACTGCAAACTGCTAGATGACCAAATAATAAAAAAAAGTGTTTAATGTTTTTGGCTGCTAGTTTGAGACTAAAAATTTTTTTTCAGGATTGATAAAGGTGCACTCAAAGTTGCTGAATGCAGTCAAAGCAATGAGTGCAGTCAAAGTGATTAGCAATTCTGAAGAAAGATTTATACCTATTTCTATTATGCCAATGTTAAATCAGTACTTTTAAAAACTGTGCCAGTGACAAACTCTGCCTGAACTGGTAGGCTGGGCCCTACTTTGTTTTTAAACCAAATGGCCAAACCAATGGCCGTAAACATTAAGGGCCTGATATACTAAGAATAACTGCCAAATTACCGCCTGTCTGTGGCCCTATTTGCACCTTAAAACATGGCATAGTATGTACAAAACTGTTTGCACATGGATCAAAGGGCATTTTGCTTGCTACTGGAGCACAGAATGGCTATCTGCACTTTTCTTGTGATGCATACTGTATGCATTTATGGGAAGGCGAGGGAAAAGTGGGAGTACTGTGCAAACACATGGGAGGAAAAGTGTTCATAGCGATTAATTAGGTATTCCGCCATATGAAAACAGCGCACGTCTGTTCTGCGGTATTAAGTCTGTCATAGTCCTACTCCTAGTCTCCATGCAGTAAATAGTTTGATTAAAACTACTAGTCCGTATGTCGCTGCTTGTTGATATTTTATGATCACTAAACGTTTGATTATTATGACCGCTGCGATTTTTTTTTTTATTTTCAGATTTTTTTTCCTTCAATAATTTTGTGCCAACAATTCTCGGGACACTGAAAGAGTGGGCTCGCGTGTAGCCCCACAAGGATGCCCCCCTGAAAGGAGGGTATAGGCCACACACAGATTTCTTTTAATATCTTAAGAACTATAGGGCCTAGGATGTCCAACTTTTTTTGCGTATGTTGGTCTCAAGAGGCTATGTCAACCCATCCCATATCCACTCATTTGAGGTATAGCGCCACCTAGTTAAAAATGAAAAAGAAAAAGTGAGGCGTTGTAATCAAAGGTATCTCTGGCTGACATGTTCAAAACTGAACGGAATTTGAAGTGTAGGATCATTATGACACCCTACGAATGCATGCCAAGTATCGTGGAATTCCGTTCATGGGGGGCTATACAATAAATGAATATATGTGTACATTTAATAGTGACTGTACACCAATCGGCCTGTAGATGGCCGGACACAGTTTTCTGTGAATATCTGGAGAACCGTATGGCCTAAGATGAGCAAATTATTTTGGTACGTTGGTCTACAGGTCAACACACATCTCATATCCACTCATTTGAGGTTTAGCGCCAGCTAGTTAAAAATGAACAGGCAAAAACAAGGTATCTTTGGCTGACAGGTTCAAAACTGCACAAAATTTGAAGTGTAGGATCAAAATTCCACTGGAGCTCCAAGTGGATTTGTACACGCAGCCTTACAACACTGTTTACAGCTGAGCTCTTCGAGTCACGGTAAAATGTCATTTTTGGTACATAGCTAATTTAAATACACCAATGGTGTGGGTGCTTGCGTTTCTTTAGGAATCCGCCATCTTGGTTTGTATAGAAATTAATATTAAGTGACACGTACATGCAAGAGGATGGAAACACGAGACTGGTGGTAATAGGGGGTGTTCTGATACCATTGTAGTGCAGAAAAAATAACTTTATAAGAGTAGTAAAAAGTGTATGTGCAGAATGAATAGTATGAAGAGCAGTAGAATATGGCTATGTATAAGTGTAATTACAGTATGTACATTTGTGAATAAATACAACACTGTGGGGGGTGTCCACCTCCTTGTTGTCCCTGTCAAGGTTGCCATGGTCGTGGACACCTCAACAGGCACAGGCAAGGAGGCATCAGGCGGGGGCGGGGCGAGGCGGGGGGGTTGGGGGCTTAGTTAGTTGGTTGTCACACAGGAGGTGTAGTTTTGTTCAGCAGTGTTACAGTCTCTGGAAGCTGAGCCTGCTCCTGTATCGCCTGCCAAATGGAAGTAGGGTGAAAGGATGAAAGGACCATAGTTTGGGTGGGTGACAATGACAAAAATCCTAGACAATGGATTTGGCTTTGTTTGTACAGCGTTTATGCACAATGTGTTGTGGATGGAGGAGAGTTGGGAGCCAATAGTCCTTTGGGCAGATTTCACTACTCTTTGTAGTGCCTTGCGATTGGTAGCATTGCAGTTGCAGTACCATATGATGCAGTTTGTGAGTATGCTCTCAATGGTACAGCGGTAGAAGTCTGATAGAATTCTAGGACATAGGTGTGCTTTCTTAGGGTCAGAATAAAGTGAAGGCACTCAACAGACTGGAGGAACTGAGAGACCAAGAAAATGTTTCTGTGATTTGGACCCCAAGGGACTTAAAGCTAGACACACGCTCCACCTCCACCAATTTTTATCCTATCTTCATTTTTACCAAAAATGATTACCTCCGTTTTTTTCATTGTTGAGCTGGAGGAAGTTATGGGATATCCAGTTGTTGATTTGTTCAAGACATTGATAAAGAGATTCCAGAGGGCTAGAGTCCTCACAGAAACAGGTACAGTAGGTGTACAGTACAGTACAGTACAGTAGATCTGAGTGTCATCGGCATATGTATGGTATGAAAGCAGGTTATTCTATAATTAATAGCCCAGTGATACCTCGAAACACCTTGAAATTAGGCTGTTGTCTGTTAGGCTAAAGGTGCAACTTACTGTAACAAAGGTAGCCTATATCGTAGCAAATAGCCTATTGCAATGACAGCTTTAAAAACATTTATTTCACTTGTCCAGCTGGAGTGATCGCAGACCATGGGCTTGCACAAATAAATTAATTGAATTAGTGAGATGATCTGCATCTCTGTTAACATAAAGCTATACAACAACAATAACAATGATTATATTTAATTTTTATGAAATATTGTCCGGCAACAACTAGCTAAATAACTCGTTTGCCTCTCCTTGACCTTTTGTTGACCGGCTACAGGTGTGCTGCAAACACGGTACACTCCTCTGCTCTTAAATATATTTTTTGTTTTAAAAAAAGGTTTCTTTAGGTTTGACGTGTTGCCATGGCCCATTTTAGCCTCGTGAGACCATCCTGATCTCGCGAGCTTCAGATTTTCACTCGCAGATCAGTCTGGCATCTCTCCGATAGAGAAGATTTGGAGCAGTTTGCCAAACGAACGTCCAATCAGCGTTGGTTTTGAGGTGGGTTTAGGTGTGACGCAACGAGAAGCTACTATTCAATCTAAACAACTTGGAGACTTCCACGGATGAGATGAGCATAGCTATCGCTGAAGTTTTATCCGAATATTCGAGTATTCTTGGGGAAGCTAGGAAGTTAGGAGTCACAGACATCCTCCACGGTCAATTCCAGTTAGTGTTTGGTAGCCCTGAATCTTAGTTACTTAACGAGAAGGAATATGCTTTCTTCAGAAGTGTAGACTACCATGAAAAATTGGTGGGGATTGTCGTTGATGAGGTTCATATCACATACAAATGGTAAGTTTAAAAACGTTAACGTTAGCTACTTACCTAACTTGTATGTTAAAAAATGTCATTAGAAGAACGCTTTGTTGTTCTGATTGGTTGATTTGGCCCGTCTATCACCAACATAGGTGGTGATAGACAGATAGACTGATTAATCAGCTAACCAATATTTTCGCCCCTTCCCAAATGTTCTCCAACGGAAAGTTACCAGATGGATATGCGGAGCAAATACAAAGCAATCCATCTGGCGGAGTCAGGTTAGGCCCATTTTACATTTTGCCTGGAAAAACCATTGTCCTCTGCTTTCAAATAACCCCATAACCAAACAGACTCAGCGGAAGTATCCAACCGTGCTTCGAAAATGTAATCAGATTGTAGTTTCGACTGCAAAACAGATGCCGACTTGGCTTTGTTGCTGTTGAAATTGTAAGTAGCCTACCCTTGGGTGAACTTCGTCTTTGTGATGTGGTTTTATAGTCTCTTTTTTTACAATGTGTTTGCTCGACCATTTTATTGTGAGCCCTGTATTTGTTAGCTTGGTTTCTTGATGGCTAGCTCGCTAGCTAGTGGGGGTTTAGCGTAGCTAACCGAAGCTGCAGGGGGAGCTGTGTAGTGAAAAATGCGAGCCCAAATCCAGCGAAAACCCAGAAACAGCGAAGGAATAACCAGACCTGCATAGTGCTTCTTTAAACAAGTAAAGCCTACATCTTCAGAGCTGTCAAGGCTATTCACTGCTAAATATGGTGCCAATTGGCCACCAGTGAAACTGTTTATTAAAGGGTGCTCTAAGCGATGCCACGTGTTTTTTAGGCTAAAACATTTTATGTCACTTACTGCAAACATCTAACCAACCGCTAGCTATCTGTGTCCTGAATACACTGTAAAAAAATGTGATCACTGTGGACAGCCCAGGCTCCAAAAACGGCAACAAAAACAACCTGGGCAAACCTAGCCCACAAAAACATAACAAACAAATCACAGACGAGATGCACGGAAGCAGCACGGGAGGGAGGGGGAGGAAGTAGCAAGCTAGCTCTCTGTTTTGTTTGAAAGTCCACAGAAGTGACGTTACCCAGCATCGCTTAGAGCACCTTTAATAGTTTTGGTCTGTGACGTAATAGGTAAACTGAAAAAATAATAAGGTAACACTTTATAATAACTACACACAATTTATAATTTATTAAGCCTTTGTTACTTATTAGTTAATGGTTTGTTCATCATTAGTAATTTCTAATTTATCATCAGTAAAGCATTTGTTCACACATTTATAAATAGTTTGTTCATAGTAAATAAGTTTATATCTTAAATATGTTTATACATTATTGTTTATACTTAATAAATGATGCAATAATATGTTTTTGATTAAGTAATATTTCCATTATTTAACAGTTGTTACATACACATGCACTAATGATTAGTTAGGGTGAGGATACATATTTTATAAACCACTTCCTAATACTATAATTAATAATTAACTCAGGAGTTACAAGTGGTTAGTTAATGATATTTTGTGAGTTAATCTAAAGTGAGGACGTTTTATGCCTTACAACACATTTACAAATGAGTAATAAAGTTTACACTTGCATTTATTCATTTAGCCGACACTTTCACCCAAAGCGACTTACACATGTCAATGAAATTAAAGGGCAAGGCCACATTGGTGGACGCCGGGGTTTGAACCCCCAACTTTATGGGTTACTGCATGTTAACCCGGCTCCCTATCCACTACACTACCTCTGTCCAGTGGCATTACAACAGTCAATTCAAAAATATAATATAGATATGCGTGTTTACTATGAACAAACCATTTTTAACTGTGTGTAAACATGATTTACAGATGAGAATTAATGTAGGAATAATGCTTTACAAATGAAGAATACAGCATTTAATAATAGTTTACTGATGTTTAATAACAGTGTGTAGTAGAAGAAAACAGAAACTCTTGCATAGTTGTAGGGGTTTCAATCTGGGCCAAGGTAGTGTAGTGGATAAGGAGCTGGACTAGCATGCAGTAGCCTGAAAAGTTGGGGGTTCAATTCCCGGCTTTCACTGTTATGTCAATGGCCTTCAATTTAATTGACATGTGTACGTCGCTTGTCTGCTAAATCAATGAATGTGAATGTAATCTTTACAACTCATTTGAAAATGTGTTGCAAGGCATAGAAAGTCCTCACTTTAGATAAGCTCACAAAATATCATTAACTAACCACTTGTAACCCCTGAGTTAATCATGAATTATAGTATTAGGACGTGGTTTATAAAATATGTATCCTCACCCTAACTAATCATTAGTGCATGTGTATATTGCATAATTTATTAAGTATTAACAATAATTTGTAAACATATTTTAGATATAGGCTTATTTACTATGAACAATCCATTTATAACTGTGTGTACAAATACTTTATTTATGAGAATTAACATAGGAACAATGCTTTACAAATGATGAACAAAGCATTTTGTAATAGTTTGCAACTAATAAGAAAATTATTTCATTATAAGTGGTTGTTTCATTACTTATTAATTATAATTATAAGTCATGTACTTACAAACATATTTTTTGGATAGGCTTATTTACTATGAGCAAACCATTTATAATTGTGTGAACAAATGCTTTACTGATGATAAATTATGTATGAACAAGAAATTACTAATGATGAACAAACCATTAACTAATAAGTAACAAAGGCTTACTAAATGATGTGTGTAGTTATTATAAAGTGTTACCAATAATAATAATAATAACAAGCTGAAAGGGGCATATCAGAGTCGGACATAATTATGTCAATAAATCGATTCCCCTCCTGTGCTTGTATACTGGGACAAGGACGGTAGTCCAATTAAATGGCCTAGTCAAGCTATAACTGTAGTTCATCATAACTGTGCCTGTTAACATGCAAGTGTTTTACTTCTGACTTACTTATCAAGGGACACTTTGAATGTGTGCATAGCCTTGCATCTTGCCTAGTTGGTCTTTTGTGCAGGCCCAGGATACTCCTTGTTCATGTGAATATGTGGCCACAAAATAATTCAAACAAGCACATGAGTAAATTCAAACAAGAACATGATTTAATAAGGTAATGTTGTTGCTACAGCCACTGCTGGGCTCGGTAAAGTAGAGAAGAAATACCATCCATTTTCATCCATATGCTTTCTCCATATTCCTGGCTTGACTTACTTATTCCTCTTAGGCCTCAGTTTAATTACGCCTATCCTAATAAGCAGAGCTGCAGGAGAAGTCGGCATATAATTGGATTTGACTTGACTTTGAGAAGCACATGGAAGAAGATCCCAGAATTGGAAATGAAGACGCTCAGCCACAGCTGGGAAAATTGGCAAGAATCAAGATGGATTTAAAGGGGGTCAGGGACCTTTGCACATACTTAATCTCTGGCTTCTGGTGTGCTCGGGTATACCTCAAGATGCAAAGAGAGAGAAGAAGGATTAGCTCTAGAATATGTTAAAATGTATGTCTACAAGTAAAAAGGAGATAGGGAAATCAAAGCCAAAGTAAATGAGACTCATAATACCCATGGCACAAATGGCCCACTGTCATTGCATTGCAAAGCAGGTAAACAATCATTGCACAGGCATGTGAATTTACCATTTTAAGTGAAGAATATTTTGTGATTGTTCTCAATATATTTAAACATTCTCTACACTGAGGTGTAGTCCTTGTAGTGATTAACTGTGCAAAGTTTGAAGATCCTTTAACCCCCTTGAGAGATATCCCACAAATACTATAGGGCCTATCATATAAAGGACCCAATGCAGCCTTGACCTTTGACCCCATGGCTTTGAGTGTCTAATCAATCCATCTAGCCTTTGCAGTGATTAACTTTGTAAAGTTTGACGGAAATTCTTGCGAGATATTGCAGAAACACTGTTCCGTAAATGACAGAACCACACAGAGATGGACAACCATAAACAATATGCTAGCACAGGCTTAGACATAATAAACTGCACCAATTTGCTCCATCTGGTATCTCCTCTGATATGATCGCTAATTTTGCCTTACAAAATATGTCCCCGCAAGTTGATTGGTTCCCTCATTTTTTATGCAGAAATCATGGGCTGTTTGAATTTGCCATTAAAGCAGGCAAATCCAAAGAAGAAATCCTCTAGCCTGACGTAGTCAAGTTCGGAATGGCACCCAGGCTAGAAATACTCAGTCACAATATTTACTTCTTGTTTCTCTCGTGATATGTCTTGTAGCAAACAAAAACACACTGTGGACATGTTAGAAAATTTGAAAAGGGTCTTGGTTAGTAATCCACACGTCTGCAAATGTTGTCTTCCTATTCAGCCTGCAGTGACTGTCTTAATGCAAATCAGACACTCGGCAGGGTGAGGGCTCGCTATAGGCTTGTCCACTTCCGATAAACTTAAAAGTCCACAATGCTTATAATCTTTGGGTGGTGTTCCCATTTAATAGCGAAGACAATATTAGGCTACAAAGTTAAAACGTGAGGCAAACGTGAGGGCTTCTCTAGCTGTGTGGACCTCAATCTGCATCTATCTTTACTTTCTTTCTGTCTGTGATTAATGTTTTTGCCCTGTGCTGTGCTTATTCTGCAATTCCACAATGAGCCAGTTAATTGTGTGCTTTATTTTCTTTTGTCCTGATGTGAATGCTTATCATTGATCTTTTCCATTTTACTACTTTATGTTAATGGTTTCTACATTAAAGTTATACTAGCCCATCAGTTAAAATGTTGTGGGCATAACACATGGCCATCTGACATGTATTATGCCACTTACTAAAAGTTTTGCTCAACCTTATCTGCACATTTTTAGATTTGTACATATTTAGATAGCACAAATGGATGAACAATTTGGATTATATTAAATATCATCACAATACAGGTTTATGAAATCGTATACTGTAGTATGTTATAATGGTCTGCCACCTCTATTCGTGTGATCATATAGGATTTAGGATTTTATTTGGATCCCCATTAGCTGATGCAGAAAACATCAGCTACTCTTCCTGGGGTCCACAACATATAACCAACAAGAAATCAACATACAAGACAACAGATATAAAAGCAGGAAAATAATATATGCTGACTATTGTTCAGTTAGTCGTGCCATTTGTGCTGGTTTGAAATGTATAAGATAACATTATTATTATTATTATTATTATTATAAAAATAAAAAAAACCTGTCAATGGAAGTCCAATCCCATTGTCTGCCCTTATTCCTCACTGCAGACTACTAGGATCATAAGATCACTGAATATTTATATTGGTTTCTGGGCAATGTCTGAATCATTTAAACATTTAACATTTAAATATTCTTCACTCTTTTAAGGATAAATGCAAGGCATTTTACAAATTGCCCAACTAAGCCAAACAATGCGTTTGACAGACTTAAAACCCATACTGACAGACTTAAAACCCATATTAATTCAATCTGTCATAATATCCAGCCTGAAAACCTGTATCTCACAGGACTACCCTGCTACAGTACCTCTTCACCATTGTCTCCCATGCATTTGTTTAAAAAAGAATCCTTTTAAGTGTGTTCAACTGAAACTTTTGAGTTTTTCTTTTTTTTCCTGCAGGAAGAGGATCTTGCTCACTTTCTCATTGCATTATTGATCATAGGAGTCTGTTTTTTCTTCTTCTTTTTATATAATGTGTCATGAATAAATTCTATTTCATTATTTCGGTGGTGGTTTGCAGACAGGTCTTTATTTTCAGTACATTATTGCTCTTGACCACCCTTTATGGAGTCAGGTGGAAGGTGGGAATCATTAAGACAGGATTTCAACAGCTGTGGCTATTTGGTAGTACTACTGCCAAAGCATGTTAATTGCAAAGATAACTAAATAATATTGACCAACCCATCCACCCACCTATACTGACCCATCCATCATTTGTTCACAGCCAAGTACGATGTTGTCTGTAACTCATTTACTTTTTTTTTTTTTTATTGTAATTGTTTTGCTTCCAAACACTAAATGCCAGTGGTAGATAAACAACACCTCTGCATTGATTTATTTAAATAAGCCTGATAAAAATGTTGAAACAAATAAGAAAAGGAGCTAAATATTAGGCTATGTTTCTGACACTGACTTTTGAGAGCAGTCAGATGGCATCCATGATTCAGCTGTTCAGTGGATGTGTTTGCTTCACAATTAGATACCTTTTCCCCATTTCATGATTTATTGGGTGGAATGTGCTATCTTAACAACTGCCACTGAGCAAGAGCCATCCAGATTAGTACACATATTAGTGTAATTTTCTATTTCAAAGCAGTCAATGATACCATAAGGATAGGATTCTAGGATAGGACAGCTTCAACATCATGCCTCAGTGCCATGTCTGGTCCCTGGTAGGCAAAGGCAACTCCAGCACTAAGAGACTTGACAGCTGCCATCCAGCCAGGACCAAAACAAAAGCAATATGATAAGGCCTGGAGGTGGGTCCAGAAATAGAGCCATGGAAAGAACCCACACCTGACTCCCATCAGATGGTCCATCAGTTCGGCATCCCTTAACAGGGATAAAGTAGAGAGGAAACTGTATTTACACTCACAGAGACCTATGCTTCTGAAGCAACATGTTTGGCTTAAATGTCAAACAGCTCAGTTTGAGCCACTTTGGCTACTTTCACTAATTACTCAAATCTGATGTTTTGCCTAGAACAGATTTGTGAATCTTAAGAGTTTTTTGGGTATTGGATATGTCAGTGTTGTATGGTGGCAGCATGGAGGGGGGTGACTCCAGGACGCTGGTTTCACTGTTAAGCCTTCATGAGGTGCCGTGGGCCTAACTTAACGAAACATCGGTGAATGAGGGTGCCCACTTGATAACCCCAATGACATGCTGCATATACTGCGGTTAGATGGGTCATTTGTCTTGTGTTTGCGACCATTGGTTGGCAGATTGGTGGTTAGCGTGCTTTCTTTAAGTTTATTTAGGGCTTCTGAATGTGTTATTACCTTGGATTTTGGTACAAGGGATTATAACATCTAATCCTGTGTAATGTAATCTCAATATCTACAAAAAGTAGCTGTTCCTGAGGACAAAACAGCTTGTGTCAGCTGTAGCCTGTATGATCACTTCTAAGGAATAACTTTTGCTATTTTCTCTGTTTGAAACAGGAGATATTGGTAGCCTGCGAGAAAGTAGCATGTGCATAGGCAAAAAGACACATTAATTCCAATCTGATTGATCGGTCTCATTCATGTTGCATGGCCATATACTAGCCTGACGTTGTCATACTCAAATTCTAGTCAGAATATGAGTCTGATACTGCTCCATTGGGACGTAATTATGGGGCGTGTTTCAACCGATACAGGGGGGGAATGCCTCTGCACTCAATTGGATAGACCTAACCAATCAGAGCAACAAAATAGCTTACCGTGAGGTGTAGGAAGAAAACACACGAACCATCCTTCTGCTCCTATATCCCCTCCGTTTTTTTTTAAATAATTCTGTTGAACAGTGATATGCTACAAACATGTTAAACAGCTGGTAAAGGCTGTCGCAAATCCCTCGAACAGGTGGTCAATCAGAGATTTCCAAACGAACGAGGGAACATGTCACAATGCAACAGCGCTGTTTTCCCTTGATGAAAGTGAAACCACCAGTTTTCCCACATCTCAACTTTGGCCAAAGTTTTCAGAAATAATTGTTTTCAGTGATACAAACTCATTAAATAATATGAATTTTCCATATGGGGTCTTAAAAGCCATTTATCCTTCTAGCCACAGCGTTTTTGTTTCAAACATAAGCCTAATCTAAGCGTGCTCAGATGACGATATAGACCAGGCGCTGTTGCTCACCAGTCCTGTCCATCATCGTAAAGCCTGATTTGATTGGTCTGCCCGATTTAGGGCGAGCAAACTTGCCCCACAATGGAGCAATGCCAGACCGAACTTCCCGTGGGGTGGGACTAAGTTCGGAATGGCACCCAGGCTACATACAGTATATATATCCGATCAAGAAATGGAAGTGATTCAAATCTGACTTGTAAAAGATTGATTTGGTTTGTTCATACAGCACTGAAAAAATCAGATCGGGGAAAAAATGTGATTTGAGTCTTTTTAGCCTAATGTAGCCAGGAAACACAGGAGTTTGGCACACATACTAAAAAGACAGGACTGTGAAAAGCAGAAGTGGATTAGAATCACCTTTAAGCTCTGAAATGTCCATTCCCAATGAGGTTGGAAGTGACAAATCCCCTCACACACCACTGAGTGAGAAGCACAACACATATTAATTACAGAATGAGATACTAATATTCTTAGGTGAACAGGGATAACATTAGCCATGTAAAACCTCTGTTGGGTAGGAGGAAGTGAAGAGAAAATTAACAGCCCTTGTCCACAAACCCTCTTTAGAGTGACTATCCACATCTACTGAGCAAGTGGCCTCAGGTTTCGCTATCAACAGTGTTTAATATTTAATTAAGTCTTCCACCAGATCCCCCATTTGACATTGATGTCAACCTCTGCAGATGACTACCTTGAACAGTCCACCTCATTAACACCTTTTGTATCACAGTACTAAAGGACAGTTAGGTGTCTGTAAGATTACAGGGTACTCATCAAATAATCAGTGAAAAAGAATCGAGGCTCTTCTGTATGGAGTTTAAAAAATACTTTATTAAACACTACCTTAATACACGAATGCCTCAATTTGTTTGTTATTTCTGTTCACTGCATCAATCTTTCTATGAGTATAGTTGTGTGCTCATAGAAAAGCAAAATCTCACCCATCATTATCATGGGTATCCCAGTGATACCCTTGTGACAGTGCTGAGCATTTGAACCATTGTCACCATGACACTGCCTCTTGTTTGTGGAAATTCTCTCGGTGAGCTTGTTAAGTCAAGCACACTCCCTGTAGAAATTATGCTGCATATAACCACATCTATTTATAACCTTGTTTCACAGTGTCTCCCACGCGGTAACTTAAAAAAAGACCCATCACACTTAACATGCCATGATGAATATTTTATATATTGTAATTTTTTTCTCCCTTCATGAAATAAAGTTTACATATGCTGGCCATATCAGCCCTGCAATAATTAACTTGTATGAAGCAGTACATTGTTCTGTGCGATCCTTGGTTGCTTGAAGGGTAAATAAAGTGAAAAGGGATGTAATTGTATATATGGAAAGATAGTGGGCTCTGTTATAGAGATCAGAAACGCATGGTCAGAGACACAAAGTTTAAGGGCCCTATTTTTATGATTAGAAATGCAGCGCAAAGCGTATTCTTATCACAACACTACGCTTATTCCTATCTTACACTCAAATATTTCGTCATGCGCTTCTCTTTTATTAAACAATGCGCCCCGGGGTGTGGCAATTAACGACCTAAGGTGTGGTCTAAAAATCACTATCTTACACCATCTAAAAAGCATTACACCACTGACCAAGAAAAACCTGATCGATAGTGAAAGGCGCATATTAAGCACAGCTGAAGGACGCACCACTGGGCGCAAGGTTTAATAAAAGTGGAGCGCATGGTGAAAAATGTATCACTTTATTAGGTGTAAAATAAGAATAAGTCTTGCATTGCGCTTTCCGCCGGGTGTACGATAGGGCCCAATGATGCTAATTGCCAGGTATTGCATGAAGACACATGACACAGAAATTAGGCCTACATATAATTAACTATTGACATTACCATTGACATTTACTATTTCCCACAGAAGACCCAATATAAATATAGCTGCAAGCAACAATGAGGGGGCCAAGCAGAATAGGCCGGAGTAGCCACGGCGACAAGCTAGAACTCAGCAGACACCGCAGATCACCGCTGCCCTTCCCACCCCGTCCCACCCCGCCCTTGCACGCACGCATTAGAATGAACTCGATGGAACATGTTGTCATCAGTTTCACATCAAAAAATAAAAGATAGATGAAACACATCAGCAACTACAGATCAAAATGCAATATTGCAAATTGCAGCAACCCCTACAGGTCAAAGGTCACCAAATGTTTTGTGTGTCCTCCTAATGGGGTCCTGAATCTATGTAGTAAGTTTGGTTATGATCAGGGGTGAAAGTAGTTTTTATTTTTTGGTGGTACTATGATATAGAGTTATAATGCGCGCGCAAATTTTACTTAGCCTAATTATTTATTATTTATTTGTTTGTTTATTTACTGTATTATAGTCTACTTATCAAGCATTCACTAGGACTTCTTATCACTCTAGTATCACTAGATATCTTTAACCCACCTGTATCTGTTTTTGATTATGAATAAATTGCAAACACTTATTTCAACATTTATTTATTTATTTAGCCTAGGGACCATTCGTTATTTATAAACGGGATCACCGGAGGGATTTTTAGTGCTTCGATCAAAAGTTGCATGACCCTCCCCTGCCTACAATATAATTTTCAACGACCCTCCAGGAGCATTTTCAAAAATGACATGACCCTCCCCTCCCGGGCCAATTGTCAATGTCATCCGCCCACGCTCTTACGCGCTATGCTATGCTATGCTATGATAACACATCAACATATACTACCGTCCTAAAATCAACCTCTGCTTTCTGATCTTACACATGACACTTCACCAAGATGGTGGCCATTTCGGTAGATTTACTCTCTAACATTGTTGTGGAAACACAATAAGCATGGAAACTAAATGCACACTTCCTGCAACTGCATTAGCCTACTTGAAAAGTTACTCCTCTAAGTATTCACATGAAATAAAACAATAAAGCATTGAGACCATTCAACAAAGCACACTGGGTAATAACAAATTCAACACATGAACTTGTTGCTATGGACTCGTCTCTAGGCTTCCTCAGTCATTGTAAAGCTGCCGAAGCTGAACATTATCCAAAACTCAATTTCTCAGACGAGCGTCAATTTGGGAGCTTGCTACACTCCTTCCTTCTCAAATGACTTGAAAAGGCCGTTTGCACAATTTCACAAATAATCACAGGGACCGAAAAATACCTAACATGCCAACTTTTTCCCGGTTTATCATTTTAACGTTTCCCTGCTGTCTTGCCGTTTTAATATTTTCCCGTAGAATATCCCATGTTACTGTAATACTCATAACATTAGTCCTGCATTCTGCACTGTCTCTGTGTTGTCCTGTTGTTACCCCTTGCCCTTCCAGTGAAACAGATGTATTCAAATCATCGTTTTGCTTGCTTGAATGCGAACTCAGAGTGATGTTAACCTAGGCCTATTTAAGTTAACGACGTGGTTGTCGTGAGAGCAAGATTCATTAGCGCTTGCGGTGTTCGGCCGTAGGCTATGCCTATGTGCGCACCTGCCAGGCTACTCAGCTAGACAAAGAATTTCCCCTGTATATTCACTCCAAGTTGGCCTACCATAACTTACCAACTACACTGTAGACCATAAACTGGCTATTTATATGACCAAATGTATTTGTTCAACTTTATGAAGCAGAATTACGCACTGCTACTTGGAACGTAGGCCTAACACATTTTTGTTGGCAGGAGAGAGAATGACAGCGATTAAGAAATTGCACTTGTTGCTGGTTACCAATAAATACTATATATTTTTTTGCAAACAACAAAAACAGAAAGGATGGAGACAGCAAAGCTAGAGATGGGCAGGAACAAGGTCAATTGGTAGAAATGCTTGTCAAAATGTTAGGAGCTGGATGTGTGGATGAATGAAGCACAAGTATGCTTTGTGTTAAGCATGCACACTGTTTAAAGTTAGGCTACACGGTAAACTACAAGTAAACCAACGTTAAATTTAGCTTTTTTAGGGCTGGATAAAGTTGACCAAATGGATATAGGCTGTTAGGCGTGAATAAAGTAGGCTACTTTGTTGCTCCAACCCTTCCAACGTTAATGGGGACGAATGTTGACATTTTCCGTATTTTGCGTGAGAAACCCGGGAAATCTCCCTCATTTTCATTGTTCAATGTTGACAGAGCTATGGAACGAAAGAGAACGTTATATGGCGACAGAAATCAACAATCAAACAAGCCACTTTGATTTTTTGCTGTTTTCATTCATACAAAAGATGGGTGACCCTCCCTCCTAGACAAAAAAAAGTTAGGTGACCCTCCCCTCAACAAAGAATAAAAAGACATGACCCTCCCCTATTTTCCTCCGGTGACCCCGTTTGTAAATAACGAACGGTCCCCTAGTTACTCTGCTCGCTCCCACTTCCAATCGTTTTTTTATATAGGCTACTGTATATCATGAAACACGTTTCTTTGAGTCATGCCTTTTTATTTGGGAGACTGCAACATACTGTAGCGTTTCACTATCATGAACTGGTTTATTGTCACAAAGCACACAATGCAGCATATAACACAGCGGGCCGTGTCAGGCCCAGAACCGAAAGAGGCAGAACTTTCTCGAACAGTAGCCTATATTCTCCGGGGGTCCCGCCCCCCTCTCGCCAGGCTGCCAACCATGAGCGTGCCCGGGGTTATGCATAGCGCGGGCACTCCCTGATTGACAGCCGGTCGCTACAATACTTCTGTCCGCTAAAACACTTTATTGCTGCGCAAGATCTGGTTAAACCGTACACGCGCTGTCTGTCTCTTGTCTCTCCAGCGAAACACTGCACACATAAACCAGAATAGGCTATTGAAACATCAACATATTTTTCTTTAGCCTGTATGTTTTTTTATTTATTTCGGAGACTTTCCAAGAAACGTCCGTCTGCTAAAACACTTTGGATACCAGTGCACGTTGGCGCAATTAGGCTACTGTACGCGTGCTATAGCTTGCTCGTTGTCTGTCTAGCTGCACGGGAGGTTTAGACACAATTTAGATACAGTTCAGAACGATGTATATGAAATATATTTTGGGGGAAACGTGTTGCTTCTGGTAATTTGACGTTAGCAGTTGTGTTGTCATGCTGAAAGTGCAATATTTTTCAGAGACAGTATAGTTTTCTTTCCGGTACGGCGTACCCTCTCCAAATATTTTTGTGGTACTCCGTACCGGCCAGTACCGGCTTACTTTCACCCCTGGTTATGATACATTGCAGGGTTGCTGAGATAAGCTCACTTCCTGTTTGGCGGCTTTGCCACCAATTTCGATTGGCTGTTACGGGCGAGTGCTTTTGTCAATTGTTCCAGAAAGCAATATATTGATAGGTTATGGTCTGAATATGGTGTGTGCCAATTTTGGTGAAGATCAGATGAAATTTGAGACCTATGAAAACTTTTTGATGTTTTTGATTAAATCCAATATGGCGGCCGAATTAATTATGATGACATCACAAGTTGTAATTCTAAGCACAACAGCAGCTACAGGCCAAAAGGCATGTTTCTTAATTACAGCGCCCCCTAAAGGTCAAAGGTCACCGGATTTCTTGAGCGTCCCCCTGATTGGGTCCTGGGTGCATGCACCAAGTTTGGCTTTGGCAAGGGTTGCTGAGATACATGTATGAGCTCACTTCCTGTTTGGCGGCTTGCCGCAAATTTCGATTGGCTGTTACGGGAGAACGGTAATAGTTCCAAAGACAAAAAGTACAAGCTGAATGAGGCTTGGTCTGAAGATGATCTGTGTCAAATTTGGTGGGAATCAGAGAAAATATGTGACCCCTGATACATTTTAAGTGTTTTTGATGAAATCCAAAATGGCAGAAAATCCATCATGGCGGAAATTGACGTCATAGGGTGCGTCCAACTTTGGCCTGTTGGTGGAGCTAGAGTGCTTGAGGTGCCATCATGGAACTTGGTGACATTAATCATGGGACTATCCCTAATCAGTGTGCCAAATTTCACAACTTTTCACCAGACGGTTCTATGGGCTGCCATTGACTTCAATGGCAGAATAATAACTAGATGTACCGCAGAGCGGTACAAAATATGACCGCCGCCCAGTCCAGCACATTTTTTCCACAAAAATAAATCACGCTGAAAGGCCTATATGATTCTAACTGTCTCACTGAATTGCATTAGCCACACTCAATTCTCACTGGTATCTGCTAGACAACAAGTACAAAAACATGATTAGTCCATAGATTTCACATGTAAAATTCATTTTATACAATCCCACCCCCATCTTGCCTGTTCATAATTCTTGAAAAAAAGAAGAAATTCTTGAAATGTGTGCATGTGTGCGTGTACACGTTTATGTTTATGTGTGTGGGTGCGTGTGTGTGTGTGTGTTTGTGTGTGTGTGTGCGTGCGTGCTTGTGTGTTTGCCTGCGTATGTGTGTTTGTGCATGCATGCGTACATATGTCTACTGTGTGAGTATGTGTCATACGTATGATTACTGTGAATGTATGTGTGTGCGTGTGTATCTGTTTATGCACATGTGTGCACATGGAATGGGTTAACATGACCCCTGGAGGCAAACATACGGAAAAAATTGGTCATCCTAGGCCCTACGGTTCTCAAGATATTCACAGAAAACTGTGTCTGCCCTACCCTCCTTTCGGGGGGTCCAGTACAGCGGGGGGGCTACAGATCAAAACGAAAAATGACGGTTCCATGCTATCCATGTGGGGTTACATGCCCACCAAGTTTCGTGTACCCCGGTCTTTCAGTGTCCCGGGAATCCTTGTTGGTGTATGGTCACTAAATGTACATATAAATTATTTTATTGTAAGGCCCCCCCATGAACGAAAGTTCACAAAACTTGGCATGCATTCGGAGGGTGTCATAATGATCCTACACTTCCAATTTCGTGCAGTTTTGACTATGTTAGGTCACAGATACCTGCGATTACAACACCTCATTTTTACTTTTTTGTGTTTAACTAGGTGGCGCTATACATGAAATGAGTGGTTATGGAATGGGTTGACATTGCCCCTTGAGATCAACATACAACAAAAAATGGTCCTCCTAAACCTTACGGTTCTCGAGATATTCACAGAAAACTGTGTCTGCCCTACCCTCCTTTCGGGGGGTGCAGTCCAGCGGGGGGGCTACAGATCAAAACGAAAAACGATAGTTCCATGCTATCCATATGGGGTTACATGCCCACCAAGTTTCGTCTACCCCGGTCTTTCAGTGTCCCGGGAATCATTGACGGAAATTTCGACATGCGAAAAAGAAAAAGAAAAAAAAAAAAAAAAAAAAAATCTGACTAAACCTATATGACCGCCGCTTCGCTGCGCGGCGGTCATAATAATAGGGAAGAAAACGTAGAAACACAATGGGTGCCTTCGCAGCTTCACCGCTTGGCCCCCAATTTATATATAACCTAGATAGGATAGGCAATGTTCTTAATGTAACCATTTGACTATTGATATGCCACCCACCTGACATTGATATGCCACCCACCTGAGGTAACCTTTACTAGTTAACAATCTGCAAGTCGGTTGGGTTGTAAAGGAAATGCAGGGGCTCAAAACAATATAATATATAAAATGCACAATATACATCACAAAATATATTTGATAATCCACCAAAACATATTGTCTTATGACACTAAATTCATCAAGCAAGCCAGCTAGCTAGCTAGAGATGACATGAATACTGTAGGGAAGGTTAATGATCTCATTTGAAGATTATAATGAGAAGCATTAATGTATGGGTGATGGGCAGAACCTTGGGTAATGGGTATAGGTTAAAAAATAACTTTAACCATAATGCAAGTGTTAAAAAGGTCTAGATTCTAACTTGATTCTTTGCTTTGCAACAGAATAATTATATAGTATGGATCTCTTGCCACATCAAATGCTCTTCAAAATGCATTCCAAAAATTCAGAGATCACTCAGGCAGTTTGCTGCCAGACAGATTTGCTCTGTGGTATTGCACTCAGTCTTGTAATTCAGAAGTGGAATGTCACCACTTACGCCGCAGGCTTCGGAAAGTGTGTGCCTATTTGTGTTTATGTGAAGCAGCTTCTAATTGACATTGGCACCAATGTTTTTCTTATTTTTTAAGACCACTGGTGTCTTTCTGATGAAACCAATGCTGTCCGTCATCAGCACCACCAGTTATATGTAATGTTTCAGCTTGGTTTCCTTTATAGGTTATTTATATGAGTGTGCCACTCAGAAGTTGCTAGGAGCTGCAACCATGGTGAGTGGTCGACTTTTTTCTCTGGATATTTCACTGCAGAACAACGTGCAATGCTGCAAGGCTCAGGTCCTTTGGGAATTGATGGGAATAACACCATATGGCTGCATCCCAGTTTGCACAGATAGATAGTATACCATCACTCAATATTTCATATGATGGAGAAAATGTCTAAGATGTGTCTGTATTCAGAAAGTTGAACCTGCCACCAGCTGGGGGTTTTCTTTGATGGATGAACAGGTACTTGTATCCAGAAAGATCTAGTATACTGGGAGGGCATGGTACTGTACTTAAAGTGAAGTGTCTTCATGAGAGGTTCTATGTAATTCTGCATGGTTCATAGTTAGATTTGGCTTTACTTCCTCTACCATTTGTTAGGAGCAGAAGTACATCTAATCTAGGTATTTTTGACAGAATCGCTATTAATCACATCTCATTTATTGCTTATTTCTGTGTGTGACAAATTCATCGGACACATCATCTGTTAGTGACAAGAACTTCAGAAAAATAAATGGGCGTGACTCATCTTTAACTCTGGCTAGTCGCTGTGTGTTGTGTTTTCCATGTCCAAGTGGAGATGCAAATGTCCAATGCACCACATTTTAAATCCTTATAGCATTAGCACAGTTCAACATATTTGTATCAGCCTATGTAATTGTATTTCTGAGAAGATACCTTGAGTATAGTCGAATAAATGAGTTAACATGTAGGTAGTCTCAGCCACATCAAACTAGAAATAGACTTCCTTTCTGCAGGGCTTTGTTGGCTTTTGATTGCTTTGTCTAATCTGTCTTTGCTTCGTGCCTCTCCTGACAGCTTCATAATTTATTTACTCTTCCCATATTACAAATGCAAAGGAACAGTGAACTGTTTTTTGCTGTGAACGGGTTTTCTCTCGAGCAACAACCTCATTTATGGTAATGTCCAGAGTAGAGAGGACAAGCCTAGGCTCATACTTTGTGTCATCTGCAAAATTATTCAAAACTCATCAGCAAACCAAGCGCATAAACAATCTAATCAAGTCAAACAATCTGTGAACTGTTGATCGAGTGTATAGCTGTGCTATTGATTCACAAAACAGAGATGGAGTCAAGCAGAGTCCACATGAAATATGATGTGCTTTTCCTCCTTTCCACATCGCTCAAGGATATATAATGGTGTTTGGTGGAAAGCAGCACATCACAATAGCCCCTAACACACCTCTAAAAAACTCCTGTGAAGAAATTTATATTCAGACAGACACAGATAGACAACACCCCTTATTCCCAATGATTATACTAATTTATTTAATTGCTAGTTGGGATGATTGTTTATGTAAACTAATAAAAACATTTTAACATAATAATATAATTTAATAAGGAGATTGTTCTGTATGATTTGAACATGAGGAGTAGTTTTCCCTTCTTAGATTAGTGTCCCTGTTCTCTGTTTATGGTCCTTGGGGACACTTCTATGAAGTTTGAAGATGAACTGATGGATCTGCTTTTGCAAATGTGTCACATTCTCTCCATCCCTCCAGCATGGTGGATGGCCCCAATTAATCAGGCCTCTCCATTGGTCCCTCATTAATAATTCAGTCCCCCTGCAGCCAATCACTCAACACAAGCCATTTAATGAGTCACCGTGGTGACAGTGCTAGTGATTCACCCATCATCCTTGCCCAAAGCCACAGGTTAGGTGCAGCATCAACAGCAACCAAGGACTGATAAGGTGACACTGTCTTTTAGTATTTTCAGTTGCTTGCCAGAACCTTGCAAATATATATTAACAGAAAGTTGAGGATGCCAATGAGTTTTGGTACTACATAAAAAAAATGGTGTCTTTGCATCAAAATTTGACTTTGGATAGACTCAGGACCCAGTTTACTAGCTAATTTCAAATAAGACAAACCTGTGATTTTATCATTTCAGTATGTGTCAATGTGAATTTCAATGTCAAATTACACAATACAATTTTTAGCAGAATTTACTGGGGTCACACAAACAGTGTATGAATTTATGTTGGAGCACCACCATAGAAAGCTTATATGTTCAAAAGTAGGTAGGACCCAGGTTTTATCTGCCTTGCTGGTTCCACAGTCCATGAGCCCCAGAAACATGAATTCATGACTCAAGATTATTGTTGTTTACCTCTATAGCATCTTATGTTAGTGTAACAGGGTAATACTTAGGAAGGGCCAAGGGGTCAATCACAGTAGCCTGACTACGCCACCCTGAGGCCTAGTGCATCAGGGAATCTTTAAGAGATCGTACCTCTAAACCGAGACAGCTCTTTCAGGTTCGTAATTACACCGTGGAGACATGATTCCAGGAAAACAAAGGATTTATTAATACACAAACGGTTGGGCAGTGGGGATCTGAGGGTGGCAACTATGGACGTCCACACAAATATTTTACATGCAAGTAGTGATGTGCCCAATGAAGCGAGGCTTCGGAGCTTGTGTCGAGCAGAAAGGGGCGTGCCAGATGAAGCCCCGGTTCGAGGCTTGTGTCGTTTCCATAAAAATCACGTGACTGATGACAAACGAGGCCTCGGTTTCCTAGCGTTCACGGGCTTCGGAAAAACCTTTCTCCGAGTGAAAACATCATCATTCCGCGTCATTTACGTCACCTAATGTGTGAGTCAGAGGTTGGAAACTGGGGCTAGATTTTGCTAACAGAGTTGCCCAGTTAGGGGCTCGTCATCACTTTTGTCGTCACGTTGTAGTTCGTTTGTAGTCCATGTGGCCTTTCGTGTCCAACAGTTTTAATGTAAACTTGGGAATTTGCCCTTTTTATCACTTGAAAAGCTGCATATCTTTCTTTCACGAGCATCTTACACTATATTTTAAGCAAATACAGTTGTTTGTTTAGGATTAGTGAGTGTATGTTTTAACCTTTGTTGTGGCATCCGTGTTTGTCACACATTCCATAGCAAAGCACTTGAACACTTGCTGTCGGAAAAACAAAGTAGCCATGGGGGCGGTCCTTGTCATTCCGAGGTGCTCTGAATGCACCATCAGTGAGTGTGACGTCTGAAGCTTCGTTTGGGACACACACCCACGTGACTGCTTCGGAATCTGATTCAAAGGCCTTGAATTGCGCGAACCAGGGCACCCGCTCTAGTGTCGGAATGAGTTGTGTTGTATTGCAAGAGCCAGGCGAAATTTGTGGGTAGCCCTGATTTATATAGGATGCTTTCTCTGTTTGTGAATTTACGTTCTTTTCTTTCCGGAAAATGTCCATAATCCATAATATCATGCACATATAGAAATAAAGAAGAAATAGCCTAGGCCTAGCCTAAAGCTTTGCCATTTAGAACAATGACATTAAAACGTGTCTGCGTTGCAATCTTGTCTCAACTTCAATCATGTCATTTAAAAGCAATACAGGCTAATAATTTCTATGTAGGCCTAACAATAACGGCTGACATTAATATTTTCCTTTTATTGAAAGTTTGATTCATGAAACGTCAAACTATGTCAGGCCATGTAGGGTTTGGTTTAATTAGGCGCCTGGTCGTTTCCTTTTCACTCTCGTACATAGCGTGTTGAGGTTGATAATACTTCGTCCTGGTTCAGAAGCTAAGTAGTGTCTACTGCGGTCGTTAAGTGGATGGGAGACCGATTGGATCATTAGGCTTGTTTGACTTCGGCTGAGTCCGACTTGGTCTGGCTTACTACGTAAACGTGATCTTCAGAGCCTAGCCGGGAGGAGCTACAACAGAGGGCAGCTCATCCCGGACAGAAAGGCTACAGTCTGCCTGACGTGACTCGCGGGAGACATCGCGGGAGATATCGCGGAATGTTGTTTGCAATAAACACAGCAGAACTTTCATTCTTACTCATTAAAATGAGCATGATGACTGACGAAATAAATTCTTATGATGTAGTTTAAATAAACCACTGTTGTCATACAGTTAACAGGCCTGCATTGTAGCACATGAATTCAATATCAAGTGTTTTCCCTATATGTGTGTCTATCTATTTAGCCAACAGCAGAAAATAACAGAATATCCAAACGTTTTCAGTAGGCTAGCCTACCATTGTTGCAGAAATCACGTATAAGAAGGTATCCCTTCGATTTCTGTTTATTTTCGCATATTCCAACATAAGGAAGCAGCATGAGCCTCTAGTCATAATCGTCATGAGGACATTCCTCCCAAATGGCCCTATCACGTCTTTGAACTGACGTCATGAGGGCGTGTTTCAGCTCGTGCAGCTCGTGGAAGGGCGCATTCCAGGGGGTCAAGAGCGTGCAGATTAGCTTAGGCATGTTAGCATACGCCATTTTCAAATATGGCGCTGCATGGAGCATTTGGAACCAGCTCCATGCACGAAAATCCGTGTTGGGCACGAGCTCTCATGCGCGTACATGTTGGTGGGCGGGTACCTATCCGGCGGCTACAGCCAAACGTTATTCAGTCCGTATTTCTTGAGGAGCCTATGAGAAGACGTGCATATTATGGTTGTTTATCCATCATATGACAAATAAACAAATAAAGAAAATTGTATTGATCTTGTTTCGTTGTTGTTTGTCCCGAACAAACGTAGCCTAAACATGATTAAAGACAATAAATTACACAACAGCGGCATAAAGACCTCTCAACCTATAGCCGCCCCCTTTGGAGCTTGCCAGAGGCTGAAGCACTAGGCTACTACATTTAAACACAATTATTGCCGCGAGGCATTCCAGCCTACGAATTTAATAAAAAGTAAACCATGCATAATTTAAAAAAAAAAACTAAATTTAGGCTACTTCTCTATGCAATAAGGATTCCATTAGAGCACAGCGCACGTTCAATGAATGAAAAAGGCCTTGTCTCGCAATAAACAGCTGGAAATTCACTTTTTCAACTACACGAAACTTTACAGTGATCATCAAATACCCTCTATATTTAAATGCCCATCAGCCTCAACATTTAACTATATAATAAAAGTCAAAAAGTAAATTAAATCCCATACCAAAACCGAAAATCGTCTGCGTTTGATAGCCTGGTATGCCGCTCCAAACAAAACGCATGTCTCACAATAACGTACAATGTAAGAAATAAAGGTCTGCCTCGAATAAGCATACCTCAAATAAATACCTGTGCTTTGCAGCCTAAGTAAATAGCAGACCCTGGACATAATTTAGGATTTACGGAAATGCAATCATACAATGTTGGACGCCTGGCGATGCTCTGGCCGTCTACTGTGCCTCTGACACCGCTGCCTCATTTGGATGGTAACTCCACAGGTGAGCGCCAAGATTGGACGTCGTGGATGCATAAGTAAACTGTTTTTTGCTGAGTCCGCAGACAACATTCTCTTTAACCGTTACTTTACCATCTGCGGTGTACAACTCAAAGTAAAGACTCCACATTTTAGATGAGTTGGGGACGTAATTGTCCGCTCAGGCTGACCGTTTTGTGCGTTATCTTCAATACTATCTTCAATATTATTTTCAAAACAGGGTGGCTATTGAGGGCTCTGGCTCCTGTCATTATTGTGGCTACTGGCTATTATTGGCTTGATTTGGTCATGGGCCAACGCTAGAATACGTTTAGAGCACCCGCTATGAGATGGCAAACAATAAAATAAAAAACAAACTAATCATAGACTGTAAAAATGCGCTACACTTGGCACTAAAAACCGAATAGTTTATTTATAGTTCGACTACGGATATTTCACGTCAAGTTCGAATGCATATTTGCAGCAGGACAGCAAGCAGACCACTCCTAGTTAGAGCCGCTGTGTTATCCAATGAAATTAAGTTGCGCTTCAGGGCGACTCCACTCGGACTCCATGCGCGTTCCCGAGCAACTTTTTCTTCTTCTTGTTATGAGGCAAGGACTTTATGTGCATTATCGCCACCCTCTTACTGGAGGATGACACTCTTTTTACAGAATATCCAATAAAAATCGACGTTGGTCCATGCGTCATTTCCAGCTTTGTAACTGGCGCATGGTCAGAGTCGACTGGCGCTGGATCCGAACCCCAGTGTTCAAGATGGCGTTGACTATGAATTGGCCGGATTTACTAGCCTAGCCTCCACCATTCATTTGTATGGAGGGCGGGACTTAGTCACTCTCTCCAGTTATATATAATACCTCCATGGCGCATTCAGAGCACCTCGGAATGACAAGGACCGCCCCCATGGCTAGTTTGTTTTTCCGACAGCAAGTGTTCATGTGCTTTGCCAACGGAATGTGTGACAAACAAAGGTTAAAACATACACTCACTAATCCTAAACAAACAACTGTATTTGCTTAAAATATAGTGTAAGATGCTCGTGAAAGAAAGATATGCAGCTTTTCAAGTGATAAAAAGGGCAAATTCCCAAGTTCACATTCAAACTGTTGGACATGCAAGGCCACATGGACTACAAACGAACTACAACGTGACGACAAAAGTGATGACGAGCCCCTAACTGGGCAACTCTGTTAGCAAAATCTAGAGAGGGAGTTAAGCATAGACAGTAAAAGAAATGGACGAACAGACTCCGTCGTTCTCAATGGGAGGGTACTGAGTCATTTTTCAGTTGGTCCCCCCAGTACTGCGCAGACTCGCACTTAACTTCGTGACGTTAGCCATCGAACTGAATCTTGTAACTCGTATGATAGATAGGCTACACAGAAATTCTTCTCACACTTCCTTCGCCTTCAAAGTCATCAAAGTTAAAAATGTATTTATGTATTATTATTAATATCATCCTCACAAGTGATATCAAGTCATGTTAATGTTGAAACTACCACACATGATCATCTTCGAAAACAGTCATGGTAAAACAAAACAAAAAAGTTATAGCCTTGAGGCTAATCTTCTTTCCACTTTTCTGACCTACGTCAATCCATCGAAAAACTCTGAAATGATTAACGTTAGACTACCTAACGGTAAAACTACTGTTTTTCCATTAGGTTTACTTGCCTCTATGTTTTACCTTAACATAGGCTACAATGCTATTGTAGGCTACATAGCTTTGTTCACGAGTTTCCGTGCTGGCTGGACTACGCTTCTTATCCAAACAATACGGTTATCTCCCTTCAGTGCGTTAGCTTCCCTTCAACCGGACATGCTAAACATTCTTCTTACGGGAACCTAACGTTACGTACGAGGTAGTCGAGTCTTGTTTTGCCTTTTATTGTTTATGTAGATAACACAGAAGCTAAAATATTGGCACATGATATATGTTATATGAAGTTATGGGAGTTCAAAAAAATCCTAAATGGATGGGCGTTCTATGGGGTTAGCAGAGAGTTGATAACCACCGCTACATCGATGCTTCTACTTCCGGGAATTCGCCTGCCCCCTTGGAGTTAAGTCATTTTCCGACGAATGACCGTCGCAGGAAGTTGCGTCATAACAAAGGGACGCCAGACCCTCTTGTAACAGCTACTCGGTGATACTGCAGACTCGTAAAAGTAGTTAGAAAATAAGGCAGAAAAACGACAAGTTTCCTCATGCTGCTTCCTTATGTTGGAATATGCAAAAATGTACAAACAATCAAGAGGATGCTTTCTTGTATGTGATTTCTGCAACAGTGATACTGCAAACGTGTTGATAGCCTATTGTTGAGCCTATTTTTTTATGCTGTAGCCTAGTGTAAAGCATGTCACACTAGACTAGCCTACAGAAAACTAATTGATGTGATATAATGATAACTTGTATGCCTACAATGGTTTATTAAACATCGTAGTCATTTATTTAGTCAGTCATCATGTTCATGTTAATGAATATAAAGGGCATCTATAACGATACCAACATTTAAATAAACCAACATTTCGCACAATATCTGCCGTGAGTCCCTATGCGTGAGTCACGAGCTCCTCCCAGCTGACTGGCAGATCACGTGGACAGTCAGTCGCGATCGATTATTTAATAAATACATGTGAATTACGAATAATAATAAAAAGATTCTACCTAATGTGACTATTTTTTCCATGAACTGTAAAAGAAAACACGTTTTTCCCCACTGTATTCTCCATAAAGAGTAAAGTAAATTATGTACTTATTTCTGGAATTGACGTCACTTCCTGGACTCGTCTGAGGCTGGTCTAATGGGTCATTCGTCTCTATAAGACTTAACTCCTACTGAAAATCTAGCCCCAGTTCCCGACCTCTGACTCACACATTAAGTGACGTGAATGACGCGGAATGATGATGTTTTCACTCGGAGAAAGGTTTTTTAAGACTCCCGCGATATTTTAAGGCCATGTGACATGGTGTCACGGTGGTAAGTCCCTCCCCGGCTGACAGAAGTCGGACAGAATTTCTAACCAGTATGCATTGCGTCCATCCCAGTATGCATTGTGTTCAACCCAGCATGCATCACATCAAGTCAGATCTGCCGCAAGTCGAACTCCCCTATTGACTGGGATAACATGATTTCACGCCTCCACGGAAACACCAATCTTCACGTGATAACGAGTGACGGGATTATGTTGCCTAAGCGTATTTTATTGTATTGAATTGAGACAAACAGAAATGCACATTTCTTGCAACACTTTTAATGTAATGAATGAGAACATTTCGAAGCTTTGGCATTGTGTTGAACGTTGTAGGCATTCTTTTCACTAGTCCGTGACTGCGGGGCTTTATGCAACCAGATGTCGCTGTGTTTTCCTTATCTTCCATGTTTCGAAGCTTCGACACATTACTCGGCACATTAGGGAAATGTGCCGAGTAGCGCTCGAGGCTTCATTTACCCATCACTACATGCAAGCATAAAGAAAAGCTCACCTGTTACACAGCAAAGGCACACCGCAAAGCGATAAGCAATACACAAAACCACACCACACGTATGCTTAGACTAGCCCCCCTCAGAGCCACCTCCCTACTAAATAAACATAAAAGTTACACAAACAAAAGGACAAGACAAGCAAAACAAAAAAATTAAACATAACAAATAACCAAAGCAAAACCAAGACAAGACAGCAGCACGACCCATGTTACCCTACCAGCATGACTGCTGCCTGACGATAGAACAGACAGGGGCTATACCAGTGGAGCCTACATTGCTACTGGCTGCTGCCCCTCCTAAGTAGTGCTCCACTGGTGCCAGATTGCTTAATTGCCTATGCCCCGCCCCCTTCATTAGCATTGGCAGGTGCTATGGGGAAATAGCAGGCAGAGAAGGTCTACCTGCTACATTAGACTGAAAAAATTCACTTGGAACTACAGCTTGTTACACTGGATAACTATCTAGCTTCATGATTGTTACTCTGGGTAATACTAGCTTCATAGTTGTAGGCTAAATGGGCAACATCAGAATGTCAGTCTGCATGTATGTACGTTTTCAGGTGAACCATGGTTTGGAATTTGAGCATATGAAAACAAATGATTCCCTGTGACAAATATGGTGTTTTGGACATATATGGACCCACAGATTTACTGCGTATTTCTCCAATTCAAACAAGTTACTTTATTAAGGTTATAACTATCCATTTCCAATGCATGCAAGTTCTATTGATATGATCCTTTTCTATTGCTGGTAACCACAGCAACACTTGGGATGCTTGTCATTTCTGAAGCTTCTGACTAGATGATCAGCTTAAACAACAGATGGGATGCTACTTTGCATTACAGTACATTACTTTTTCCGTTTCTTCCTAATTCAGCCTGATAATGATTCTTTTGAACATGCTTCCCTTAGATATGTACCTTCACTCAATACATTTGTTTATTTTATGATTTCAAAAGAGTGTCTAATATATTATTTCATTTCAATGAGCTGCCGTTCCACCTTTTTTTATTCAAATAAACTCTTCAGGGCAGGGCTCCCCTTGATATTTGTCTCAGACAGTGAAATGAGGACAGTGTCAGGGAGAAATACATTTTCCATCTTCAATTGGATTATTTTCAGGCGTGCCATTTTCAGTCCTGTCTGCTCAGCTAGTGCCATATGTCCGGTGTCACAAAGGTCATATTTTAACACCAGTCTCATCTCCTCTCAAAATGTCAAGTTGGACTAATTAGATGATCGCTTGACGCAGTGATTAACTTGCCAGTCTTTTCTGCCTATCCTGCATACCATCTAAAGATAGATTGCGCTAATTAAATAATCCTACAATTAAATGGCTCAAACACTTTCAAATTAACACCCTTTGGCCGCCTCCACAAAATAAACTCTGCAGCCTTGGTTTGTGCAGACATGGGTTTTGGCTTTCCCCCCTTTCTTTAATATACATTTTACTGCCAATATTATTCGTCTGGCGGGGAGAATATGAGCTTTGATGGAAAGCAGCCGTTCCCTCCAATACGTCAGACCAGAGTGTGGTGGCCATAGCAGCGCTGCGACAGAACAGCTTGTTTTAGTTTCAGAAGTCTCGTAATGAAGGACTAGTGCGTCTGCCGTCAGTGAGCGGCCGCTCCCGTTTGTCCAAGAGCCAGCTGGAAGACAGCGTCCTCTGTCTCAGCAAAACACAGGAACAGCACGCCTGCAGACCTCTGGGAGAGCCTTTCATTTTCCAGCAGCCACAGAGGACTGGGATGACCTACATGGGGCAGAACATTTCCTCACTTCTTTGAAGTTGTGGAGAAATGACTGTCCACGCCAACTACATGCCATGCAGTTTGTCAGTCAACAGTGAAAGTGTTGTTGATATTCCTGTTTACAGGCAGCATATGTTCTGGGAAATCTCCAACTCTCCAACTGTTATTATAACAACCAATTTGACTCGACACCATGTTTCAGTCATGCTTCCCATGGCAGATTTTTGACATTCTCAGCTTGTTTGCCCTGAAACGTTAAACGTACAAGTGGAGCAATGGTCTCACCTCCTGTTTGTGCACAGACAAGAAAGTCTTAGGTCTGCTCTTATAGTTAATGCTTTTCCATGGGTTCATACAGACGGAAAAATCAACTTCTCTAAAATTACTGCTTTATCATTGGCAGCTGAGGTACTGTATGATCTAGTAAAGTCAATTCTTGTGTTATATGGGATTATTCGCTACACATTATTCAGCTACCCTGATTTTGCACTGCAGAAAAATGAGAGTGTGAGAGTGAGAACTGAGTCGGCACACGGTTGCATTCCCATCCAGCGCCTTACAGGTGGTGTGCTGAGCCGCTAATCCGTGCTTTTCATGAATCCGACATTTCATTCCCTAGACCCACAACATGCTGAGCCCTAATAAGGTGCTGCAAGTGACTGCCTCCTACTTTACCCTCAAATGAAGGGGGGTTTGAGAATCATATATGCTGTGCAGCAAGCCTTAAATGATCTCATGTAGATTACATTATGTTTCATCCCTAATCTACAAGACAGGAAAACCAATTAATTTGTCTCCCTACTAAATAAACCACAAGTCTTGACATTTTAGTGTACAAAAAAGATCATTCTAAAGTCATCCTTCTGTCATGTAGCCTTCCTGTAAGACGTATGGGGATTCAAATGGCAGGTTAAGGCAGAGTAGTCTTATAAGACAATTCTTGCGCTTTTGCAAATGGAAAAACAGCAACCAAGTGTTTCTCTGACTGAGTCATGGTTGCTTCTCTCTCACACAGTCCAGCTCCTTCCATGGACAAATGCAGACAAAATTACCCAAACCAACAAATCTAACAAAATGTTACTGTCAGAACGTTTGAAACTTGTAAAAGACAAGTTATATGTAAGCCTCTAAGATGGCTGCATGGAGTGTAAAAGAAAGCGGAGCCATTAAGGTATTATTTAAGAAATATTTGAAAGGGACTGACTGAGGCTGAAGGACAAAGCAACACATTAGGCATCTCAGGATTAGTGTTTTTCTCGCAGGATTCGTCAGAAGAAATAAAAGAACAAGCAGGCAGGCAGGTGTAAATGAATTACTGAGTGGGCTGAGTTACACTAACACACAGTGACCTCATCCATTAGCCTTTTGCAGATAAAAGGACCATGCTTTTAGGAATGAAACACTAGAAACAACAGAAATGAACCCTGACTCGGTATTCTGTCTCAGTACTTGTTATTTGGTCAAAAGGGAGACTCAAGTCAGTTTTTTTTTTTTTGCTTTGCACTCAACTCAAATGCACATTATTAACAATTATACAAGTCCCTGTGCTTTGTACCTATGAGAAAGAAGAACCTTGCTTGAGCAATGTCTAGATAAAATATATGTTTTGCCCTATGATCACAAGAGAACATGGATGGAGTGTTGCCCCTAAAAATGTACAACAAGACCATTCATTATTCATCCACTCACCCCATTTTTTTGGCACAAGAGTTTCCATTTTCACAGAGGTGGCTCATTTTCAGGCGCAAATTAATGATGCCCTATATTTCTTCTCCAGTCATGTCAGATTAATCCCAATCAGGCTGATCCACACCTCAACCATTGGCAAAGAGCCTTTTTCACAGTCACATCTTCCAACAGGAAAATATGGAATACCAAGCTGAGAAATCAGGCTCTAATAAAGAAGAAGAAAGCCATCTAATTTATGGAAGGACACATAACAGTTCCTTGTGTGATCTCCAAACTAGCTTTCCTCTCTGCCATGGGTTCCTGTATTACATAGCAATACTGTAATTTCCCAGCTATTAGCAAAGGTTTATACATTGATTTTGCAAAGTTTCCTCAGCTATGATGTAAGTACACGGGGGCAGTTAATATGGTATTAATATGGTTTTGTTTTTTTAACTTGCATAAAACACTGTCCTGCGGTCTATACACAATGTGGCTAATACACAGGAAATTACTGTATGTTGGGACTGCATCCTCCATATAGCTGTGCCACAGAGCATTGACCTTCATCATAGCTCTCATACACTCACATCCTGCATGAATTATTTTGGATGCTGTAAAGGTTAATTAATGAGAAAACTGAGCTGATGGAAGAAAAAAAGGATAACATCTCTCCTGGGACCAGTTTTTTTGTTTGTTTTATTTTCAATGAATTTGCCATGTCCTTATTATCTTTACCCACACAAATAAAAGGAATGCAAGGACATATTTAAGTCATAATGCACAAGAGCCTTTCATATTTTGTAAATCTTCCACATAAAAATGGTTTGAGCCAGACTGGACTTGCCATTTTAGTCCATGCCAGTTAAACATTAATTCTGTGGTGAAATTGGTCATGGTTAATATATTATGTTAGAAGTTTTTTAAACCACAACTGAATATTCATTGATCGACTGACAAATGTAGCTATATAACCCTGTATCGGCTAATTTCTATTTGTTTTCCTCGGACAGTTCTTAAAAGGCAATCTAGATCTAGATCATACCTTCACACTAAATCTTTAAATACTAAATATTTTGTTGTTGTGCTTCCATACTATTTCAACATATTTAATTTAAATGCCCTTTGTTCTCTCACAACACATGCACCTATTATTCCACCTATGAATCTGAACCTATTAATATTCACCATTTCACATTTCCTGTATAAGAGGTTCTTGGTTTGTCCACAACAGTGCTTCATTGCTTTGTAGCAATGTCCAGTGTGTATCTCAGTGAGAGTGAAAGCCACAGCTTCCTCATTGCACATGCAGGGAGGGGGAGAAACAAGCTCTTGGTGGCAGTGCTCACATCTGGACAAGTTTTTTGAGTCTCTGTACTCATTAACGTAAAGGGTAGCATGCATTTTTCACATTACATTAATAGCTGTGCTGTTTCAGCTGTATCCAACATGCACGCTGTTAGGCGTCTGTCATCTGCCTGTAACAGCATCGAGTTCGTGCTCTTCATTAGTGTCTCGGGAGACCATAGGACAAGTGAGTAGGACAACTGAGATGGAATAGGAAGTGAACTGGATTATCCAGGGAAGGTGAAGGAGCTGGAGAGGAGTGTGATAATCAACAAGTGACAGAGGTGTTAAAAAATACGGTGAAAAAGTGATTACTTGTGCTGAAAATGTCTTTTTAATTAACATTATTTAATGAGCCAAATAAACATTGTGAGAACAATTCATAGAATGCTCTTTTAAAATTCCAAGGCCACAAAAGCATCAAAACACAACCCTGCAAATATGAACTGATATACAGAATATAAGGGTAGGTTATGACAGGTAAAAATAGAGAGACAGAGAGAATATTGTTGTCAACACACATTCAATGTCCACAACATCAAGGCCTCCAAATAAGCAACAGTTATGTTTTGCGACACAAAAACGATTCTTGGATAAATACAGTGCAAGACCAAGCTCATCTGCCTCTTGTCCCTGTGCAGTAAGAAATGATATGCAAATACATATCATCTGTTTATAATGCTAAAAGTACTGCCATTAGGCTATATATTTCAAGGCTCACATTATATATTTGAGGGTTTCAAAAGTTCTTTCTAAGAAAAAAAAAACAAAGCACCTAAAAGTAATAGCGACTTCTGAGGGATATGTTGTCTGAACTGAGACAAGATCTGATTATGACCCAAAGCTCTCTCAGCATCACTTTTCAATGTCCACATCTAATACAACTGTCCTGCCCTACACACTACCATTTTAGCATAATGGTGAAGTACAGGTGACTGACCACTATAGGAAATGAGAGCTGGGAATCATCTGCATTTCTTTGGGGCGTTTATATGAGTATCGCTGCAGCAGAGTTCTATGGGTTTGGTTACGGCATATTGTAGGAATGATATGCTTAGCAACGATGATTCAGAGATGCGGATGGACTGAGAATGAATTCAAATCCTGGGAGACAAACTTTAGTTTGATCTTCGTCTGATGCCTGTCGAAATATGTGGCGGCTGGTTTTGGAGGTGTCTATCACTATCAGCTGCACTCTGCAGCCCTTTGAGAAGAGAGGAAAGTGGGTGTGGAGTGGGAGTTTGAATATATTCACTGACATAGATAAAAAAAAAAAAAGGAGATATTTTAGTAACTGAACCTTTGGGCTTGCATGTGTATTGTAATACAAAGCTTTGAGCTTTAATATGTTTCTCTCAGGAGATTACAGCTAACACCCTCGATTTTACACAATGCAGACTAAGCTTAAGCTTTCAAGTCAATTACAGTTCCAGCACCTCTTCTCTGGCTTAAAACACTACACACAGTATCTGCAGCATAAGCCCAGCAATCTCTACAGCAGAGTGCAAAATTACTGACACACAGTCATCACAATCATGAGTGAGAGCCACACTCCAACAGTTTCACAATGAGCACTTCCTCACCAAGTTAAAACACATTGTTATGCGACATCTGACATATTATATTTGTGTTTTGAAAAGAATAACAGTTCATTACAGATTCAGGTATGGTAACTACAAAAATAATATAATGTGTACATATATTCTCAGAGGCAACTAAGTTAAAAAGTTCACACCAAAAGAAACAGTAAAACATTCAGACAATGTTCCTTGTATTGAATAACAGGAAAAACTATTTCCCTTAATCTCATTTTAATATGAAAATTTCACTTATTTAACAAGAAATTATACCAAAAATGATCATGATTACTCAGACATTACAAGAAAATTATCAGCATCACCTGTACCTTTTCAAAATTCCCTTTTACTCCTCTGCTTAATGTAAACGGGCTCAGACTTCCCATCAGTGCAAAAATACACAACAGAATAAAAAGCCTAAATAAATATGCATTATAACAGCTGACCTGCAGCATTTAACTGTTATACCTGGAATATCCAAGCCTCTTCATCAAAAAGCCACACGTGTCTTCAATGAGTCTGATTTCCTTCCGAGGCATATTCTGCCTCCAGATGTTGATGTTGTCTGGTGATATGTCCCCTTCATACATTAAATTGTACAGATTTGTAGAAGTGGTGAACATCAGTTGGTTTAGTGCTGAGGGTGTGACCGGGACACCAAGGAATGAGTGAATCCTCTCCGCTGTGTCCTGCGGAAAGTTCACCACATCCTCAAACCTCACCTGCAGGTATGCCTCCTCCGGCAGTGTGGCACTGATGCGGAGGACAGCAGAGGTGTGTGCTAGCCACAAGTGGGCAAGCAGCAGGACAGGGTTTGTCTCTGACCGTGAAAGGAGTCGCCAGAGTGGCCGATACTCTTGGGCAAAGGCCGGGCATCTGTCCCTGTTGATGTCCTCTTTAAACATCAGGGCCAAGTGCTGTGGAATGTTTTTAAGGGAATACAAGCTTGGCTTGCTGTTATAGAGCATTAGAAAAATCCATGCCCGGGGGTCCCTGACCACATAAATAGCCCTCAGAGAGGGTCCTACCACTTCCTGTATAAAAGGTAGTTTTAATGTCCAGCTGCCACTTCTGAGATTTAGCACCACTCGCGAATTAGGATACATACCAATGTGCCTGCGTAACTCGCGCACATACTCCACATCTCGTTCGATGCTCCCCCGCACTTTCCCCCTCACGTCAGCTGCCAGCTCTCTCCTTCTGGCTCTTTTTCTCCGGTCCCTTGAAGAGCTGGACCTGGAGGACACCTTCACTCTCACTGGCTCATGGAGGGGAATATTCTGCAGGTGCAGATGGGTGTCGTGGACCAGCGAGTGCAGCCAGCCCTGGATGATTTTGTACTTTCCCCGCTGGGCATCCGCTCTGGACCACTCACAGGCGTCCACCAAGGAGTCAAACTCAAACTCAGTCTCTGGGATATCGAGGTGCTCTGTGGGAACACGCAGGTAGACAAAATCGGAGTTGTTATAGAAAAGGTGTTTAAGAATGTCCGACCCTGATCCAGGCAAAGTTGTTATGACGACAGTCGGCAGAGGAAAGTGGTGCTGGTCATAAAGCCTCATCTGTTTGCTGACCTCAGGGTTGGTGGCAACACCTTTCCACTTCACCCCACACAGTAGCTGGTCACAGCTATTTGAGACAAACAGCAGTTCAAAAATCCAGAGGATGAGAACAGAGAGGAGGGCGTAGCGCATCAGCTTGCTAAAGCACACATAGAATTTCCTCTGTAGTGTCAGAAATCCAATGGCAGCACAAAGTATTACTCCTGCTATCACATTTACTGTGAACCCAAAGTCAAACAGCTGACTGTCAACTGTAGTTTGCTTTGGGATGAGTTGTGCACCAAGGCCAAAACGGATAATTTGATGTCTGTCTTCAATTTTGGCATATCCGCCAAAACCAAGGTAGTTGGAACGTGCCCCTATGTCTCGGTGGTTGGTTGCAATGGAAATTATTTTCTCCGTGTTGTTAATGATGACTGACAACCGCACTCCATTTTTGCTGTCATCAATAAATCTACAGCCGGATATTTTGACATAGGGCCCATGCATCACATAGGCCATTCTGCTTATTGTAGTCTGCATCGGAAAGGTGACATTTATGAACTGCGTCCACCTTTTTTTAAACTCCGCTGCCTGCTCTGCCTCCTGGATTCTAGTGTCTGGGCTAAAACCCTGACTATCAACCCAGAACATTTTGTAATGGGCATCCCAAACATCCATCAGCGCTCCACTGTACCTGTCCATGAATCTATAGGGGACATATTTAAAGTCAATGTCAAGGTTGTGAAAGAATGCACTAAGTGTTTTCACTGGTGAGTCTTCCCATTTTTCCACATGGTCAACCACTAACAAAGTCTGGGAGTTGAGCAGCACAAGAGCCCTGTAAACACTCTTCAATCTCATGGCAGAGGAATAGGCTGGGGCAGACTCACCACTAACAAACATGGAGTCGCGGTGAGATGAGGCTGCTACCACCTCACCAGCACTCTCTCCCACACCCTCATCTGTCCACCTCAACCACTTGCCACACTCACCAAGCTGGCCTTCCCAGGGGGCATTACACTGGCTGGTGGGGGAAGGACTGAAGACCAGCACATTGTTCAAATAGCTGTATTTGGGCCCGTAAAGGGCCTCCGATACAAACACTTGTCCATTAGGGGCAAAAGTAAATGAGTTTTGGTCTGGGTGTTCATGTCCTGGGTTAAAGCTGTTCCAACCATCAACCCACGTGTAGGGCTTGGCATGGACAATGTCATAGACAGCCCTGCCACCCAGCTTCCCAGATTTAAAAGAGAGAAAAGTGTTGCCCTGATTGTTAGGTAAGCCTGCTCCATATGTTACAACCCCCCAGTTTGAGAAAATATGCATTTTAGGTGTGTCATAATCATGAGGGGGCTGGGATGTCAGGTGAGCATTGTACCAAATAAACTCAGTATGTAGTGTTGTCCAACGCTGAGCTGAGGACTGCCCCATTGGGCCATCTTTAGGTCTGTGTTTCCTTATTTGTTGTGCAAGCCAGTTGCCTGTGCCATTTTTCATTACAAAGCTATCCAAGAAAACTAGCTGACTCTCCGGTCCATAGAACCAGTTGTAATTGGAGTCAGCTATGCCAACTGTCCTTTGGAAACCTGGTAACAAGGTAGCATAATAAAACCAAAAGTGATTACGCAGCCAGTTGTTTTGTGTGTTATCAATATTAAAGTGGCGCTGTGCAAGAAACACATATTGTGTGATTGACTTAGCTGTGTAACTCCCATACGCCACACCTTCATCTAAAGAGCCATCTACAACGTGGTTAAGTAAGAACATTGTTTTTTCCATATAGTTAACGGAAACTTGCTTCCAAACCATGCTCTCTGGGTCGTTGTGTGTGCCTACCACAATAGCACCAGTTAAAATGGCGAGGATATTAGTGGTCTGGTGATTTTGAAGAAACTGCTTTCCCCAGCCTCTGTATTTAGATGTTTCATACAACTCCTCCGTCTCTCTACGTAATCTGCTCAGATAAAGATCACGTCTTTGTTGGTCCAGATAAGAATAAATAAAGTCAAAGGCAGTTGCAAAACCAGTTAGTGAGTGAGCCATGGGCACCTCGTCATTCGGTGCACTTGTGACTTTCCAGTCTGGGTACTCCGCCATGCGGTCCATGAACTTAACCAGAAACTGCAGGGCAGCTGAGTCCTCTGGAGCCAGTAAACAGTACAGTGCCAGAGGTGGTAAGTTGTTGCCATAAATCTCATTCCACTTGCTGGAGAACTCCTCATACTTAGCTGGAGGCATGTAGAGCGGAGGACTGGAGAGCATAGTCAAGACGGCTGCCCTGATGACTTTGAAGATGTGGCTGTGTGTAGTAGTGGACCTTTGTCTCATAACTTGTATATCCGCTTGGTTAAAATAGAGGTTGGGATGAGGATTACTGGCTTGAAGCTTTCGGAGTTCAGGTATTCTGTCCTCTGTAAGTTTTAGCTGCCCATAGTCACTAAAAAAATCTTTGTCAGATGCATTGAAAATACCAGAAAAAAAATCTCCAGTAGTAAATAAGTAAACAAAAAATATGAAGTGTTGAATGCACTTCTCAGCCATGATGAACTCAAAGTTCTGTCTTTTAATCCCATTAAACTGTCATGACTGCAAGTCCTTGAATTATTATATCCAGTTCAAATATTTCGTCCATTTTTAAACTCAGTTACAGAGACATGCACTGGTCTCTCACAGATGAATATATAACAAATGTCAGTGATCCTGTTTTGCTTTAACCTTTCCAACTAAAGTAGGTGATATATGAGCTTGTTTCATTAGACATCCTCTCTTCTGGTGCGCTGCTACCATTCACAGAAGTGGGAGCTTCAATACAAGTCTGTGGTTATTTGTCATAAATATGAGGAGTCGACTGCAAAAGGAAGAGAGTGAAATAATTTAGGTAGGCTAAGCACAAAAGTCTGACTGAAGCATACATTTCAGCAACATCAAGCGCATCGGTCCAACTTACATCTGGAAACAGGATCATGTAGTGTTCACCTCCGAGCGAATATTAAAATTAGACACAATCGTGTTGGGTCAATCTTTTTCGTAAAAGCAAAAGTCCTGTTCAAGTAATCCGAAAAGGATCGACCAGTAGTAATATTAGCAAGAAGAGATGACAGGTTTACATTGAACGCGATCAGATGTTAGTATCCATTCGATTCTGCAGACAGGTCCTCTTTAGACGGTATGAGAGAGAATATGGAGGCTGGCACCTTCTCTTGTGACCAGCGTCAAAGTAGTATTGATCTTCCTTCGCCAAAACATATTCCCGTGGACAAACATCAGTCAGCCCCAGTCAGTGTCCGGTCCAATGGCAGCCAGCCACAGGGTTTTTATTCTCCTCGCCCCGACAGCAACATGCACACACCAAACTAACTGGAGCATTTCCGCACCTGACACCGCAGCCAGTCCTGTGTGTAATGTCTGCGTTGAACAAGGTTTCGTTCTATTTAGATGAGTAACAGTTCATTTCTCCACCTACTGGTAGGCTGCCCATCCACCCCTAAGGCTTCTCAGAATTACTCCGTTATTGGACAAGTTCAGAGGAAGTTCGATAAACCAGGTACTTAAACAGTGGAACTGTTGAATAATAATACAAAAGAACACGTCGTCTTTCATGTAAAACATCTGATGAGTATGACCAGTTCGTGTTCTAAGCGGGCATTTTCCTCTATCTGCCGCAGAATTTCGCAGAGCGTGCTAGGAACACGGAACTTGTGGTTGTGCCTCCGTTGTATTACATGTAGGCTAAGCTACGGTGGTGTGGCTGTTTTCTTTTATTTATCGGAATAGTACAACACATAGCCTACAGAGGGCTCTCTCTCTCTCTCTGGTCTCTGCCACTATCTCTCTTCCCCTCCTTCTCTCTGTCTTAGCTCTACCACCCGCAGGTGAACTAAATGTCAAGATGATCAGATATGTTAAAATGTAGGCCTAAAGGTTATAGAAAAACAGGTTGGTTGAAGTTTCATCTAATAATATCCACGAATATGCACAGCTATGCATGTCAATCAATCAATCAATCAATCAATCAGTCTATTAGCCCTAGTGTATAATATCCCGAGTTTGTTCATATAGCATTTTGCCACAATTTATGTTATGTTAAGCTCTCAGTGTGCAGGCTATACTTTTGAATATGCCTGTATATCTTATTTTTCTTTACATTTTAAAACTATAGGTTTAGTTGAGACTGCACTTCATCACCATACTGAGCCACTAGCTTGAGGGAATTCACAAGTCTGGTCCCAAAGGAAGGAGAGATGCAGAGGACAAAATGAGAAAGGATAGACCTCATCCTTAGATTCAGGGGGGAAAAGGAATGGAGGTCAGATTCAAAATACCAACTACTGGGAGCTTACATGGACTAAATCCAGTAACACTAAAGCAGTGAATCCAAAACATAAAGCCAGGTCATGTTCTTCACAATGGTGTAATCTCTCCCTACATTCATATACAGGCCTGTAAACATGTCTTTCAAATTCACAATTCTAATTTATCACCATGTGCAGAGAAAATTATTGTCATGAAATTGCTGTGAGTGATGTGTGTGTATGAAGGCATGGTCTTCATGAAATCCATTCTTGGTTATAAAAAAGAAAAGCATCCAGGTACCCTGTTCATTTCTGTTAATTGTCCATCTGCTCATATCAGAGGGATGAGGAGTTTGCTGATGAGTCTATTCCTGGAACCAATTGTAGGCTTTTTGAACATTTTTATTTTCTCTCAATTCTGAGATAATTACTCATCATCAAGAGTATGATGACTAAATGGAAATGACGCTGCTTGCTTTATTCACTTCAGGTGTATGCATTTCATTTCCTTGAAGGTGTTTTTTTCCCTCAAAAGACACATGCATCTCTAGAGACCCACCACATCAGAAAGAAAACAGTGAAGTTAAAAAGCAGTTCCCATGGTATTTGGTTATATGTATTATCAAATAACATGAACACATTTAAATCGTTTTTCTTCTATTAAAATATATTTGGTACATGACAGAATGATTTAAATTTCAAAGATGCTATTACATTGTATTGTTGCCTCATCCATTTTTAAATAAATTCCATTACATCTTCTTTAAAACCTGTAGATGTTTGAAACCAATTCATAAGTTAATGAATAAGAATGAAGAAAACTGTATCCTAGAAAAGTTATGTAGATAGGTGTATCTGTGTGTGTTTATAAGGAGTGGGTAGAGGGATTGTGGAGCATTGGTGTATGGAGCCATACATATTGCACAACTAGGTTGGTAAACTCAAAAGCTGCCCTTATTAAAAATGTGACATGCTGAGAAGTTCTTTTATCGTTAGCCTATAGAACATAGGTCCAGCCACTTGGGAGTGTTAAGTTAAGGATAAAAGTGTTGAATCATTATTCTGAGCTGTCATTGACCTGTAGGGAATGACCGCTCATTCATAAGAATTTATGGCTTTAATGTGAGATATTGTAACTATAGTGTAATGCATCCTAGCATATACAGTAGTTAAAATAATGCTGTCATATTGTGTCATTTTATTTAATATCTAACATCAAAATAATATTGAATATCTCTAAAGCCTAAACACTATTTTCTAATAGATCATTTATGTGTAAAGTAGGCATTGTGTTTGGTGTCACTTTCAAAGAGCTGAAACTAAAATCAAAGAAATGTGCACTTTGTGTTTTGCTAAATAAATGTCCAAAAAGGCATAAGACCTGAATGAGGTCATAAAACATGTATTGCCACACAGTGTGTGGATAACTGTTATTCTCTCTTGGGAACTGCATGGCACAACAAAGCTCATAAATAAAGAGCTATTGTTATATTATTATATTATTATTGTTATTTTATTTATTATTCCCGCCAAGGGTGTAATGTTTTCACCCATGCCTGTTTGTTGGTTGGTCGGCCTGTCGATTTGTTTGTTAGCTGGACTAGGTAAAAACTACTGGCCCAATGATCATGCAATTTAGCCTACTGGAAATGTGTAGCATGGGCATAAACCCACGAAGTGGCGCAGATCCGATTACTTGGATGCCTACTATGCCTAGATGATTATACTTTCACTTTCCATAATTCTGTCTAACAAATCTGTCAGAATATCTTAGTTTACTGTTGATTATAATGACTGTAATAAAAAACAAATTTGTCTAATCATTATTCACAATGTCAGTACAACTTTGTGCAGACTACACTACCTCCTTTGCGAGTGTCTGTAAGCCGGGCTTCTTATTTCTACCCTATGTATGGAGTTTGACTAGTAATCTAGCCACAACTGTCTTTCATTTCCCTGCTCATCTCAACAAGTGCAGAGTAAGAACATTTGGCCTGGACTACACTGTTAACAGGAACATCTAACTGCTAACTATACACATTTCTTATTTGCTTTTTCATTTCCTGTATCACACTCCTTATAATCATTTTGGTGCCCTAATTGGATCAGCACCACAATTTCATAGGTTTGTCCTTGGCCCAATGCCTACTGAAACAATGAAAAACAGAATATTTGTTTTAAGCAAACACATTTAGACAATGTAGCCTACTGTATTTTAACTGTTAAAGACCATGTATTTTAACTCAAATTAAACATATTTGATTACATTTCACTAAAACTTTCCTTCAGTTCTCTGTGAGAACAAACTATTGCACACAACCCCCTTCCCCATTTGTATTCCATCTACTAGAGAAAGATAGAAAGGGACCAAAGATTTCAACACTGTCACCACCTTCTCATAGTAACCACTGAAACTGTTGATTATCTCAGCCTTGACTTCTCTCTCTGTCTCGTTGCCAGACATTCTACCATCCTGCTATTTTGATTCACTGCTTTTGGCCTCTCCCAATGTGGTTTCCGTGGCAGCCACCAAGGAACATTTGATGTGGTGATGTAAGGAATGTGTCTTCTTCTTCTCAACCACTGGCATCCCTAGAGTACGAGGAGTCATGAGCTGAGCTACCTTAAAGAATCTTGGGATCCAGGTAATGATAGAACCTTCAGATCTAGATGATTTGTTGACCCCACTCCAAGGAACTGGTGAAGGAGAGGGTAAATGAATGAAAGTAAATGAATGAAAGTCATCAAACATTTGCTATGCCCCTGTAATACATCAGTCATAGCAAGAAATTCCTCGGTCAGAAATTAAAAAATGCTACAATTAAAATGCTGTTTAAACACGCCTCCCTGGGTAACAACAATAGTTTACACTATAATTTCACATTGTTTGTTAGACAAAAAATATACACTGTCCCACTGTTGTTTGCTAAGGTCATATAAAGTTTCAAAATGCCACACAATACCAATAAAATAATTAAGAAAAGGATTTGGATTTATAATCAAAAGCCAATTCATGAAAAGCCAATGCAGTATCCATGCCAATGCCGTGACCTAATAACAAGCATTAGAGAGACCAATAAATTAACATATCACTGCAGCAACACAACATTCACTGTTACCATACCATAACATACCATAGAATACTTTAAATGGAATTTGTCTCAATGTCACAAATAGCATGTCACAAACCAACTTGTTTGCCGTTATCTGAGCCTGGGGGGGGGGGAGAGAGGAATTAAGGCATTTGCAGTTCACCATGTCATTAGAGAATATATATTATATCATGGGTGATAATAATAATAGTAATTATAATGATAGATAGATAGATAGATAGATAGATAGATAGATAGATTTAGACTTTTGTGATCTCTGGACAGGCAGTAGTTATCTGATATATTTCCTGTTTGACTATTCTACAACAGCATTCTTTGAGTAGATTTAAGTGTCCTGTCTGGTTGTGACATAGCTATTAAACCTGGAGCCATGATACTGTGTACTGTGCAAGCCTCTGTATTGTGATCAATTTCAATATTTAAGTTGACACTCTTGAAGACAACCCGCGTGATGTTCTTGATTGCATGTTTACTAGCCAAATTGAAACAGAATTTCAAATGAGGGTGTCATGAGAGAACACAGCATTACCCACATAATGGCCTGTAAATGCCCTTACATGAATATTTATGTTTTCCAAAGAAAGTGTTCTTCGGCATAAGTAATTTTAGTGGCCCTGGGGTATTCATCACAATTCATATTTACTGGTCCATAAATAATGAAAATAGCTCTCTGGTAAAGCTGTGTCATGACAGAAACGATTTTTTAGTCAAAGTCACAGTCAGCATTTTCATAAAGGCTGAAGAAATTACAGTGGTTGTATGTGTGTGTGTCATCCCCAGATTGATTCTGTCAAGCAGAACCAGTGATCCAAAATCAGCCATAGCTAAGGCTTTGTCAAGAGCCGAAGTGATCATCCTTGACAGTATGTTCCAGCCACCCAATTATAGCCATTATGAAAGAAAGACAATAACACTGCCTGTTAGTCTCCCTCATCACTGTAGCGGATCAACCACACAGACGGCTCTCATTGCTAACCATTAAAATTCTCATGTTGCATTTTAGAGACAAAAATGGCGTCTAATTTTTTTGTACAGATAAAATTACTTCTGTTCAACCAATGGGGATATGTGGAATCGGGGAGGAGAGATAAGCAATGTGAATTCCCTGTAAAGATGTGAACACAGCCTACTGAGAGCACTGAGATTAAAACCCTCTTTGATGAAAAATGGAATTATGAACATAGACTTGTCCTCTCAGTGAAGGATGCCTCACTAGAAAAGGAGGGGGGCTGTCATCCTGAGCCTTGAAGTAAATCCCTTGACATTTCCTGATGTGATTTTTAATTAATTCTGAAGTTTCTGGCATAAAAAGGAGAAACTTTACGTGTGATGAAACATCCTTTTGATCCCTGGTCTGGCGTAACTTTGAAGGGCATCGAGAGGAATCACAAAAGTGTTGCTAAATCAAATGGCATGTTGCTACCTCATACATGCATAAAGGTAGGTTTGATATTGGCAAAGAAAAACTTGAGCAATACAATAAAAGTTTGAAGTTTAAAGTTGTTTTATTTATTTTTTTATCAAAAATTACCCATGAAAACAAGGAAGAACTATCCATAGTCTGATGCTTCTAAATCTACGGAGGACAGCACAGAAATATCAATGCAAGAAAAGGTCAGGGGAATTGGATGGAAATCCCTTGTCTGTTCTCTTGCTTTGTAAAGGCCTGGGCCTTTGCAGTAACATAGGAGAGGCATAGACTAGCTGTCACCTTGTCTGAGAATCAAGTAAACAAAGGAGTGAAAATAAGCACATGGTCATGTACAGTCGGGTAGGGAGGGAGGAAGTGGAGGGGGAGCAAGAACAGACTGTAATGTTTCAGTTCTCTGGCTTGTGTCAAATTTGAAAAAAAAAACAAAAAAAAAAACAATGTGTCTCTCTAATCTCATGTTGTAAAATCTCAAAGACATGGTTGTGCTCAGAATAGAACTCATTATAGTGCAGATGTGGCTTGTTCACTGAGCGGCACTGGGAGTGTTGTGTACAGCGTGTCATTCTGAGCAGAAGATACCCTACCAAGGAGTTGTGGTATGTGAGGACATAAGCAACAGTTGCTTATTTGAGCATACTGTCTTTAGACGCCCCTAACCTCACTTTGTGTAACTCACAGAGAAACCTTACTGACATGTGTACATTATGTAGAAACAGATTGTTTTTCAATGGAGAAAGGAGGAGCTCTAGTGATTCTGTGTGGGTTGTGTGGTCTGGACTGCATATACTGAGACTGATTGGATGTAATTTAAAAGCCGCTGATTGCTCTCTCTCTCTTTCTCTCTCTCTCTCTCTGTCTCTTGCTCTCTCTCTCTCTTCCCACCCTTTGGATCATAAGCCCATTTCAGAACCGATGCATCACATCCAGGGTCAGTGGGGATACCACAGAATGTCTGGTGGTAAGTACCACAGACACTGATGCAAGTCATTTCTGTGTAAATATTCTGCTACAGGTTCACAGCTCACAAAAAAAAAATATGGCTAGTCAGTCTCTGAATTGTGTTACCTCAGCAACAGCTTTCACTGGTGTACCATTGCATCCTTTTCTGAGGAACTGGTGAAGACGACATCTCTGGTGTCTTTGTATCCAAGAGTATTCTTAACACATATAAAAAGGAAGTCTTCCATTTCCTCTGGCCCACAAGAGCAAAATTCTTTGAAAGCCAGAAATACACACTGTAGACAAACTGACTGCTAATGGAGACAGCTAGAGAAGCTCTAGCTACTGCTTCCTTATCTTCAGACGGACTTTTATTTTTCTGTGATGAACAACAGCCCTAAAAAGAGTTTCCTCCTTATACCACAACTCAGGATCAACCCAAGCAGTGCTTCTGTTAGAAGAAAATAAGATCAGTTTTCGGTAGGTTAAAGGGTTGCCCAATTTAATTCCACCAAGGGATGTAATGAAAAATAACCAAAGATCAGTGTTGGGAAGGTTGCTTTAAAAATGTATTCCATTACAGAATACTACGGAGCCCAGGGGGTGTCATTGCAAGATATTTTTGTGTATCGAGAAAATGTGCGGTCATTTTAGTAAATTGTGCACTCATTTTACTTGATTGTGTGCACAATTTAGTATATTGTGTGCTCATTTTACTAAATAGTGCTCTCATTTGACTAAATTGTGCACTCATTTGACTAAATTGTGCTCTCAATTTAGTAAATCGTGCACACATTTTACTAAACTGTGCTGTGGGGAAATTTCCAGTAATTAGACAATACTTTAGCTGTTAAATGTCCAATTGGATCCAATTGGAAACACTTTAAAGAAATGTAGACATTACAAGGATTTTGGTTTTCTCTTTGTGTAGTAGGAGGTTGTAACCTCCAAGGTCAACCTCCCTTGGGAGTCTGGAGTGATTGTCTTGTCCATGACCTCTGAGGTCAACCACCTTAGAGAGTCTGGAGTAATACCAGCTTTTCTTTTAATTAACTTCCTTTATGATGACATGTCTTTTTTCTTTATTCTACGTAGTCTATCAAGAATACCCTAGTCCTATAATAATGGTAAGACCCTGTCTATGACAGACTTGTTGCTCTCATGCTTGCCTAGGATGCTTGTGTGTTTGTAACCTGTCTCCGGCGTCATGAATAAAGTTTTGTACACTACCGTACGGTCGGCTTGCCTGTGCGTTACTTTTTGCCTCTCTGTGGATTACATTTTTTTCCAGAGCACACGTTTTCTGGATATATACCAAAAAATATTTTGCAATGAGGGGTTTAGCACATGTATTCTGTATTCTAGGGTTCCGTAGAATACAGAATACATGTGCTAAAATGTATTTTGTAACGTATTCCGATATATTACTATTACTTTGAATCCTTTGGATTACATCAGCATTGTATTGTATTTTGTTGTAGTGAATGAAACAGTCATGTGAGGTTATGTGAAGTTGTGAGGCCCATAGTATCAACAGCAACCCACAACCTGCTTTAAAGTGAGCATGGTTATACAGTAAGCCTATGTGCTATGATGTCCTTGTGTCAAAGAACCTACAACAGAGATGTTTTGTATTTTAGTTTATTTTTGTCTTTTTATTTTTTATGAATTTCAACAGCACAAGGGAAGTTACATGCCTTTTTTCAGAACACTTTGTCAAGAAACATGAACCTATACTAGCCTAAAATATGCTGGCTCGATATAGGCCCTATTGGCCAACAACAAAATTAATTTCTACATAACCTGATAGGTTTTTCATTTAGCCTATCAATATAAACAGAGAGGGAAAGAGAAAGGAGACACCTGAGAGATACATAGGCTGCATGGTGTGGTTAAAAGAATATTTGCATTTGAGTTTGAAAAGCCTTGGCCTCCATGTTATAAAGACTTAAAAAGTAATCCCTTAAATGTATCAATGTAACTGTATTCCAAATACCATCCATTTAAATTGTAACTGTCTTTAAATACAGTCATATCCGGAATATATGTATCCTGTTACTTCCCCCAACACTGCCAAAAATCAATCTGCTAAAATAGAAAGTGTCATATCAGAGTTTACCTTAAAGACTATGGGAACTATTGTGTTCACAATGGAGACCACTGGCTAATCAGGATTAATGTAGATGTACAGTATGTTAGTAAATGATGGAATGTTTGGGACAGAGAAAGTTTGGGATGGATGCCACCAGTTTGTTGCAACAGGTTTTGTTTGATACAGCTATGCACAGACACCTGTCTAAATCATCCCCTTATTATTCCATTTAGTTACATCAAGGAAGGGGAGTTGCCTTCCTTCAGTGCCCTTTTGCTGCATCATTTACCCCATTCATTAAACCTTTTCCCAGCAAAAGACCACTACAGTATGACATATTTACCCAGCTTAGTTATAGTGTGTGTAAAAGATTAAGACCTTCATTGACTTGCAGGGCGAATAATCAATTTATTTGTACTAGTGCAGTGCCCGTTCAAACATGCTATTCCTGTAGCCCAATTACATGCCTGCAGGTAGGCCTGCTTTGAAAATAGAATAGGGAAAAACATAATTCCAGGTAAGCATTCAATAACGAATAGGCCTACAGATAATATAATAATATAATACATGTGAAGTGAGCAGAATTTAAGCATGGCTACATGTGACATTTTTTACAAATCAAAATTACATAATCCTAACAGCTGTTTTGAGTCAAGGCTATATGCTTAGCCTATTGAAGAACTTGATGATAGAAAAAAACAAACCATTTTGTGGAATGATGCATCATATGAAATTTGCAACGGTGTGACTCAAAAACAGTCTCTGGTGGCCTATAAGTGACATCACACTCTGCCACTCGTTGCTTGTCGCTGGTTATGCTTTGCATGTGTGGCATTCTGAGACGTTCTTTAATTCGGGACCATTATCGCTCGTTTCAATTTAGGACCTTGCAGTTGGAACTGTCGTTTGCTTATTCAAAGTCTAAAGACAGTCCAAAGTAGCCTGGGCTATTCATATAGCATCACACCCTGTCTGCCACTCGTTGCTTGTCGCTGGTTATGCTTTGCATGTGTGGCATTCTGAGACATTCTTTAATTCAGGACCATTATCGCTTGTTTCAATTTAAGACCTTGCAGTTGGAAATGTCATTTGCTTATTCAAAGTTTACTAAAGACAGTCCAAAGTAGCCTGGGCTATTGGAAGTGTCCGATTATTGCACATCATTTTTTACATCATTTTAAAGAGCCACTGCATACCTGTGTGTCTTGGCGTGTTCACTCTATTGTTGAGGTCAGACATGTTAAGTTTTTACCCGTGTAACCTACACTGATCCAGCTCTGCCAAAGCCCTGCTTCTATCCTCACTGGTAGCTTACAGTACAGTGGTGTGTTGGAGGGGGAGTGGCTAGCGGCGAAAGCCAAAGTGTGCTTCTTTTACCGATATATTTAATGGCACTGCACTTACTCATGCCCGTAGCAAGACACCTGCCAAGTTTGAAATCAGTCTGACAAACGGGCAGCGAGATATGCGTGCCACAGACAGACAGACAGACAGACACACAGACGCTTCTTGCTTTATAGATAGATTTTTATACATTAAGTTGTCCTTCTCCCTTATCTCATTCTATACAGTGGTGAAGCATATTCCAGTTCCGATTAGGCAGGAGCACATAAATGATTCTCTCTTCCAAACTCAAACCTTCACTCATTACGTGTGGTTGTTAAGCTGCACAACAGACATGCAGTGCAGACACTGGTAGGACAACTCTGATTCCAGAGACCAGAACTCAGACAACATGTTTCTAACCCGCAAGGCTGTGTCACTCAACAAAATTAAACTCAATAGCTTGCTGTGGCTATACAACAAATCTTTCTCCTCAGGGGGCGTGAGATTTTTGATTGAATTACTTTAATTGGTCATCATTCAGAAGAGGAGCATATCAACCATTGAGTGCAAGTGCATTTAATGTAACAGATTTAGAGGCATGGTGTGAAATGATGTTGTCTCTTCTAATTACCCTTACACATGTTGACCTGGATAGGGCTGAGATAACATGGTGTTTTCTACATCAGAAAACGGAATAATAATGTTGCAGTTTATGTTTTACTTGTTGACCTTTGTGCAATACCTCAGTGATGTGTTGTGTTTAACACCCTGTTTCTATGGCTCCACTGGCAGGCTAACAAACTACCGATTGCTTTAAGTCTTTTCTATTGATTGAGCCTGCTCTAGGTTTTGCAAAATACACAGGACAAAACTAGCATAGAGTGCACTCATACCATGATTTACTGCATATTATGTTTTGTTATAAGAACCCTAAAAGTTACTCTCTCTTTTTATCTCTCTTAAAATGAGCGTATTATGATATGGAACATATTGGGTATATAGTTTGTTACACTTTGACTTTCTGTGCTATTAAACTTTTTACCTATACTAAGGCTATGTTTCATTTTATTTATTTGGTATTTTGATACAGAATTTAATGTGTTGCCAACAATAACTCTCCCAAATTGTCAAATTTCCTTTCCAAAACTGGAAAGAAGTCTAGCAGGTGTTTTTAAACCACTCATTACTTGATGTTATCGGTGAGGCTCTCTGCCTGGCACCACTCTGCCTGCGAATGGACGGCTAGGTAGGCGGAAGGCAGAATAACTAATGCTAAAGGGACAGGGTAAACTGTGCAGTTGACATCCAGCAGTTATTTATTTCCATTTTTTCTCTCTCGCTGGCTCTCTGTACTAATCACAATCAGTTCAGCACAGAAAGTAATCCTATTTGTTCAAATAAATAATAAAAGACTGGCACGCGCATAAACACACACACACACACACACACACCAACGTGCACACACAGCCCCCACACACTGACACACACAGGCAGCACACCCAGGGTGGTAATTGCAGCGATTCAGACAGGATCAGATGCTCTCTGCGGGAGCCTGGCTGGGCTCCACTGTGACCTTGTGTGTGTTTGTAATTTTCCACAAGCTTAGTGGATATGCACTACGCAGGCAGGCTCAATGGGTCCAGAGGTCCGCGCATCCTGAGAGCCCAGCACAGCAGAGCAAGATAAAATGCCTTCAATATGGAGGTAAAGGTTAGGAGAGACAGGATTGATAATGATTGCTATGACACTACCATTGCAATGAGCCAAGGTATACACCTCCACACAATAAAGTGCAATCTCTGCTCAAATACAACGAGGGAGGCATTATGGGAACTCTCAAGCATTTCTCATTTTGTCCTGTGGAAAATAAAGCTTTCTTTTTGCAATTTATAGAAGCCATTCAATATTCCCCTGTTTTGTGTGACTTAACATTTAATGCCTACAGGGGAAATAAGATCAATAATAACATCCAGTCATGCAAATCGTATTGTAGTGTACAGAAAACTCTATATTCATTTCTACTTTGCCCATTTTGTTTGCTTTTTTATCTTTTCTTGAAGAATATCTATTCGTGCTGACCCTAAGCACGTCCATTCATAAACAAAGCTATTCATAAGAATCATTTTTATGCAGCGTTGTTGTTTTCAAAAGTAATATTCTGCCAAGCATGCTCAGCGTGACCAGCTGTTTTAGTAAGTGATGGTCAAGACAGGCCCTGAGTGTAGTGAGACTGACACTTATGGCCCATCCCTCTGCATTGTCCTAGAATTAAGCTGGAGTCAGGGAAGGGTCAGGATTGCATTTACAGATGTCCCCATACACATTATCTGTTATTCAGCAGCTCCATCTTGCTGTGTCCTGGGAATCAGGTGTTCACACCCCCACACCCCCATCTGCCAACCGTGAGTCATTCGTGACCCCTGAAAGACCTAGGTCCTTATTCCCCCTTCTCATTTTTTTTATTGAAGAACAGATGGGTTTTTCCAGAATTTAGAGTAATGTGTTCTCTCCCTATACCTCCACTGTGCTACAGTACTAACTGGCACAGTGAATCTTCAGACTCAGACCTCATACTCTCACACCAAACTGTCGCACACAATCAGATTATGACTTGCATCGCTACATGCTTTTGCAAGTAATATTTTAAATATTTCAAGCGGACACTGATAAAGGTGATAATAGCACATTTAAAGCTGATAATATAATGTATGCTTATTTCTCAGCTACTACAGAAATATTGTACAAAAGTGTCAAATCTCTGAGGCAAACAGATGGAGAACATCCATTTCTGTGGCTTTTTGCTTCCTGCGGAAGGGGAGTCTCCAGTTCCAACTCCATCAGAATGTTGATCATTAATCAGATTAATTAGGACATGGACAGCAAGAGGGCTTCAACCACAACGACAAACTATCCTCTGCTTCACTGTGAAACATCCACACCATCGTTTAAAAACCACTTAGAGCCAGCTGGCTGGTTAACCAGAAGTAGCTTACAATAAATCATATATATATATATATATATATTACATATTTTATAATATATAAACTGAACATGAATACTATCAAACAGAATACTGGAGGCATAGATGGCAATAAGCTGTACAGGTTGGACAGGAGTTGGGAAGTGATTTACTGAGGCTTTTGAGGCCATTTTAATGGATGGCTATGCATCTTTTGTGCAGTTTGGTTGGCATGAGATATATTTAGCTCTTGTTGGTTATGAGTGATGTACACAAATATCCTCCACATTGCTTGGTCAAAGGCTTATTACTAAATGTCATAGTCAAATTTGTTCTTATTAAAGCTTTAACCAACAAAATAGCATCCATAATTACAGTCAAATAAGATGTGTTTGTGGTCTGTGGTCTAGTCATGAGGGAGAGAGAGAGGGAGAGAGATGCCACCAAAAATATATTGCAGAAGAAGTGGACAAACGTGTAACTAGATATCCTCACCTTCACTTATTGTTGGATACAACAAATATTCTTCATTAAATAGTGACAATCCTTCAATGAGTAATAGCCTACAATGTAGCCTATATTGGGATTTTTATGTTAGGTGTTAAAGGAGTATTCCGGTGTGATATTGACCTAAAGTGTGTTGAAACATGATACCGAGTGTGAACGTATGTCTCATAGCTCATCTTGGCTTGTCCCCTGCACTCAGAAATCTGGCGCTAGTTAGCTGATGCTACCAACAGTTTTTCGATGGAGGTGCCTCGGGCATCGGCCTAGCCATGCAAATAAATCACTGTTTTACACCATTTACGAGGCTCAAAGTAGCTCCATACTTCATTGGTAGACTTCCGAGGGCCTTGACATTTAAAACGAGACATTGAGAACTTTGAAAAAGCACTGGTAGTTTATTTACAAGACGATTTATACAGACAGTACCTTCATGAAGTTTACCATTCGCCGCCATCTTGAATTTAGTCACGATAAGCCGAGCGATGAGTACGAATGAACAGGTATGATAAGGGACCAGATTCCAAAAATAATTCAGTGGAAATGCATGGATTCCAGCTGCTGCTATTGGAAGCAACCAGAATCCATGCATTTCCACGGAAAGCACCCCCATCGAAAAACTGTTGGTAGCATCGGCTAACTAGCGCCAGATTTCTAAGTGCAGGGGACAAGCCGAGATGAGCTATGACACATACGTTCACACTCGGTATCATGTTTCAACACACTTTAGGTCAATATCACACCGGAATTCTCCTTTAATAACATATTTTTCTGAGTTGAAAATCCCAATACTTTGGATGTGATATTGACAATCTCTTCTACACAAATATTAATCCCCATGCCTTCACCCTCAAAAATAGCTGACCTGATCCCTCTATGCCACATGTTCTTGTGCCACTTGTGCCCCTGTGTTATATACTGTTGCATAATCACACTGTAGTTTATGTACACCGTCTGTCTTTTATATGGTGTATATTTTACTTATATATTTTGTCCTGTCTGTAAATAATTATATTCTATATGTTCTAGGAAGAAAAAAATGGTCAGATACAATTTCTTTAGGTGTGTCAACAAATCTGGCCAATAAAGCATGATTCTGATTTATTCAAGGAAAACATAGTTTCCACCAGTATTTTGATATACAAGTAAAACATAATCTAATATGCAGGGACGTAGCACAAGATCCTGGGCCCCTGTGTAGCAGAATGGAATATTTCCGCCCAGTTAGGGCTCCCACCAAAGCTAGCAGATAATTGGCCAGCCCATTAGTGTTTTTTGTACATAAGCTTGGTGACAGCCTTTCTGACTAGCTCACCTGATTTCCCGCCACTCACGCAGCTTGCCTGTGGATTCTCCCCCTTTGTCTGCCCAACGCTTGTTGATGGTAGGTTTCGTTTCACATCGTGATGTTCTTTCATTCACTGTTGCATGTAGTAAACTGTTTTCACTGTAGTGTAGCAGCTGCTATGTTCCTCAGCGTTTGTCTGGATAGTAGGAGGCAACTTCTATCTACTGGTATGTAGCCTTTCGAGTGTTCAGTCCCACTTTCTTCATCAATTTTAGCCCTAACTTTCTATTTTAAAATATTACAGAGACTGTAGTTGATTGCAGCTAACAGCTGGACGGGGAACAACTACAGCTTCTGTGTGAACGCTGCTGTTATGCCTACCGAAGTTTGCCTGTATTGGGCCTGTGCCCTCACGTCTCACCAACACGAGTTCCTTATTGCTGCTACTCTTTTATTGTTTCGCCTGTAGTAGAGGGAGAGCAGCTTCACAGAAGAGAACTTCTGACGGCAAATTTGAGGAAAAGTTGGTAAACCACCCTTCTTACCCTTCTTACCTAATTTGAGGGTGCTGATTCAGAATATTTTGTTTACCAAGCTCAATTCTGAGTTCTAAGCCGCATAATCAGCATTTTAACATAAAATAGCGATTATTTTTGCTTATTTTTTCCCTAAATTGGGTTGATTTCAAAAGTAAACCACTAAAACCAAATAAAAGTGTTCTCTAAATACATGTTTGAGCATTAAAGAAGCCATACTATAGTTTATTAACGTATTTAATGGGAACATGATTACAGTTAACATGTAATAAACTCGGAAATTCTAATCAAAACACAACCATATTTTTATTGCTAACATAGTGAGTCACTCGTGGTGTTTAATGCATTTCATCACAACAAATTGCAGATAACCTTCAACTCAGAATATATCCGACAGTACATATGAACTTAGATAGCGGGAATAAGCCTAATGCAGAACTGCATCTACCATCAGCAACAACCGGCAAGTAAAAAACATTTTACTTCTAGTAACACTGGATTTGGTATGTGTGCTTGCCTCCATACTAGAGCTTGATAATGTGCTTTTCTAATATGCCATTGAGCAGCATCACTTGTTGGTGGTAGAGCCTCCGATCCTCGACATCTAGAAAACAGAGTGGCTCTGTCATAGTGTTGTCACGATACCAAAATTATGACTTCGATACAATACCTGCCATAAATACCTGCCATAAATATGTTGATACTCAATATTGAAATGATATCCAAATCCTAAAATATCTGGGGGAAAAAAGGAAGCAGGCAGTGTATTGAGTCATTTGTGTTGAATTTGGTGCACTTTTGGTCAATTCTGGGTTGACCAAAGGAGAGGAGTTCTAAACTTCCTACATAATTATTATTTTGGTAGTCAATAAAATAGTAGTTTGTGTGTGATTAAGTCCTTTATTGTTTGTTATAGCTCATTTATATTGTGTGATGTTTTGGCAATAAATGACCTTTAAATAGCCAAAGTAGGCTAGATCAAGGTCAGTGTTCAAATTACTGCATACCAATCACTTAATGCTATGCAGAAGAGCCTAATCTTTAGGTCATCTGATGTAGGATACCCTAGGCCTTCCTGTGTTTATGGGATTTCTTTGACAGTTGCAAAGGGAAAAAAGTAAAAATAGTCTGTTCTGTTCTGTGCTCCCAGTGTTATTTAATAAGTACGTTTCAACCACTCTTTGGGTCTTAATCAGATAGGCCTACACCATTATTACTTTACATTACATTACATTTGGCTGACGCATTTTTAACCAAAGCGACTAACAACATGGTAACAGTTAAGTTTTAAAGCAATTCTCTCAACAATTTTAGGACAATTTAAAAACGGTAGAGTACAGTAAGAATAAGTGCATCAGAGAGTGCTGTTTTTAAACAGTTGAGTGTCAGTTCAAGACGGCTGGTAAATGCTAGCATCAGCAATACTTGTTGTAAGTGGTGCTATGAAAGGAGATGTTCTCTAAAGAGCTGGGTCTTGAGGAGTTTTTTGAAAATGGAGAGGGATGACCCTGCCCTTGTAGGAACTGGCAGTGTGTTCCACCAATGAGGAACAACAGATGAGAAAAGTTTGGATTGGCCTGAGTGTATCTGTTGCAATATCTGTGTGCATTCCTACATTAGGTATATTTCTTTGATAGTCAACATCATTTGCTACCACATAACAAATACCAATTAACAATAGAAATGTTTCTTACAAACTTTCCTGCATACTTCTTAAATGTGTTGCAGTCCTAAAGTCATAACTAGATCTTGAGCATCTATTACCAGTGTTGAATGAGCAGTTTTTGCAGTGATCACTACTGGACATTCCACATTGCTAGACAGCACTTGAGTGAGGATAGACTTATTTCCACTTCACAAATAACCATCGCTATCTGCAATAGCTACAGTACAGGGACATTAATCAGTTCATAGCTGAGGATTTGTCCTAGGTCCACTTCCCTTTCAGAATCATATGCAGTAATGATGCACTGGAGAATGTTTCTTTTTGTTGCACTATAAAGGATATCTTGTCTAATCTTTTTGCAAATAATGCAATCTCAATAGCACTCTTCAGCAACCCTCAAATATGCACACTCTTCCATTTTTTTGCATGGCTGGAATTTGAATGATAGGAAAGAGCACCAGTGAGATGTTTTAACTAGGCAAGCACAGTCGCCTTTACAGTAAAATAAAATACAGTGTAAATCCTCTGTAGAACTGACAACTGTTCATAATAGTTAGTGACAAAGTACTTTCTACAGAAAAATGAGCAGTCACCTACTATTCTATCAATTTATTATCAAGGAATCTATTTTGCTTCTAAACGTCATACTGAATTTTAGCTATTATTTCAATTTATATTTAAATTTTAGCTTATTTTCATTTGCTACTTGAGTCATTGGGGTAATTCCTGTCCTGTCCTACAACATATATGATACATAAAGAGTATATTAATGCCTTATTTTTTGCAATACCTATGATATCTGATGGCAAAACCAAAAAGTATGTGAATTATGCTAATTAGCAAGCTTAAAACTCAAAATTGAGCTTGGTAAACAAAATATTTGAATTCAGCACCCTCAAATTGTTTGAAATAGCCCCTTTACCGACTTTTCCTCAAATTTGCCAACAGGACTTTTTCTGAACGTTTGTTAGCTATCTGCTCTCCCTCTATAGCGCTAGCTTACTGCTTGTACTGTTTGAGTTGCGTTAGCGGCGCATATTCTATTCTATCTATAAAGCAAGAAGCGTCTGTGTCTGTCTGTCTGTCTGTCTGTGGCACGCATATCTCGCTGACCGTTTGTCAGACTGATTTCAAACTCGGCAGGTGTCTTGCTATGGGCATGAGTAAGTGCAGTGCCAAAAAATGACGTTGTTTGAATAAGAAATGCAAAAGATATCATTAAATATATCGGTAAAAGAAGCACATTGGCTTTCGCCGCTAGCCACTCCCCCTCCCACACACCACTGTACTGTAAGCCAGGGTTTCCCAAACTTTTCCACAACAAGGCCCCCCAAATACCACTAGGTTCTGGCCAAGGACCCCCTTGATGTGTTATTAAACCCATCGACAATACTACGGCAAATGTAAAAATACATTACGCTAATCCTAATAATTATTTTAGCCACAAGCACTTCGCGATGGAGCATACAGTGTGTAAAAATTGCATTTGGGGCTTTCTGCTATGAGAGCTATCACTCTATTATTCACAGTCATCATCACGGAAAATATAATGTTCAGATATGCGACAAATTATTATAAAGGCATTGTATAACAACCCTCATAGTAATATGTATTTTTTACATTTTTCAAATCTATTTATTTGTTGCTTTTATTTTTCCTTCCAACTTGCTGAGGCCCCCCTGGCACCCCCTCGCGGCCCCCCAGGGGGCCCCGGCCCCCACTTTGAAAACCACTGCTGTAAGCTACCAGTGAGGATAGAAGCAGGGCTTTGGCTAAGCTGGATCAGTGTAAGTTATACGGGTAAAAACTTAACATGTCTGACCTAAACAATAAAGTGAACTCCACGGATTTTGCAACACGCCAAGACACACAGGTATGCAGTGGCTCTTCATTCTTCAAAATGACGTAAAAAATGATGTGCAATAAACTTCGAACACTTCGAATAGCCCAGGCTACTTTGGACTGTCTTTAGACTTTGAATAAGCAAACGACAATTCCAACTGCAAGGTCCTAAATTGAAACGAGGGATAATGGTCCCGAATTAAAGAACGTCTCAGAATGCCACACATGCAAAGCATAACCAGCGACAAGCAACGAGTGGCAGACAGAGTGTGATGCTATATGAATAGCCCAGGCTACTTTGGACTTTCTTTAGACTTTGAATAAGCAAACGACAATTCCAACTGCAAGGTCCTAAATTGAAACGAGCGATGACGGTCCCGATTAAAGAACGTCTCAGAATGCCACACATGCAAAGCATAACCAGCGATAAGCAACGAGTGGCAGAAAGAGTGTGATGTCACTTATAGGCCACCAGAGACTGTTTTTGAGTCACACCGTTGCAAATTCCATATGATGCATCATTCCACAAAATGGTTTGTTTTCTCTATCATCAAGATATATTAAATAGGCTAAGCATATAGCCTTGACTCAAAGCAGCTGTTAGGATTATGAAATTTTGATTTGTAAAAAATGTCACATGTAGCCATGCTTAAATTCTGCTCACTTCACATTTATTATATTATCTGTAGGCCTATTCATTATTGAATGCTTACCTGGAATTATGTTTTTCCCTATTCTATTTTCAAAGCAGGCCTACCTGCAGGCATGTAATTGGGCTACAGGAATAGCATGTTTGAACGGGCACTGCACTAGTGAAGATGATCTGAAATGATTTCTTTTCAGCTGTTTACCCATCCCCTGTTAGTCGTCTTTTGTCGATTTCTGTCCTGATTTGTCACTGGCAGGAGGCCCTTCTTAGGGCTGCGGATAACCAGTGCCCTGTATTTGTTACTTTATAAACTTTCTGTTATTCTGTGTATTTAGTTTTGTTGGTTTGTGTTTCACTGGTGGGAGGCCTTTTTTTGATAGCTGCTGAGAGCCAGTGTTCAGGTCTCAGCGATTGGTCATTTGTTATTTGTTAAGTTTGACTGTGGTGTTGTTAACCCTCTCTCTACAAATTTCCTTGTCCCTTCCAGGAGCTGAGTGCCTATGGTGGAGGGGTTGCTCTCTTCGGGTGCTGTGTCATGTGCAGTGTGCCACTTTACAACACGGGTGCTGTGTGTGAACCATTTTGTGTGCGTGTGGACACGTGTGCTGTGGTGTGACCTCTCTATACCTCGCCATAGGTAGGCCTCAGCTCCAGTGGACCCTATCCTCCTCCTTCCCTTATTGTATGTCAAGTGTGAATGGGAATTGTGTTGATTGTTTTTATCTTTTGTTAATAAATTAATTTTAACGAATGAAACCACGTCTCTTGCCATCAGTCAACGAAGTTGAGTGCTTTCTGTCTGAATCTGGTACTCGTATTTCCCTGTGTGAAATCCCCAGGGTGGCGTAGTCGCAATGTCCATGGGTTTATACCCCCTATTCGTCCCATCATGCCATACCTAGGCAGTCCTGATGGGCCCCCATGTTCCTCAACCTAGGTAAAATAAAATATTCCAGACTTTTCAATGGGGCCTCTCTCCCCTTGGGCCCCTATAATGAGTAGTGGTTTTAACCCCCAGTCCGACGCCCCTGCTAATATGATCACACCGAATGGAAGGTGGATGGTCTAGACTGTCCTGAAAATAAACAAGATAGTATGTATGTATGTATGTATGTATGGCCCATATAATGACCAAATAGAATTTATTATTTTTCAGCCTTACTGGATGTTCTTATTGACATTCATGTTTTGATCTTGAAGATGGCATGATCTGGTGGCTTCAAATACAATCTCAACTTGCTAAACAAGTATCTAACTCATATGTGCATTTCCTTGAGTATCAGAGCCTTTGGATCAATATTACAGAGAGACTTTTTTCACCAGGGCCCCACATTGTGAAGATCACAGCTGCCTATTCCCCACAGGTCACATGCAATCTTTGATTCATGACTGCCTCTCACCTTTTGTGGCTAAACAAAGGCTGCCTTTCCAAAACAATTAATCATTCATTTCTCTACCAGCATGTGCTGAGAATTCTCGGCTGTAAGATCAAACTCTATGGAGCAGAAAGTAAACTACTTCAGAGAGATTGGCAATCAATAGCATCTGGCCAACGAAAATCAACACTTACGGCCAGTCAAATGGAATATGCAAAGTCCTCCAAACACTATGTTGATGTAGGGTCATACAGTTTCAATCTTCCATTATACACAGAAATTAAGATTATGAAGGTAAAAAAAGGTACATATTAAACATACATTTGGGTGAAACATTGAAATATTGTTTGTTACTGCATGTTATTTAAATCCTTTATATTTCAAATAATTAGATCGAGGAATATGTGCATACCTGCAAGTTGACTTGTACAATATATTCTCTAGAAAAAAATAAAAGCACTTTAACTGCTGCCTGTCTATGGCATACACAGATACAGAAATGAATGCATATTGGAGGTACCTTTCATAGGCCTGCAAGTTAAATGTCAAAGCTCAGCTAGGGGAGCGAAAGAGGTCAGAGGTTGGCTGGCCTTTAGGACCACACATGCTGAAGAGGTGTTACTGCTTTTTGAAGTGCAGTTTGTAGAAAATAGTGACACCAACATCAAGGTCATGACTCAGATACCTGGGGCAGTGGCACATGTTGACTCAAAACAACGCAAATTGTGAAGTCAGATGAACACAATGAATTTTAAAATAGGCAAAAATGTTTAAGGTTGACTTACAAGGTATGAAAAGACTTAATTCAGGGAAATGCATTTATTTTTTATATGTATTCATATTTTATTATACAATACATTTCTCTACCCCATATTGTTAAACCATTTGATCACTCAGCATAGCAGATGTTTCCTCATGCAGTCTAATCAGACTAAAGGGCTATGATTAGTAGGGAATGGATTAAACAATTCCTGTGAGGACACTGTAAGATTACAAATTATAACCGCATGAAAAAGACAGAATGACACAATCTTCATTCTGACCATTACATTGTATGCCATTTGCATCTGTGAATATCTTTTCAGAAGGTGCATTCAATCTTTCTGAAAATTCCTTGTTTTTTGCAATCACACAATCCCATCTCAGTTCCTGTTTTATGTTCCTGAATGTATTTGATATGGAATAGGCTCGTCGTAAAACATTGCAATCCACACAGGAGAGAACCGCCTGGGATGTGGCCTCATTTCAATATTGAATCTTCATCAGAAATACTCAGAACGATGCGCTGCAATCAGTGCTGTTTAGTCTCCGCGTGCCCCCACAGGGGTGTCTCTGAGCCGACCTATTGTGTCTGTTCAAGGTGTTCCATGGTGTCCTCCAGAGAGAGATTCAGATGAGTCACATAGCTTGTGTAGCCCCACTGGTAACAATGCATTCCTATTCATACTGGGACCAGGGCTGTGCAGTTTAATTTGCAGCTGATATTATTGTCACAGGAAGAGCATACGGTTGTGGAACAGCATGGCAGATATAGATGTCTCTAAGGGGTATCTTTTCTCTTTTCTTTTCTTAACTGACATTAGATCTAATTGCACAGGGTGCAAACTGTTCCAAACCATTAACTGCATTGTTTATCACTTACAATCCCATCATTTTGAATTATTCAAGCCATCATTGCAATGCCAGCCAGATGGAAGAGATTACATATTAGTATAACAAGAGAGAATGTTCTGCGCCATACAATTAAATAAGGTGAGGTTAAAGGCACCTGTAACAAGATTTACTCTCGGGGTCCCCCTACAGTTGAGAAGTGCAGTAATAAACAAACTAAATGCATCTTTTGCAACAAAGTTGAACAGAACTCCGATATAATATAAAGGGATTGCACCGACAGCAATCTGTAAAAAAAGATCTCTGAATTTCTGTAGCATAGCAACTGTTTTACATTTCAATTGGGGTGGGGGGGAGGGGGGGGGGTGTAGTTTCCTACCTGAAACTAGAAAGCTGCTAGGTCAGTAGGCTAATTACCTATAGAGGGCCACTCAGACAATGGCAGAAGTGCCGTTCATCATGTTATGAGGTTATGTGCCATCAAAATGATTTTGAAAACCACTACAGAGCTTGTCCCGCTATAGCCCCAAATGGCAAACAGTGGATTAGCTAAGGGCTGTAAGCTAAACACTTCCCAAATAGCATTTTTGAATTATATTTTTTTATTATTGTTCAAAACAGCACCAAACCTCGTCAGTAGCTTACTCAGTAGCTCAGTAGCGTTTTACCTTAACAAAAATAATTTTGATGGCACATAACCTCATAATATGACATAGGCTATGGCACTTCTGCCATTGTCTTAAGCAGCCCTGAACCTTAATAGGTTAGCCTACGTGACCAAACGATTTTTTCATAAAAAGAAAACTTTTAAATATATACCTAGGAATTAAATATACATATATATATATATATATAAATTAAGATGATTTTTAGTGGTTAATCAATGGGTCATTAATAACACATAACACCAGGTAGATATGATTAGAAACATTCAATAGAAACATGTTGTTGCGGTGAATGGAAGTCAATGGACACCGTAAACCTAAGAATAGTATAGTATAAAGTATATACTCTTTTGAGGCACACAGTGAGCACACACTAATCCCGACGCAGTGAGCTGCCTGCTACAGCGGCACTCGGGGAGCAGTGAGGGGTTAGGTGCCTTGCACTGGTCGGGGTTCGAACCGGCAACTATCCGATTACAAGTCCAAACCAGTAGCCACGACTGCCCAAGCGGTATAGCGGTAGCCGAAACAGAAATACAATATTTGATACAATACATAAGTTAGTAGTCGTGTTGGTAAAAGTGTTTGCCTGAATTGGCTGTTATCTTGTGTGATGAACTATTTACATTTTTGAAGTAAGTATAAACTCTTAACAATGATTAATTTCAATCATATGAATTAAATGACCTCACAAGCTAAATGTACATTGTTGTATTTCAAGGTTAATATCAAAACTGTTGTATTTCATTTACATTTTTTTAGAAATAATGCCAAATACATTAACAATTAACTATTGCTGAAATGGTAACTAAATTCATCCCAGTGGATAAGAATCACTGGCTCCACAAACATACAGGACGCCCTTAAGATGAATGACCTGTTCAGTTTATTGATCACTTTTTCTCTCTCTCTAATCCCTTCTCTGTCCTATCTCCCATTGGCATCAGTTTGGTTAAGCTCTCAATCTATCGCAAGGCTAAAATATATCAAGGAGAAAAAAAACATTTGTTTACTGTTATCACTCAGACTTCTATTCTGATGAAATCCATTGATCAACAGATAGTACTGGGCCCTCTCTAAATCACCTATACTGTTGCTCAGCCAAGCATAACTGGTCTAATCACATTTTAAGTGTTAACTTAGTCATTACATGTACAGACCAGAAAAAGATAGGAAGATAGGAAGCCATGTTGCTAATTAACATACTGTAAATAATGACATAATAAATTGTTGTTATTTGGAATATAATAGCCATAGATTAAATCAAATACATCTAAATACATTGAATGAAAACAGTGAGGAGGTAATAGATAGTGAGGAGGTAACCCAGAGGGTTGGTCGGGTGGAAAGAGCAAGGCAGAAGTAAAAGGAAGTTATAAATGTCATAAAATGGCTGGTTATAATCTCCATTTCCATATATTGTCACAAACTAATCCATTGGCTTTGCCATGGATCATAAGGCAATGCAAAGTTTCAGGGGGTGTGAATAACCCATGTGGGACCCGGCTTATCAGTGGATTCCCTCACAATGGGTAGTGTGACAGATTAGCCCAGATGTGTGAGGCGTGTAAAGGGGGTGGTTGATACATTAGATAATGTAAGGCCTTTGTTGTGAGATCAGTTAGAAGTCCCCTGAGACATGTCATTCAGACAGTGAAAACCATTTCTTGAGTGTTTGGTGTCTGAATGCATCCTTAACATTTATGTGAAAACGTTTATCCATCCCCTGGCGACCTAGTATGCTATCAAACGATAAACGTTAATCTTTTCACACGTTTCCAGAGCATTTCAAGCATTAAGCTGCCTTTTGACCCTCTGTTCAGACTTTGAAAAATGTGTATCCATTTAGTAGATTTTCATCATTTTCAGTGCAGGCCTCCTTATACTGTAGTTATACTGGGCTGCGTTTCTACCAAAGTTAGCAACAACGTTGCTTAACCACCATGGTACGAAACAACTAGGGGAGACCGGGGTTGGTTGTCACAATTTTTACTCATGCATGAATTGCTCATCTTCAAAAACTCTTTCAGCAGTAATTCCTGCATGAAATGAAAGCTTGGGGTCTTGGCTTTAAATGTGTATAATTTGTACTTTTAGAATGTATTGTAACAGGGAGCAATTTACCATCAAAGACACTCTGACACAATGTGACAATCAACCCCATCACGGGGTTGGTTGTCACAGGGTATGGGGTTGGTTGTCCCTAGAGTTTCAATGGGATTTCAGTGATAAAATGGGATCTTAAAAAATGATGTGTAACTTTTTAGTTTTTTAAGCTAGAAACTGCAAATAAGTTTTAATATGAATACCACCCCTATGATTGTTGTCATCAATGCCCCTTATGTTTAAACAATGGGATTAAAGGAGGTGATCAGTTACTTGAATTGTCTACTGTGTTGAGAAATAAAATGAAATAAAAACCTCTTTATTATCATGTAAGTTGCAAACAAAGTTGCAAACACAGTGACAACTGTGTCTCAGTGACAACAAACACATGTGACAACCAACCCCACGAGCTATGTGACAACCATCCCCAACTGACCTCTTGACAAAGATGTTAACCTAGCTGCCACATGGCTTTAACTTGATAGCTAAAATATGACTCAACATAAAGCTACTACCTTTGGCTTTTTAATGAGTGTTTTGTTTTTGAACTACTAATATCCTACAAGCTCTCAATACAAAAACAACACCAACATGAAAATTTACTCTGACCCATGAAATTTAAAAATTGTCTCCTCACCTCAATGCTGTGTGTCTGCTCAGCAAAATTCCTAGTGCAAATGAGTAAGCTATCAAAGGGTAACATTTTGATATCAAAATTTTACCACGGCATCACCTAGTGTGCCTGGAATAAGCAATGTGACAACCAACCCGTGAGACAACCAGGGGGTCGTTTCTAGAAAGCATCGTTTGCTAACTTGCGTCGCAACCTTGGTAGTACGCTCCATCGTTCTTGGATTTGGTGTTTCTAGAAAGGGTAGTTCGAACTCTCAATCGCAAACAAGGACGCAAAGTTTGGTCGTTTGAACTACTGCCCCTAGTCAGTCGCACTTGTGTCGTTCCTTGGTAGTTCCTGTTGGTGTCCGGAGCGCCTAACCAAAAATCACAACCGCCTAACCAAAATTTGCGAAGTGGATGTTTATCTCGTGACTCAATGATTGATCTATCCTGTAGCTTAATTTTGATTAAGACACTGACTCCCCTACTTGGCTCATTCTTGCTATTTATGTTAATTCAAGTATTGCCTTGCTTTTAGTATTATAATCTTCACAGTCCCTTACATCAGCAGTGATAAATAGTGTAGTGGCTAAAGCACCATAAAGCAGATGACTTATTATCCCAACGTTGTAGGTTCGATTTTCTTATGATGTGAGATTGTCCTCTTGCTTCTCGCTACCTGCAGGTGAACTAGTGTGACATTCAATTGATTTTGACTGATGTATTATAGGCCTACCTATGGTCTCTCGATGTAGAGTAACTATATACATAAATATGGTAAAAACCTATTGTTGTGTCTCGTAGGCCTACTCTTAGTCAGAGATGAAAAGAAGACATAGGACGCGAACTCCGGCCGAGCGCTCAGTGCACTGACGCGCTGCCGTTAAGCCACGAGACAGTTGATATGCTATGGGATACCCAGACATTTGTCCAGGCTATATATTTTTTCCAACATAGATATTCAACACAAATAATGACTCATATTGGTCTGCTTAAATTAACTGTTTTATATGCTTGCAATAGGTTTAGGTTTTGGCTGATGGCAATGACAATGCCAGTATTAATCACTCGGTTTAGATTAGAAAAGTGTCGACAACATTTCTAGGGGGTGGGGTATTATACGTTGCCACTGTTTCCACCAATGATATGTATCGCTGCATCATCAACAACGTTGTTGGAACTACGGTGTTCGAACGTCGGAGGTAGTGAATTGCGACACAGGTATGATGCTTTCTGGAAACAGGTGTAACAGTGTCGTTGTTTGGTCGCAAGTTGCGTCGTAGCCTACCATGGTGGTTGAGCAACGTCGTTGCTAACTTTTCTAGAAACGACCCCCAGCCCCGGTCTCCCCTATGTTGTAACACCTGTTTCTAGAAAGCATCGTACCTGTGTCGTAATTTGTTACTTCCGGCGTTCAAACACCGTAGTTCCAACAACGTTGTTGATGGTGCAGAGATACATATCATTGGTGGAAACAGTGGCAACATGTGTAATACCCCACCCTCTAGAAATTCTCTGCCACCTCTGCCTATTCATGGGCAGTGTTGGGAGTAATGCGTTACAAAAGTAATGTAATTACTGTAATATATTGCTGTTTGCGGTAACGCGGTAATGTAAGGCATTACAAAAAAAAAATCGGGTAATATTTACTCGGTACAAACTTCAGTAACGCGCGTTACAATGCAGTTTAACCCAAAATTAAGCGCTTGTTTTGTTTTGATACATATTCGCAAACACCACAACAGAGGAGAAAAAATCCGCGCAAAATAGAACGTTATCTCCTGATACTGGTTGAATATGACTGTGGCTGCAGCAGACTCGCAGGCGGACTCTATTTGCGGGATGGACATAAGCCTACGCTCATTATTTTCAGCTTGTCAGAGACAAGGCTATGAAGAACATAGTTAAGCACTTTGTGTGCGAAACCGAAAGATCTCTCAGCTCGCGAAATAGCACAAGTAGCCTAAATTAATGAAACATCTAAAGTAGTGCCACGCTAATCTTTTTGATTCTTGATAAAACACAAACTATGCTGTTGTGCATGTCAGCTTTGTGCTGTGAACTTAAATTGAAGAGAATAAAGGGATAGAACTGCAGAAAAAGATTGTGTAGCCTGGCAGTGCCACCGCTCCCACCACGCGCATCACGCACTTTGCGTTGGGCACCAAAGGACAGAGGGGGCACCCAAATGTAACCAATGAATAGTAGCTTTACTGCAAACTGCGTTTCACTCTTCATTAATAACGTTTACAATGTCAAAATGCACTAACACGATGTTACATGCAAGTTTGATACCTTTTGGGTTCTCTCCACGTAGTACTAGAATTGGTGGGTCTTCAATCATTCGTTTTCCAAGCATTTAGGCTACATGAAGCACATGATATGCTGAGTCGACTGAAACGCATTCCATTCACATAGCTAGGTGGATACCAGGCTCATAATTCACTTGTATTCGCAAAACGAAATGTGAAGCAACATGTCATTGCATACTTCCATTTCCAAAGCAATGAAGGTTGCTTAAAACAACTTAACATTGTGCATATTATTGTTAATATTGTGCTATCAATGTAACTCAAACAAATAAGGCTTGTAAACAAGAGCTGGCAAAAGGGCATTATGACAAGTAAAGATCAATGCTCTTAAAGTGACAGTGCACCATTTATAAGTAAAACAGCATTTCTTCGGAAATTAATGTTTAAAAATACACAGTAATGGTCTGTAAATAATAGGCCTTTTATTTTACTTTAGGTGTTTGAGTTATCATTTAAATGTCACTCACTCAAAGCCACTCACTTAGGGCACCGAAATGGCCAGCAGGCCACCATCTTGACATGTCTTTATTAAAGGAACCGTATGTAAAAATTGTATTTCAATTAATCATAAAATTGCCCTGATATGTCACTAGACATTAAGAAATCATGTTCATTTCAAATACTTATATCACTGACAACAGTAGTCTGGCCAGGATATTGTCATTTAAAAAGTGAAGTTGCAGCCCTCAACTGATGTTGATGTTGTCATGTTGTGTTTTGGCCTAATGCGCCACCCTCCACCTATCTACTAATCACAAAGTCAGTAGTGTTTTGTCATCCGGTTGCCAACTCTGCCAGTCAGAGGGGATGGGAAGGGGATACACCGCTCTACAGTAATTTGAAAGTGATTGTAGTAACCGTTTTGGCCACAATCTTACATACGGTTCCTTTAAGCTTTGATTTACAATATAGTAGGCTCTCTATTGATTTTAATGAGTTACAGTATTTCTATCACAATTTACCAGACTTTGACCTTTTGTCGGTTTTTAACATTCTGACTATGATTGTTCCTTGTATTGCATTATGAGCACTGCGCCTATTGCATTCTACTGTTGCCTTAAGCCTAGCTCAGTCATTATGCTATACCACATCTCCCTCCATTGGAAGAGCAAGCTGCATTGAGCGTAATAAATTGCATTTAGAATGGCAAATCCATATTTCTAGATATTTTGGTGAAAGTAACTTAAAAGTAATGCAATAGTAGTGTAATGCCTTACAATTTAGAGACAGTAATATTATAATGTAACATATTACTTTTAAATGACAGTAATAAGTAATGCATAGTACATTACGATTTTGAAGTAACTTGCCCAACACTGTTCATGGGTTTGATCAGGTCCCTTGCCACAGGCAGGGTTGGGTAGTAACGGATTACATGTAATCTGGATTACGTAATCAGATTACAAAAATCAAGTAACTATAATCAGCCCAGATTACAATAAAAAATTGTGTAATCAGATTACAGTTACATTGTTGGGGATTACCTGATTACATTTTATCATGCAAGCAATGCAACTTTTTAACGATAGCCTAGTTATCGACAAGCTTCGGGCTTGCTGGTTCGATCCCCGACCAGTAGAAAAAATGTGGGTGGGGGAAATAGTTGAGCACTGCTCTCCCATGCCCACATCCACGGCTGAAGTGCCCTTGAGTAAGGCACCTAACCCCTCATTGATCCCCGAGCGCCGTTGTAGCAGACAGCTCACTGCTCCGGGTTGGTGTGTGCTTCACCTCAATGTGTGTTTACTGTGTGCTTCACTAATTCGCGGATTGGAAGACCAAAATTCCCTCACGGGATTAAAAGAGTATCTATACTTACTTACTAACTTATTTACTATTGGGGCAGGTCTCTCAGCACACTGCCTGATCTTTTCCTCCTAATCTTAATGTAGCCTCTTGTTTTAGTGTCACCGTTTACTTCGGTCCCCCTGGTTGAAAAACATCCCAAAGGAATAATTTTCTCACCCCCACAATTGAAATGGGCATGGTGTCATTCAATCTCAGGCCATGTCCCTGGGTCAAAAAAATCCAGCGAAAGCTAAATTCATTGTCCAGGTGTGCCCTTATAAAGGTTAAGCTGAGTTGTGCATGTTTGGAGAATAGTGATCCATGATCACATCCATGATGACTAAGTGATCAATTTTGGGATGGGGGAAATTTCAACCACCAAAATACCACCCCCAAAGTGGAGAATAGCTATAGAAATGTATTAGTTTTGGGTGTTTTTCAGACAATGGGACCTGGTGACCTCAAAGTAAATGGTAACAAAATGGTAACAAGGGCCTACATTAAGATTTTTGGAGGAAAAGATCACTTAATTCACACAGGAATGCTTTACTCAGAGCAAAGAGATTTCTTAGATGTAATGAAATGATAAACAGAAAAATAGAATGAGAATTCTTTCATCAATTCAGTGGTGGTGTCTTTTACTTAAGGGGCATATTTATTGAAGTAATCTAAAAGTAATCCTAAAGTAATCAGATTACGTTACATGTTTTTGGTAATCCTGATTACGTTACTGATTACAAAAATTGCCATGTAATTTGTAGTCAGTAATGGATTACATTTCAAAGTAATCTGACCCAACCCTGGCCACAGGTGCATAAAATAAAGCACCATACAGTCTACATTCATAAACTAGGTGCTTAATAATCCTGTGGCAACATTTTTCTAATTTAAACCACAAGTGATTATTGCTGGCATTGTCATTAGCAAAAACCTAACCCTATTGTGAGCAAATACAACAGTTTACTTAAGCTGAGTGACCAATACAGTACATTTGCCATTATATATAAATATATAATAGACACAAATAATGACAAATGTATTGGTCAGCTTAAGTGAACTGTTTTATTTGCTCACAATAGGGTTAGGTTTTTGCTAATGATAATGCCAGCATTAATCACTTGTGGTTTAAATGAGAAAAATGTTGACACAGGGTTTGCCTGAACTGGGCATATCCTTAGACTTAAACAAGACACCCTTATTCTTATTGGCTGACACAAATACAAAACTTGGAAACAACTCCTCATAAAGAAGGATTGCAGAGATGCTGGATCGTCCCTCTCGACAACATCCTGTAATAAATCCTTAAAAATCAGTTCTCTCCTCAATGTTCTTTTGTGTATTTGACTGGCAGTCTTTGCCATAGAGAAGTAAAGTGCAGACTAAGGTAAAATATCTCCATGACATGTGCTTGCAATACATAAGTATTGAGTATATGGGTTTTGACAATCATTTAGCAACCAAGGATGGAGAGAAATTGAGAAGTATGGTTTCTTTGCATAGTACAACACTGTTGGCGGTAACCTATTATTTTTTAATTTCAAAGCTTTATTCACTCAAATGTTACTTATGCTTTACTGCAAATCATTCTCATCTGAATGAATTAGCTTGACTGAATTCATGCATAAATAAAACTTGATTTGAAAATCTCTTTCAAAGTGATCCATTCCCCAACCTTATCTCACAGGCTGATTCCCCTGCACAGCCAGGGCAACAAAACAGCTGCTACAGAGCCTACCTGAATACTGGCAACTAGCGAATGCATGGTCTACGCTACTGCGCAGCTGTCCCATTTCCAGATCAATTTTCCCACACCAAAATAAGTGTGGTGGCCATGAAATATTTACATGCCGACTCTGCTGAGGTTTGAAAGCTTCCCAGCCATGCATAGTGGTGGGGGTGTAGAATATGTGTGCAAGGGGTGGGGGCAATCTGTTTTATTTTTCATGATGATTGAGGGACTGCAGTGTGTGTGTGTGTGTGCGTGTACATTAGGGAATTAAGTATCTCACCCAAGGCCATTTTGGTAAAGCTTAGTAGTGCTGTCTCAAAACCACACACAGACGGCTTCTTCAAACTTCACTTAGCAGGGTCTGTCCCTTGAGCCTTTCCAGCATCAACCCGCCGCTTCTATTTTGGTTGTCACTTAATGGAGCTTTGATGTCAACAAGTGCTGCTTGTTCACCACAGAAGCAGGTAATGAGGTGTGGCATGTTTGTTAGGCATGCTTTTCTGAATCAGACCACCAGTGTTATCGTCAATGTGATCTTGAAAAGATAATTCCAACCAGTTATAGGAAACCAATTCAAGGCCATAGTATGGTAGATATTTCTGGTTTGTGTGAAAGAATGGGCATGACACAGTTGTGAAAAAAAATATGATAGCTAAATGTTTGATTTTACTATAGGCAAACATATAGGTTACAAGTCTTGCCAGAAGCTTCCTGTTCCTCACATATTCACTCGCTCCTCAAACTGTGTTCTGTGTAAGCGATCAAAAAACTACAACCAACAACAACAAGCCAGAATCAGACAGTACCTTTAAGGGTATACATGCTATATGTTTACCAAGGTGATACATAGCATCTGTCTTGTAAACAGTCAAATTATTCCATCTCACCATCTTAAAATCCATGAGTGATTAGTGGGTGCTGTTATCGTGCTAGGGGGGTAGTTTCTAACACTAGCACATGCATAAGGTCAGTTCTAGACTTAATATACATTTTAAAAATTAAGAACTTCGATTTTGGGATCAAAAGGTTTTGCTCTGATAACAACACACACAATAATGGTCCTATTTGGCAAAACCATCAAAAGGTATGTTAAAGAGTTACTTTTTTAAGTTTATATTTAATTGTAGTGAATCCGCTTTTAGTTGGAAAAAAACAACAAAAAAAATATATTTCATGCTCATAAAAATGTGATCTAAAAGGACAGAATTGCCAGAAGTTTAGGAGAGTTTCCATTTAACAGGGTCGAGGGGGGAGTAGCGAGCTAGCTCTCTGTTTTATTTGAACGTCAACAGAATTGACGTTACTCAACATCGCTTAGAGCACCTTTAAAGGAACACGCCACCCATTGTCAGTAGTAATATGTTCTTACCTTAACTTTCACGAGTTGAGTCATACCTCTCCCGTGTCGGTATGTGCACTCAAACGCTCTGGTGCACATTTTTATCAAGTACTCATGCAACTATATTTAAGTAGGATTAAGTAGGAAAACGTGGATGTTTTTGATTACTGCTATCTTACTTCCTCTATGGCTATGTCTGAGCCCGCTAGCATAGCAACATGCTAACACATTCGTGCGTGTTTGAGTGCATGTACCGACACGGGAGAGGTATGACTCAACTCGTGAAAGTTAAGGTAAGAACATATTACTACTGACAATGGGTGGCGTGTTCCTTTAAAGGTGCTCTAAGCGATGTTGAGTAACGTCAATTCTGTTGACGTTCAAATAAAAAAGAGAGCTAGCTCGCTACTCCCCCCTCGACCCTGTTAAATGGAAACTCTCCTAAACTTCTGGCAATTCTGTCCTTTTAGATCACATTTTTATGAGCATGAAATATATTTTTTTTGTTGTTTTTTTCCAACTAAAAGCGGATTCACTACAATTAAATATAACAACGAATTGAACCACAAGCTTGATAAACTCTTACTTGTAATTTCCCTGTATGTCTTGCTGGTTTCTTTGAGTTCTTCCAAATCTAGCATTTTCCTTTTTTTTTACTATAAGAAGGCATACCATATAAGGGTTTGGGCTCAGTTAAAGTGATGATATCCTCTGACAGGTATTTCTATATGTGACAATATGACTGAAAATACTATTATAGGAAATAGTTGGGGACTCATGCTTGGCTTGACATTTTAGGAAGTCAGATGTGTGCACTACACACACACACACACACACACAAACAGCACTCCCTTTTGCACTATTGCAGTCTAACGTTTTTTACTACAAATTACAGTGCAACTGTGATAAATTATATAGTATGTTCCTGGCAAGCCCTTTGGATCTCCAATCAATTTAAGTTATGTTTGCACCTGTCTAGAGAACAGAATTTTTTCTTAAACAATTCCATGAAAAAAAATGATAGCATTCATTTATAGCCTAACCAGCTGTTATTATGATTTATTGGCATGCTTAGTGCTAATACCTCACTCTGCCCTGCTGCATCTGATGTTAAAAATCTTCCCCAAGTCAACAAATGAGCTTTCAAGTATATTAATGGTCTCCATGCACACAGGCCTTTATTTTGTGAAGGAATTCTGTACATCATGCAAACAAAGAAAAACACCAAGGTTGGCTTGTTTCCCTGCACAATGTAATTTGCACTTAATATGTTGTGCTTGTGGATGTGATTGTAGTTTGTCACTGTCATGATACAGTAAGTCTCAATGTTATATTCTTTCCTCAGTGTTACACTATGGGGTGTATGTAGAATGGTTGAGTACCCAGTTTTATTCTAGCCTACAGTATATTTGAACGTAACTATCAAGTCAAGCATCAGGCTGATAACAGAAAAGGGTCTACATCTACAAGGATATATGTGTAAGGATCTGTTCTTGTTTGGTTTCCTTGTCTAGTGTTTTTCCATCATGTCTGCTCCTCTTGTGTCCTCCTGTTTGCTTTGTTTACTTTCTGTGTCTTGTGCCATGTGCTCCTTTGTTTGTATTTCTGTTCCCTGAGCCTGTGTCTCCGCCCCTCACCTGATCATCATTAGTCTGTTTACTTATGGTTTCCACCTGTCTCTTGTTCATTGTCCATCTGTGCCCTGTTAACCCCTGTGTATTTAAACTCTCTGTCTCCCCTCAGTCTTTGTCGGTCATTGAGGTTGTTTGTTGTTTGTATCACGGTTTTTCTAAGTTTGATTAAAGATAGCTTGCCTCTCTGCTACTTGCCTTGCACTTCGGTCCAGCTCTCCCCAGCAACCATTACAGTGTAATTACACTAGTATGCTTGTATAATTAATCCATTTTCAATTCAATGCTTTAATTAACAACATATATTCTGTATGTTCCCTGTACCCTGAAAAATGATGCATGTTTACTTTTGGTATTGCCATCGTTTTTCAACAGGATAGCAAAAAAAATCTATTGATTTTATTTTATCTATACATCTTAAAAGCTATATAATGAGTGTCATAGTAAGGCTTCCATTCCTTAAGCTATATTTCAAAGAGCTATAGATAGCTTGCATATATCACTAAGCTGTAGGTGCTAAAAAGCATTGAAGAAATTGAAGCAGCTAAGATACTTACCACTAGAGCCTTTCCAAAGTCCTTTTAGGCAAGTCCCTCCACTCGGCGGCCATATAGCAATGCTTTTTGGGCACTCATCGGGCATCCTATTCAGCAGAAATGCGCGTGTGCAAGGCTTCACGACAACAATTTTGCTCCAGAAGCGAGTTCACAACACATGATTAGCAGTGGCGGAGATAGGGGGTGGCTTAGGGGGCTTAAGCCCCGAATCTTTTTTCAAAAGCCCCGAATCTTTTTTTAGTGTTTGAAATTCCCGGCAACTCTTATTTCCAATATAACTTCCCCTCGGTTTCTCTATAAATGTCACAAAATGCTCTATTACTGAGGAAATATATCCCTTATTTTCAAAGCCCAATATTGAAAAATAATTTGACTTGCTACACGATCTATGCCAGGTCTCTGGGCTATCCGCTATGGTGATTTCAATGGTTAGATTGATTTGTTTAGATCCAGTGAAAATGCTGCCTTGACAACGCTACCTCATGGCTTCGGTGTTCCAAAAAGCCTCTGTCAGAAGTCTGTCACTTTTACCCAGTGAACTGACGGATGGTGTTGTTTCAGGTTGTTGATTTCACGTTAAGAGCTTTCAGTCAGTTAGGCAGGCTAACGTTAGGCTACTTGGCTAGCTCCCTAAATGCTTAACGTTAACGTTAAATGTCCTCGTTCGTCGGCGGAAAAGGCAAATTCAGTACTCTCATAGGCTAGCTAAGCTAAGCCTACTGCAGAATAAGAAATTCCAGCTCCCAAAACAAAGTGATCCTCGTCTTGTAATAAATTAGGCTACACTGTTTGAAATGTCAGAAAAATCCATTAACAGTTATCTGCCCATGTCAACTTTTCAGTGTCATAATGTTGCACAAAAGAATGTTAACTGTTAGCCTACCTTAAAACCTTGTTGATATCCTATCCACCACCACAGATCTTATAATCCAAGAGTCCACATAAATATAAAAGTCATGTTATGTTGTTTTGGCTGCCAACTAATTATTAACTAAAAAAAACATTACAATGATATATTGAAAGGAAAGGGCCCTTTCCATAAGTGTGTTAATCAAGCACCATGCAGTCTGCATTCATAATCTAGGTGCTTAATTTTATGCACCTGTGTAAAGGGACCTGATGAAACCTATTAATAATCTTGCTAAATTACAAAATTAATATAATTTAGAAACGCCTATGTCAAGATGATAATGCATTCCTTCTAAAATACCCTTGTATCATGATGACTGGCCATACTGTAAAATATATCATAATATGATGTATATTATAGTATAAGATATTCTATATATTTGTCACACAGATGAGATCAGGGAAGAGGAAGAAGGAGAATAGCAATAATAAACAATAATGTCATATCAAACAATAGCCTAATGAAAATAAACAAATACTATAATATACAAACCATAAGAAACGCTTAATTAACTAAGTACATGCTAAACAGATATGAACAGATATTGCCTCTTGAAAGACCCAAAACTATAATTTTACAGTGTAGTGCCAGTCAGATATCTTGAATCTGTTGAATGTTAGTTTCACATTTTTTAAGTCTCAATGTGTCCATTAGTTTACACAAAATTCACTAGAAGTCATTATTTAAGGGGTTATTTAAAAAAAAAAAATGGGCTAAGCCCCGAATGTTTACAATGTCTGGCTCCGCCCCTGATGATTAGGAAGATGTCTTCACAACACACCATATGATTGGATCAATGTCTTCACATCACACCACATGATTGGCTCAATGTATTCACATGTCTACGTTTTGCCAAGGAAGGGGTGGGATATGTGTAGACAACGGCCATATTGGCGTTACAAACAAACCCCATGCATTTCTATGGAGGATTGTTTGAGTGCTGTGTCTTGGTTACCATTTGTACTGCAGGATCCCCATGTCCAAGGTTCCTATTCTGCTGCAATATTTTAGCCCCTCCTTTTCAAAAGCACCTCTTGTAGGCCACAACAGGAAAAGACATCAGGGTGCTACAAAATGCCAATATGCCTAGCAATAAATAATCTGAAATCTAGGTAGAGATACGGGGATGAGTACTTGCATCATATGACATGCAATAAAATTCAAATGACAAAAAGCAGGAGTGCCCCAAAGGGAGTAGTTGCCTGGATCAAAAGGCATTGGTTGTATGTTCACACTCCTTACCATGACGTGTGTGGTCAATCATGATTATGCCAATGCACATCCTAGAGGTATTTGCACTGCCACTGCCAGAGGGCAGTGGGGGATGCAGGGAGTCTAGTATGACTGATTTCAGTGAACAGAAACTGTGTCATAATCAGACTCTTGGGTGGTTGACTGTCAACGGTGCCCTAGCACAATGTTTTTCAACCACTGTGCCGGGGCACACTAGTGTGCCGTGAGAGATCATCAGGTGTGCCGCAGAGAATTACCCAAATGTCACTCACTGGTCCAGAAATGCAACTGTTGCATCAAATAATTTATAACCACATGCTCTCATTGATTGTATGATTGCACTATTTGTGGTATGCAGGCATTGTACAACGGAGGCCCCATATCCAGTATGAATCATCACATATCCAGTTCATAACAACAATTAAATTAGATATAGTCACCTACAAATGAAACAGAGGGCACTTGTTTTATTGAGCAGGTCTTGCATAGAAGCCATAATAAGGCCATATCTGTGTATTATTTGAAATTTTAGGGTATGGTATGTTTATTTTTTCTTCACACAGGATGTTAGTGTGCCGTGGGACATTTTAAGTGTCAAAAGTGTGCCGTGGCACAAAAAAGGTTGAAAAACACTGCCCTAGCAGGTTCTATGGCTAACACCACCTTCATCAGAAGAAATAATCCCTTGTCTTGATCCTTGTCTTGTTGTGATTTCATACAAACCATTTGGTCTTCATTAGACAGACCAAAAAAAATCAGTGCATATGTTCAATTTTACATTTCTAAACTCTGTTATATTGTAGTTACCCAGTCAGACACCGTGAGACAGCTTGCTTTCGTCTTATCATGGTTGTATCTGTAAGGTACTTTTTGATGAATGCCTGCTAGAAGTCTCCAGACGCTCTCCAGACACTATTTAAAATAGTGCTAGATATGTGTATTAAAGCAACACCAAAGAGTTTTTTGTACCTTAAGATAATGTTTCCAAAATCGTTGCAGTGGTTTATCAAATTGTAACAGGGTGAACGGCACTTCTGCATTCACTTTGCGGCCCTCTATCGGCTATAACCGCACTATGTAAGTTTGCCAGATCGGGTAGCGGGTCTGTAGTTCGACGGAATGATGCATCTGATGTCGCAATACATTGTACTTTCATAAATCGTGCAACATATTCTACCTTGTCTGTGGACATCGTTATTTGCAAAGCCGGTGCTGGATAAACAAATAGCGTGCGTGCGACAGAAGGAAAGTTCTTTGGTGTTGCTTTAAACACGACCACATCATTCTAGTTGTGCAAACACTGGCTGTTTGTTTAGTTTTTGAAGATGACTTTACACCACAGACATCACAACATCAGCAGAGTGATGCACATCAGAATGCTGAGAGCACTGACCCCTAAACCATGTTTTAAATTTGGGAAGAAGACGAACAAGACAAACATTAATCTTCAGCTAGTGTGCCTTCAATATTGTATATAGGCAATATACATTATGTAAACAGAATGTTTGTTTTAATAAGGTCAGAAAAAAATCCTCACAGGCTAGAAGGAGAGTCCAAGGATCCTTTGCCACTCAGGCTTCAAGAGCTACTTACAAATGCCTTTCTTCCACACCCCTTTGAAATGCTTCCATGCAGAGCCTCTGCTATTTGACTCTTCATCCATGGCAAAGGTTTCGATACAGGCCTTTTGCTGGTCCTTAAGAGATGCTTTGAAGTCAATTTCAAAGGTACATCAAAGCAGGGCACAGCCATAGATATCTGCAAGTCACATCTCATTTAGCAACTCTGCATTTCACTAATTGTTCCACCAAACTGAATGTTGCTATTGTATGTGAACAATGGCACATGGCAACATCAGCACACGGAACACTAGTATCATCTACCAGTACTACAATGACACCATTTGTACTCATTAATTGAACATAGTTATTGTATTAAGTTTGTGTAAAAAGTGCAATGTTCTGAAGATGGGACAATTATTAACTAAACGTGCATTACGAATATAATCAGTGGGAGCCCTGTGCTTGTTTCCCTGCAACAAGAAGGTTCCATCTGGGGGTGATGGAAGACAGTGACACCCTCAGTGTGTTTGAAATGTCCAGTCGATTGCGCAATTTGGTCTTAGTTGCAGTCATTGCCGAAAACCCGGCCTCGCATAAATAGATACGTGGTGGGAAATGGTAGCAACGTTTTCAGCGCTTTTACGGCTTTCTCAGGATATTCTGCTTTGGTTTTCATTCAAAAACCCGCCAGAGAGGTTTCCTCATAGCCTACACACTCTTAAGACCACCGTCATTTGCAATTTCGATCAACTGCCCTTCCTCCTGCGCTGACAAGTTAGGACTATTCGGGATATTGACAAATGGGTTGCGGACCCACTCATTGGTTTGCCGTGGATCTTTGGAGGATGGGAAGTAACGCTCAAACTCATTTGAAAGCGCAACAAGGTGATCGCGCACCAGCTGCGAGAGAAAGGGCCCTGCCTCAGTCTCTCCCAAAACCCCCACTACTGTTTGGAACATATCAAATACACCCCGATCCACTCGTCGTACCCACAAATCTAGCTTGGCTTTAAATGCAGCAACTTTATCTGCCAGTTTAAAGACAGTCGTCATTCTCCCCTGCAGTGACAGGTTGAGGTCATTAAGCAACCCGAATATGTCACACAGGTAAGCGAGTTTTGACACCCAGCCCTCATCACTAAAATATGCAGCTAACGGTGACTTTTTTTCTGTAAGAAATCTCTGCAGCGGCCCTCGCAACTCAAACACTCTGGCCAGTGACCTACCTCCAACCAACTTGGATAGCGTACCACGGTGACCCATTCACCCTCTCTAACAACTGTGCCTCAATATCCTCTGACATAGCCTATCATCAATTCGCCTATGGACAGTGCTTGCAGAAAGCGGTACCTGAGCTATTTTTTTAGCTGCAGCCTCCCCAAGGAGTTCATTGCACATGCCTTTACCAGCAGGCAGAATTAACTCTTCCCCAATAGTAAAGGGCTTCTTAGATTTAGCAATCCGACTAGCCACTATGAGGCTTTTAGCGCAGCCACGTTCACCGATGTGGTTGCTTTACGCACTAGTTTTGTCCTTCTTGCTCGCGCTCGCGCTCAAAGAACTCAAGGGGTTTGTCTTTAATTGTAGGATGCTTGGACTCTAGATGTCGAATTAGCTTTGATGGTTTCATTGTTTCGTTTGACAACTTATCGCCAAATACCACACATAAAGGACTTGGTGCATGCGAGTCACCGGTCTCTGCGAAACCATATTTTAAATATGACTCGTCATATTTCGTATTGAATGACCCCTTCTTTTTCTTTGAGGTATCTGGCTCACCATCGTCAGTGGTATTATTGCGAATGTGACATTATTGCGAATTAAATTGAGTTTATTTAGTTTGCATGCATTTTTTTTTTAAACTCTTGTCGTAAGCTACGGCCCGGTTAGGAATGTCCCGCGGCCCGGTGGTTGGGGACCGCTGATCTAAAGTGTCTAATGTCTATGCAGCTATCAAAAGACTGAAGAAAATGAAATAATCAACCAGTCTGCACTTGACATCTCTGTGTTGAAGCCGAGGCAGACGATGGTACTGCAAAATGAAAAACACTGGCAACATCAGCACACAGGACACTAGTATGATCTACCAGTACTGTTTACAAAAGATTAAATTACAGTTATTAACATTCACACGATTCATTCACATAGGTAAAAAATAGATAAATGAAATGAAAGTCTTTATCATTCAACTTTGTTGATGAGGTAGCAGATATTCGATCAGTAATGCTAAAGCAGTCAGATCAATGCAGTGTATCATCTGTGCATGCAAACTAGATAAACCCAACTAACTGATGATTGTCTGCTACTCTAATGAATCTGTGATGGGTTAAATGAGAAGTGGATTTGAATGTGAAGTTGAATTATACTGTATAACTAAATTCAATTCAATTGGTTTTATGTAAATTAGATATTAAGATGTACAGTACCAGTCCATAAACAAGCCAGGAAGTTAGTTAGCACTAACCTATATCTTTGCTTATGCATTTATTGATTCATTGCTCATTTATATCTTGGAACAATGTATGTTTTGTACATGAATAGCGTTTTAACCCTGCAAGATATCAGGAGCAATGCTGGAGGAAAAGAACAAGTATATCTCCACCAGTTCTTGTTTGTGTTTCACCTGTAAACCACTTCATTCAAGTGTGTGTGTGTGTGTGTGTGTGTGTGTGTGTGTGTGTGTGTTTGTGTGTGTGTGTCAGCGCAACATAGCACAGGCATTTCATCTACATTCTCTGATCTTAAGGCATTCTTCCAGCAGAGGAACTTAGAAGCTGCCCCAGGAATAGATGCTACATGGGTCTACTTTTGGTGTTTCAGTGAGAGTGGTGAATAACAGGCATACTGGTCTGACCTCCAGTATGTAACCTGACCTGACCTGTAAGGATTAAAGCGAGCTGATTTCCTATGTGAACCTGTGGGTCGTGCTCACTCTCTAAACCACTTCTGGTTAATGGGATTACTAAACCGTTACCAGATCCCCCCCTCCCCCCTTGTGATCGTGACATTACTTTCTTCATTTCTGAAAATGTGACTTAAACATAGCCAAATAATATGCAGAGAAGTTTTGAGATATGATTCATCTGAAATACCTCTTATCTATGAACTTGATGCCTGATCAGGCAAGTTCTATATTTATATTCTGCATAATTCATATTCAATCCCATCTGAGAGCAGGGTGGGGGAGATGGAAATAGTGATGCACCCTGTCCGTTGTCCTATTTACCAATCCACCAGCTGCCAGGCAAGGCAGTGATTGCATTAGAATGAAAAAGTAGTCATATGTCCCAAGTAAATATGTGCATAATATCTGATGTATCACTTTCCAAAACAGGCAGCTTCAAAGACTTTCCTTCGTGTAACGATAGACTTAAGGGAAGATTGGGGGACTTAAGGGAATCTGTTTTGGGAACAGGAGTATTGGCAATAGTTGGAAACTTCAACATTTGTAACATGGAAAAGATGCTTTTGAAAGGGGAAAAGTGTCCTAAGGCTTTACACATTACTAATGCGGCAATAAATGCCCACATTTTCTCCTCCATTCTTAATTAGCTTGGACTGTGGTGAGAGAGGAGGTTGGTACTAAGAGGAGGTACTAAGAATGATAACATAAACTAGATGTACCGCATAGCGGTACAAAATATGACCGCCGCTCAGTCCTGTACAGCCGTTCCGCGAAAATAAAGCACACTTCAATTTGTCTCCATATTTTACTCCATCCCCCACTCTTGAAACTTTTGTGTATGCTTGTTTGGCATGCCTGAGTGTGTGTGTGCGGCTGCACAGAAAGTAGCCTACTGGTGCTGAAAAGGTGAATAGATTGTAGAATAGCCAAAGAAGATGTAGCATTGTTATAAAACCTTTAAAATCTCTAAACAATCACAAGTAGGGCAGTTCATCACAGTTCATCCATTGCAACTGGATTGATGAAAGGTCACTTACACCTGTAGGCTACATTGTATTTGGGAAAAGCAAAAGGTATCAGCATAATGTTATTTATTTATTTATTTATTTATAAACAAAAACATCTCTGTCAGTTCCATGCCGTTTTCAACAGCTATCAAAAACAAAGGTCATTTTTGGATGGATGGATTTTTTGTGAATGTTTCTTCTTCTACATAAGATTTTAGTCATCTTTAGTTCATGTAATACTTTATTGTCAATGCACAAATTAAGTAACAGTAGTCTGAAACGTTATTGTTAATGCACAAATTAAGTAATAGTCTGAAACGAAATGCTGTTTTACATCTAACCAGTGGTGCAAATAACTGACATGTCCAAATGGGCCTTGATGAAATGCGTCGCTAGACTGTTCATACACATTTTAACGGGCCAAAGTTGAAGAGCTGTTGTCTGCTAGCCTGTCCGCTGTTGTTCGTGCAAATATAGGCTGATTCATGTTCCCTTGCATTGTGTAACTGCGGTCCATGGCTTCTCTGGCTTTCACCAGACCAAGCTCAATCTTTTAAGAAATCAAAAAATAAATAGCGGGCAGATTAGACTGGGTTCACCCAGCCTAGTCATACAGTATCAAGCCGACTTAAACTGCCATATCGTGGCGAAAAGTTGTAATAAAATTCACGCAGCTCCATGAGTCAAGGTAAGCGCGAATGAAGTAGCCACTTCTAAATGGGACCCACTACACAGTAGCTTAAGGTGTGTTGCTAAAGCAGCCGTAATGAAATGAAGGTGTCATTGTTTGGATACTTCACACACGTGCTTTTTAATTTCACAGACTACAACTACCAAGCTGGAATCAAAGCACATCGATTCCCCTCTCACACCCTGCACGCACTTAAAACAAAATAAACAGGCGTCTCAGTCTCACGCATGTATAGGCAAAACTGTTTCAGACCAGTGTAACGTTGGTAAATCTTCCATTGCACATTTGTAGCACGTGCAACAAATGACAGTCGAAAGATACAATTACAGTGCTGCTATCAATTTGCTTGGTATAACCACTGGTGCCTTAATGCAGGGGCTTACCTGGGCTGAAGCCCAGGGGCCTCGACCAATGAGGGGCCTCCTAATAATAATAATGATAATCAATAATAATAAACGGCCGTGTCCGTATTCGCGGCGTCAGTCATTAGCCTACATAATTGAGCACATTGCACTGCTCTACAATGACATCGATGCAGAGGCCTCCTTTGCCTTCTCTTCTAAAGTGTAACAAAATGTAACAAAACTTAATAAATCCCAAAGTAGAGGAGCTACAGGAGAGGCTGAAACTGACTGACAAATTTACAAACTCTGGAGATAACGTGGGTTGGATTGAAGCAACGATAAACGAATGACGTGGATTCCTGTAACTGTCCATGAAAAAAGAAGGCATAGCAGGTAAATATCGTAGCAAATAGACTGGCAATGAAACGGCTTTAAAAACATGTAGGCCTATTTCACTTGTCTCACTGGAGTGAACGCAGAACATGGGCTGTTGCGCAAAGAAATGAATTAGTGATCTGCATCTCCGTTCACCAAAAGCTAAGTTTGTGCTAACCCATATTCGCACAAATAATATCCTATGTTATGTTTTCTGATTGTTAACGTGGGATATGTCTCCATGTTGGGAAGTGTAGTGATAATGCATAAGCCAATGTTCAAGTCACATGAGCGAGCTGCTTGTTCTGTAGGCTAAAAGTATTTCTGTCCCTCCCAATCTGTGTTATAATGGTGTGTTAAGTAGACAGAATTTCAAAAAACCTCCTGGGGAACCCCCCGACACGACAAACACATGCACTTTTGAAAAGCTTGAAACGTCCATATGTGTAACCCATCTTTTAACTTAGCCTATAATGTTGTAAAAGTTCAACGCTGTTGTTTTCGTGCAGTAGGCTAACCTTTTTGATAAGCGATGTCATAGATTGACGTGATTAAGGGCTTTCTGTTCCTGTTTATGTAAATGTTTACATAGGCTCAATAATGATAGGCTACACTGCATGTTAGGCTATATCAACCAAAAGCGCACGTTATGTAAATATGCGGGTCAGATCGCAGGCCGGGTATCATAATTAGTATTTGCGGTTTGGGGGGGGGCTTAAAAACATATAGCCCAGGGGCCTCAGGTGGTATTAAGGCGCCCCTGGGTATAACCGCATTTATAGTTTTCTACAAATGCAATCAATCAAATTGGCCTCCATCACTCAACCAACGGTAACATTACCTAGGTCCTTATTGATATTATAAGATTAACGTACCTGCAGTAAAAACCAAGCATGTCCGATAAACATCCTCAGATTTATTTCGGCTTCAAGAAGAAATGGGAATTACATTTCATGTGAACATCATCCTATCCTTATTAGACGTCTCTGCGGTAAACTAGTCCATGTAGGAAGCGTCCATTGTTTTTCCAACCTACTTTTAACTTCCAACAAAATTACGTCTCACTGCAACGATGCGCCATCTAGTGGACAAACGACTACTTATCGCCAATACTGGAAATGCAGCCATGATGATGATGATGAATATTTATTTTGGTTTTCTTTTAATCCTACTGAATTTGTAATTATGTATCAGCCGTTCTAATACCGATAGTATGTGGGTGCCTGTGTGTGTGTGCATGTGTATATGTGTGCACCGCCATCTACAGGCCAATGAGTGTACAGTCACTAAATGTACACATAACCTAATTTTCTTTAGACCCCCCATGGATGAAATTCTACGAAACTTGGCATACCCCCAGAGAATGCCAGGTCAATCATACACATAAAATTTGGTGCAGTTCTGAACATCTTAACTGAAGATAGGGGCGATTAAAGCAGAATAATATTGCATTTTCATTTTTTACCGGGGGGGGGGGGGTGCAAATCACAAATGAGTGATTATCGATTGATGTGGGCCCTTGAGACCAACATACCATAAAAGATTCTTCATCCTCAGTGCCACGGTTCAGGTAGTTATTTAGGAAAAACTGCTTTTTTTGCGGTTCGGGGGGCCCAGCAGGGGGGGGGAGTGGCCCCCGGGGACTAAACGAAAATTTTCTGTAAAAGTCTAGTGGGGCTACATACCCACCAAATTTCATGTGCCCCGGTGGTTCGGTGTCCCGGGTATCGTTGACCAAAAAATCAGGAAGTAGATGACGAAAAAAAAAAAAACAACTTTGACAATCCCTATATGACCGCTTCGCTAGCGGTGGTCATATTTATAAACTATGCACAGCATATGTGTATATCTATTTATATAGTGTATATATATATATATATATATATATATATATATATATCAGAGTTTCCGCTAGAAAAAAATGGTGCCGGTCAAAGTGACCGGCAGAGGTTTCGTTTTCCGGACATTTTGATGATATGCCGGTCAAATATCCTATTATCGCTTCTTAATTAGTCAAATTGAGGGAAACTGGAGACAGGTTATGTAGCTTGAAGAATGACATAATCAGGCTGTATAGAATGCAACATGTTCATTAGCCTAACTTAAACATGCCTAACAAGATCTAGCCAGTATCTTTTCATGGACAGCAAGAGTCCGCTTCGTTCGTTGTTTTAAAAAGGCTACGTTGTTTGTTGCTGCTACCCACGTTATCTCCAGTGGTGACTGTTTAACTTACACAGATGTGCACACACAAGAATGAGCGCTCACACCACTACCCCCTCATACTATGCCTCTTTATTTGATAACAATAAATTAAGAAATGTTTCCTATTCTGGGAAATGTTTTGTTTCTTTTTCGTTCGGCCGCGGTTCAATGATACCGTTTAATTGTTCCAGAAATTATCCGCGGACCGGTAATCTCCTCGTCGAGGAGGCCCTAACCCTGCAGATCATAGACAGAGGACGCATAGGCCTACTGTATGCTTTGGGTAGAACACTTTGCATGTCCAGTGTACACGGAGAATGATCGTGTCTTGGAGCGGCCGCACCCCCCGCAACTTCACTTCAATGTCACTGATTCCGACATACGCCCACACTTCTGCTTTTTATCTGGTGGTGGTGGAGTTGACCGGACATCTGAGGCTTCAGACGTTACCAATTTATCATCATCCATCGCGTCTGGCCTCTGAAAAAACAGCCTCACTCATTTGTTCGTTGTTTAACACGGACGTTTTAAGCGTGCGCTTCCTATTTGAAATGCAGCATATGGTTATGCGTGTTGTTTAATAGCTTACTTTTCAAACGGTAGAGCCTGTTCATTTAAAAACATAGCCAGAGGACGTATAATATAGGCTTACATATTAAGGCTTATTCTCAAATTCAGATTGCGTTAGGGGATGGGATTATTAGCCAATTTCAATCGGACAATTTGACCGGAGAGATTTAATTTTGTCGGACATTTCATTTTTTTTCCGGCCAATGTCCGGTAATTACCGGACAACGGAAACCCTGATATATATATATATTCATATCATCAACAATAATGAACTAACAGACGAACGTTATCTGATCTGTCATCATCTGCATTTCATTCAAGATCAGCTAGCATTTCACTCATTACTTAAAAAACATAATTTATGCATAAGCTCTTGACTCATGATCCGTGATTGTTCACTGTTCAGTATCCGAGTATTTCCGTTAGCTTTGACCTAAGATGACGCTTATCATATAGACCCTTTCAACAATAAAAACAAAAACAATGCTTGAACATTCTATTTGGTTCCCGATCTACTTCCTCTGCATTAAAATAACTTTTTATACGGCTCTTCACAATGCTAGTAGAACGCTCCATTGACTTGAATGGGATTTCCCAAAGTTCTAGCGGTAAGATATATTCATGTAATTACCGCTGCAAACATATAATTACCGCTGTCAATGGCAACGGGTTTTGTGCTTTTGATACGTCTTTCATATCACTACGCAAGGACTGGAACTTCATTCAAACGTGAAAGCAGACGGTTGATCAGCTGTGTTCTAAAGAATGTTTGATTCAAGTTCAGCAGCGTGTGTTGTTGCGAACTATTTGTTTCTCAGCAAATGCCACGATGAACGGTAACAAATAGGCTAGGTTATGTAGGCTAAAGTGATATCGTGGGGAGTTTATTATTTCGTTTTGGAAAGTAGCCGTATAATAAGCGGGATAATGTATAGAACGCCGGTCATTACTGTGAAAATAAGTCCCTTCAGGGCGGAACAAGACCCCTCCGCTGCGCGTCGGGGTCCGGTTCGCCCTGTCGGGACTTATTATGACCGCTGCGCAGCGAAGCGGCGGTCATATAGGTTTAGTCAGATTTTTCTTTTTTTTCTTTTTCGCATGTCCAAATTTCCGTCAATGATTCCCGGGACACTGAAAGACCGGGGTAGACGAAACTTGGTGGGCATGTAACCCCATATGGATAGCATGGAACCATCGTTTTTCGTTTTGATCTGTAGCCCCCCCGCTGGACTGCACCCCCTGAAAGGAGGGTAGGGCAGACACAGTTTTCTGTGAATATCTCGAGAACCGTAAGGTTTAGGAGGACCTTTTTTTTTTGTATGTTGATCTCAAGGGGCCATGTCAACCCATTCCATAACCACTCATTTCATGTATAGCGCCACCTAGTTAAACACAAAAAAGTAAAAATGAGGTGTTGTAATTGCAGGTATCTGTGACCTAACATAGTCAAAACTGCACGAAATTGGAAGTGTAGGATCATTATGACACCCTCTGAATGCACGCCAAGTTTCGTGGAATTCCGTTCATGGGGGGCCACACAATAAATTAATTTATGTTACTATACACCAACTGGCCTGTAGGTGGCCGGAGACAGTTTTCTGTGAATATCTCGAGAACCGTAGGGCCTAGGAGGTCCACCTTTTTTATGTATGTTGGACTTAAGGGGGCATGTCAACCCATCCCATTACCACTTATTTCATGTATAACGCCACCTAGTTAAAAATTAAAAAGCAAAAAATTAGGTGTTTTCATCACAATATCTCTGGCTGACATGGTCAAAACTGCACGAAATTGAAAGTGTAGGATCATTATGACACTCTCCGAATGCATGCCATGTTTTGTGAACTTTCGTTCATGGGGGGCCTTACAATAAAATAATTTATGTGTACATTTAGTGACCGTACACCAACAAAGATTCCCGGGACACTGAAAGACCGGGGTACACGAAACTTGGTGGGCATGTAACCCCACATGTATAGCATGGAACCGTCGTTTTTCGTTTTGATCTGTAGCCCCCCCGCTGTACTGGACCCCCCGAAAGGAGGGTAGGGCAGACACAGTTTTCTGTGAATATCTTGAGAACCGTAGGGCCTAGGATGACCAATTTTTTCCGTATGTTTGCCTCCAGGGGTCATGTTAACCCATTCCATGTGCACACATGTGCATAAACAGATACACACGCACACACATACATTCACAGTAATAATACGTATGACACATACTCACACAGTAGACATATGTACGCATGCATGCACATGCACAAACACACATACGCAGGCAAACACACAAGCACGCACACACACACACACACACATAAACATAAACGTGTACACGCACACATGCACACAATTCAAGAATTTCTCAGAATTATGAACAGGCAAGATGATTTATTTTTGTGGAAAAAATGTGCTGGACTGGGCGGCGGTCATATTTTGTACCGATCTGCGGTACATCTAGTTTTCACAGTAATGACCGGCGTTCTATACATTGTCCCTTACATATGGAATGTTAAAAAGGAAGTCTTGTGGGGACAACTATGATGCTGATAATGGAACTCTCTTGAAAGGGTCTATTGACAAATCACTACCTTAGAGTAATAAGGTTCTATCTGCGTTTTGAGTAGTTCTGAGATATTGAGCTTCAAAGTTTTAGAATTCCATAGAGTTACATGGTAAATGGAACAAGTTCTTTTTGATATAAAGTCCAAATATGTACACAACTTTAAGAAACACCTCATCTGAACTTAAGAAACTTTCAAAAAATAAAAATATGTAAATAACTCCATTTTGACAAAAATGTCAGATAGAACCTTATTATTCTAAGGTAGCGAAATGTCGATGTGAGCAGGCAGATGCTCAGCTGTGTCAGCTGTGAGAGAGACGCCAGAGACTAAAAGGAGGCGGATGTGGTGGGATCTGTGACACTGGATTTAATAACTGATCCATGAGGCTAACACTTCCTGAGCGCTATTCAAGATTAAGTTTCTCTATTATTACTCCCAGCGTTCTTCTGCAGCATGTTCACTAAATCCGTATCATCATTGCATAGATGTTGTATGCTTCTCTTTTTAAATTCAATACTAAAGCGTGCTATTAATCTCTGCATTTTTGAGTGGTGCATGCTGGAATGGGGCTAGTGCGGCTCTTCTGCTATGCAAATTCAAAAGCTCAATACAACAGTTTTTCTGTTATTGGATAATGGCCAAGAGATGTGTGAGCCCTGCAAAGGTTATTCTCATACACAATAAAATAATGATGAATCACTCTCTCTAGTGTCACATAGACTGTTTTACCCTCTTGCACCTACTTTGATCATGATTACAGATGATGTTGAAAGCTCATGGATAAAAGAACGCCAAGGCTGAGCTCTCTAACCAGAAGATTTAAAAGTTTCTTCACATTTCTCACTAATTGCATGTATTGCCAGACATAGCCAATCTGCCTCTTTGCCTAAACACTGTCATACAACTGGGCTAATCACAGGTTAGCTGGCCCTCTGTAGACATGGTGGGAAGTTTGAGGACAGCATTGTCTTACCTTTTACCTTTCATTTATAACCTGGCGTTATCATAAGAGTTTACAGACAAAAATTATAACGAATTGACATTTTTAGTTTTAGTTTATTGGAAGGGACAGAAATAGTCTCCTCATTATATTCAATGCACCGCCTCCATATCAATCAGCCTGTGCAGGTATCTGATGAAATGAGTGTTTTGACAACCACCTCTCTAGTTAATGGAACTAAATGGAGTTGAATGCCTTCGGGGTGGAATTCTCACCACTGCATCTCTTCAGTATCCCAGACCAATCAAGACAGCATTTACAGCTCACTGCTTTTCTAGATGAATTCTCAATGAGATCTGAAATGTTATCCATTTAATGGCGAGATAGATTAATCATCTCAGGCTCCATCAGGTGTTAGCTATATTATGCAACCCTCATGACTTCCAAAGGTAACCCGGGGTTTGAATATTCACTGAATATTCCCACCTTCAATTACATAAAATAAAATAGGGGATTTGCAGATTTGCACTAGAACTAGATATGTGCTTCACATATGTTCTTTTTTTCATTTCAAACACATACTATACTATGAATAAAGGTGGTAGTATTTATTAATGAAAGAGAGAGGGAGACAGAGAGAGTTTTACACAGTTATTATCAACCATATTAATCACTCAACTCTTTCGGGAGGCGTGCATTTAAAAGTCCATTAGCCTCATTTGACCACTCCAGATTGCTGAGGTTTTTAGAGTGCTGACTAGCAGATGGGGATCTGGCACCTAGAGAACTAGTGAGAGAGGAAGCAAATTCTACACCTTAGAAAAAGCAGTGGAGACATCAGACAATATTGCAGAGAAGAAAGAACAGTAGTCCCTATGGCACCTATTAACTAAGGCATTCCATCGTCAATAGTGGATGTATCTTGATCAGATATACAGTGGGTCTGCATTCTCTCTCTCTCTTTCTCTCTCTCTCTCTCTCTCTCAGTGTTAAATGTAACCAAGTACTATACTGTCCTTGACAGAGAGTAACATATCAAACAAGATAGGTTGGCTTCTTTATAGATTGAAACAAATGTTTCCTTTGTCGGCTACATGTATGCCTACGTATATATATATATATATATATATATATATATATATGGCAATGGAGGTATAAGTGAAATAACAGCCTTTAGGAAAGAAGCCTTGCTTCTTTGCCTCTGCCAATATTGCAGACAACATATAAACTTTTGGGATATTCAGCAAAAGAGGACACATGTAACACCTCTCCTACTGTAGGTACTCTCCACTGGCTCCCTAGTGGCCAGAATTAAATGTAAATCTCTCACTGGCCTATAGAGCACTGACTGGATCTGCTCCCGGCTATCTTAATTCAATGATCAAGATATATATCCCCAACCGCCCACTGCGGTCTTCTGATGAGTGTCTGTGGTGTCGACCAGCCATAAACGCTAGGTCAAATTCAAGACTCTTTTCCTCAGTGGTTCCTTGTTGGTGGAATGAGTTGCCCAGTGCTCTCTGTTCCTGTAATAGTTGTGGATCTTTCAAGAGGGGTCTAGAGGCATATCTGTTCAATGTGCACTTAGTTTATTAAGTGTTTCTTATGCGTTATGGTTTGTATATTATACTATTTATTTATTTTCATTAAGCTATTGATTGAATTGACAATATTGTTTATTATTGCTATTCACCTTAATGTAGTCTTACCAACTTTTAAATTGTTTACTGTTAAATTTAACTTTGTATTTTTGTTATTTGTATGTCGCGTTGGACAAAAGCATCTGCTAAATACCATAACCATAACCATATTGCAGAGAATTATATTTTTTGTATAAAGCTGCTGTCTGTAATGTTAATTTGCTAGTTAACTGAAATGACCATTGATTTCTCAGTTTCAAACATATTTGTCACTTCTCATCTCCTGTTAACAAAGTGAGTCAAATGCAACAAATTAAGATATAAAAGCCTTAGCCATAACTGGCTATTTTCGAATAATGCATGTCTAGTTTGAGTCATATACATACTGTAGTTACAGTACATGGCAGCCTATTGTCGTATTCCTATCAAAACACTCAGGCACAAAATGCACAGCCTTGTTTCAAACACTATTCTTGGGAGAGAGGGTTGATTGCAGATTTAAGGAGGTTCCAAGTACACTGACAAATTGTTCTGAGAGTGGAGGATAGAGAGAGAGAGAGAGAGAGAGTGGGAGAGAGAGGGAGAGAGAGAGAGAGGCGGGGGGCAGAGAGACAGAGGAGGGAAAGAGGTCTACTGGTTGGAAGTGTCAAATACCCAGCAGAGTATATCATCTCCACACACACAGCCTCTGCTACAGACCTGATAGGGAGACAGCCAGGAGAAGCTGGATGCACTGCAGGCTTAGGGCCATGGAGCCATGAAGCCCTGGAGCAGGTATTCATCATTTGAAGTGAGTAGATAAATAAATAAGAGGAGAAGAAGGAAGAGGGGAGGGGGAAATGACAACGGATAGACAAGAGAATTGGAAGAACGATGTAGTGATTTATGTGCGATTTAGACAACCGCTGTCAGGTTGACATTACCTCAGCAATGACAAGGTGCTTTTGAAGGACAGGCTGCCATGATGCCAGTCAGTGTTAAGAAATGGGATGTGAAGGAAGAAAAAAGAGAGAATGCTACTGGGGACAGTATTTCACACTCATATCATTGTCCTTCACATATTCTTTTGGGGAAAAGGCTTTGCAGTTCTATTTTAATGTAAATGTAAGCTCCCTGACGTTTACAATTGTTAAAATTCAAAACCATCTGCCTCATGAAAATTCCCTACATGGCACAGTAAGTTTGTTCATGCATTTAATGCCCTAGTGGCATGTTCCCATCGCAGGTGTATTCATGGTTTTAAACAGAGATGACCTTGTGGGAGGTAGACATCACCTAACCATGTAATGCGGTGGATTTGCTGACTGCATTAATATGCAACAACCTTTTAATTCTCATCATTACCCTGTAGGAGTGGAATATCCTCTCAGAGTGAACAGAGGTCAAGTATGCAGGGAAGGCATTATGAGATGTTCCTCTTCATTGTGAAAAAATCAGTAGAATGTTCCTCATCAAAATATGAAACTTCAAACTATTTCTCTGTTATTCTACCTGTGCATTTTGTCTTATAAGTTCACACTGGGTATTTTTATTATATTATTATTATTTGTTTGCATTAAAACAAAGTCTTTTCTCTCTTTTGCCCCAGACTGCCTCCGTAGTTGTTTCTCAGGGGATGCCAGAATGCCAGTCTGTTTACAGTGTGTTGGCTGAAGTGTGCATGACAGTGAATGCTCTGTACTGTCTCAGTCAGTCAGCAATATTTTGGAGGGTGAAGCATTGGGCAAAGTGGAAGCAGGTCTCTCCGACTCTAAAGAATAGATGGAAGATGAAGGCAGCTGAGTGTTATTAACATGGAGTCCTGTTGCCTTGATTTGGCATTTTTTGCTGTAGCTGCAGTTGTCCATGCAGGGCCAAACACTGAGAAGCATTAGTCCTTTGGTAGCTTCTGGCCAGCCATTTGTAGTGTCTATATATATAGTGCCCTGCTCATGCCAATGATGCTTTAGGCTTCTGAAAAGAGCTTTGTGAGCATGCTGCATGGCATGGGAGGTAGGAAGAATATGTTTTCATACATTTTAGAAATTGCACATTGTAGGTACTGTTGTGTCCATCAAGGGGTAGGTGGCCTGGCATCATCTTTGGAGAGGGACTGAAGTAAACATGTGACCCCATTCAAGGAATAGGTCCACATTATTCCACCCATTTCTTTTGCAGGAACACCCTCTGGGCATCCATGTAGCTATTTATTTCTCTGACTTTTCTCTTTAAATATGATTAAGGTGTGACTGCTCCTTCCAGTTGTATTCCCTTCCTCTCCAGATGTTACTTCAATGTATGGTTCACCAACTTCCCCTAATACTCCTGTTGGCCGAACTCATCTCAGTTCCATATAGGAAGGTTCCTAAGTCTTGTAGCACCTTCTCGCATTGATCAAACCACTGGCCTGCTACTTCATTATTTAGCCAAGCAGCTCTTGCTGCAAAGAGTTTTGTCATGCTCATTTTTACCTGTTTCTTTTCAAAATAAATCTAAATCAGTAGAACCCTGCCCTATCCTTTGATGGAGAGAAGTCCTTTAAGTTGTCCTGCTGGGCATATTGGTAAACCAGGTGTTGTGAGAGGGAATCCTCTCTGGCACAACTCTTTTACCAGCATTGCCAGCTCTTAAGCATGGCCTCTGACCAGATACATGGTTTGTGCCAAGCACCTTTCCAGTTAAATGGCATAGCACGGTGACCCTTGGCACATTCCATGCTCTTGCTAAAAAAACGGACATGAGCTAAATGTATGTTTTCAATCTAAATATTAGGGGTGCAAATACTATCGTTTGCATGAAAAACCATTGAATATCCAGTTGAGATTTTCACAATGTGGACTTTACAGAAGGTGCACTTTCACAGCTTACTATTTAAATTCTATTTGAAACGTCACTTCCGAATTCTCTGCTCTGTCCTACCATAAAAGGAATCCAGCTGGTTTATTATATTCCAATGAGCTTTGTTGATTTGTTTATTTACTATTGCATATCAGAGGACTGGAAAGACCTCCCAATTCATATGCTCTAGACCAGGGGTCTTCAACCTTTTTCAGCCCAAGGACCTCTTGGCTGAGAGAGACACTGAGCACGGACAGGGCAACCTTTCGGACCTGTGGCTGGCGTGTTATGTGGGCCACGCATGGTCAGCGCTTTCCCTCTGGAGAGGATTCGTCTTCTGCTCCTTGTTTTCCTGACGTCATACTTCGAGCCTAATGCTCTTTGGTGTACATCTGTTGTTATGTTTGTATTTTGAGTTGAGTGATATTCTGCTGCCATAAATAAGTAAGACTGAGCTGTCTGTACCTTTATAGTTCCAGCATGGACATCATTTGTATTACACTTCACACTCACATTCTATTTATTACCTCAAGCTTATATCAGCCTTGATTGCGTAAACGCACATACTTGTTACAGCTGGCCATGTAAGGCAACATTCTGATCCAAATGAAATGAATAAAACCTCATCACACAATTGCTGCAATCATTCTACCATCCACTTGTGCATAGGCGTAATTTCCATTTGTGGCTCACACTGGTCTTCTCACAAATAGCCGAGCCAGCTGCACTGGGTGTTGTGTTTTACTCAGATGATTAATTGATTCATGTATAAATCATAATAATCACAGCCATTTGGGAGTTGATGCTCGCTATTTACCAGAGTAAATGCAAAGATATAAAATGGGGAAAATGCGCTTGTCAGTTCAGGCTTCTGTTATTAAATTACCATCTTGTTCATAATTAATAATTTCACATATGAGTTCTTGTATTTCCCATTTTTGAAAAGCATTCCAGCTCATCTTAATACTTGCCGACACATTTATTTCATTTCCACCATGAAAAGAGCCATTATGGTGGTGCAGTGGATCACTCCCGCCACAGAGGATATAAAGTTGACTCATGCAGGTTTGATTCTAGTCTATTATTGTCTTTTTAAAGAAAACACTCAAACTGCTCACGGTCCTCTTTATCATGGCAGAAATCGCATGAATTTATTAAGTTATTTCAGGGTGTACTGAATAACTGAAATGGAAGTGTTAAGCTTATTTTCTATGCCTGTGTTTCCACTGAATATAGTGAATTTATGCATCAAACATCAATGTGGTTAGGATACAGTGCTGTTTAAAAAATAAATCTGACCTTCATCACTCTAAAGGAACAGCTCACCACACTGCAAGTTGTTATTTGAGGTCAACAGAAATTCAAATTTACACTTCAACCTTCTGTGCTCCTGAAGCAATGTACTGATTGGCTGGAATAAGGTATAGCTCAGTCTGAGCTGGAAGTAGTACGTATTAGTGGTAGTATTCCTTAAATATTGATTGCATGCACATTCCATGATTTTATTTACACAACACAAGAATCCCTGTAATCTTGATCTTGGCCAGTAACCATATGGTTTGATGTCGTAAACAAAGAGGAAGGAGAGATGACTGCGCTGTCTTTAGCAGGCAATTATCTGACTGGGGTTGGCATGTCTTTACTCATTACATAACTAAATGTACCGCAGAGCGGTACAAAATATGACCACCACCCAGTCCTGCACATTCTCTCCACAAAAATAAATCACACATCTCCTACTCCAGTATGTGTATGTAAATGAGTGTGTGTGTTTGTTTTTGTGTATATATGTGCTTCTGTGTGGGGGTAATGAGGTGTGTGTGTGTGTGTGTGTGGGGGGGGGGGGGTCTTTATGTGTGTGGGTGTGTGCGTGCGTGCATGTGTGTGTCTGTGTGTGTATGTGTGTAGCTGATATGGCCCCCCCATGAACGGAATTCCACGAAACTTAGCATTCATTCAGAGGGTGTCATAATGATCCTACACTTCAAACTCCATGCAGTTTTTGAACCTGTCAGCCAAAGATACCTGCGATTATATACCTGAAAAAAGGTGGTCATCCAGGCCCTCGACGGTTCTCGAGATAGTGACAGAAAACTGTCCAGCCTACCCTCCTTTCGGGGGACCCGGTGCGACAGATAAAAAACAATGGATCCGTGTCATCCTTGTGGGGCTACATGCCTACCAAGTTTCGTACAGCCCGGTATTTCAGTGTCCCGGAATCTCTGACGGAAAAAAAAATATGACTAAACCTTTATGGTTCGCTAGCGCGGCGGTCATAATAACATCACCTAGAGTCTTCTATTTTTGAGGCTATATGCACCTCTGAAATGCTGTTTCTTATATCACAGGCCCAGAGGTTCAGACCCATTTTGCATGAATAAAAAAAAAAAAACATAATTATGGCTTGATATCTTGATAGAATACTTGTGGGAAACATTATCTTGTAACACATGGAATGGGATAGACATGTGTTTATGAAAAAGTATGCTAAGCATTAACTGAACTGAAGTTCAAAGCAGTCAGTAAAATTGTGATGAAAGCACATTACTATGTGTAATTGAACGCTAAGGCAAATCTGGAAGCCAAATTAATCTCTGATTCTGAGTTTGTTTGTTAATTACTTGCAGGTATCAAAATAAACAGTCATTCTATCAGTTGCATTTTAAATTGATGATTAAAATTTGACGTCATGCTATTTGTATTTTACAAATATCTCTTTCCTGGGTGTTCACTGGTGCAGTAATTGAGCTATCTTGATCTGTAATATTAAGATGCTGTGTCTGGTTGTGTTATAAATATCTCTCCTTGACATATAATTCAGTGAATCTCTGTACCAGAGATATTCAATTATAATATTAATTTCTTATGATGTCACTCAGTGTTCCTGTGATAAATAAAACTCAATAACGTGCCGCTCATAAACCATAAATCTTTTTTTGGCCTGGCTTTTAATAGAGAGAGGACTGATATTTTGCCAGTCCCGATGCAGAAGCTTCAGCTCTCCTCTCCCACATTTTAAGCAGTATTTCTCATTCATTTATAGAGGCATTTAATCATTTGAAAGCTGTTTGTGTCTGAGACAGCATATTCCATATAGGTGGCTATTGCCTTTCAACCAAGAGACTCATTCATTTGCTACAGGCCGTGTAGGAAAGTGTAGACCAAGGAGAGCGGATTAAATATTACCCTCACCATTGCCTCTTATTCCACTGTCAGTTAATGTAGTCCTGGCTCATTGGAAACTAATTGGAGAATGGTGACATGGTATTAGCAGGCAGGCCAGCTTTTCTTGCATTAATGAAGAGAATTGCTTGGAAATCTGTTTAATTGTCATCATTTATCAGGCCAGGATTTGGTGCCAGACCAGAGGCGAGCATTTTTTAGCTGATTAAAAATGCATGCAGTGGCTCTGTATTGAAATGAAAGAGGGAAATAGAGAGATGGTGTGGTGATTTAAAATTCCTACTGATTCAGAGAGGAACTTATTCAGCTGTGTGCAGCTAAAAATATTTTTTTTCCCCAGCAACTGCTTTTGTGTGGATGTATTATTGTTGCATATAAATGCATGTGAAATGTTAACATACTGTAATGGCAGCGCTGTATATAGGGACATGTAAATCATGGCATCCGAATTCTGTTTGCTCCTCCTTATCTGCTGTCAGGTGCAGTGTGTAGATAAGACTCCTCTGCTCTAAGCCTTTAGGTATGTAGGGACACTTAGAGCTGCAGCATCATTCCACACCTCCTACTAGAAAGGGAAATGCTGAACTGTCAATAAGGAGAACTACTTTTATGATGTGTTTGAATGAGATTTTTTGAGTGGGTACAAATTCAGCAATGCATGTGCATTATAGTAAATGGATGGGGCTTTCTTCAGAGAAGATCATGTAAGAGGCGTCTTTTTTCAGGGCCAAGTCTTTGTAGAGCTAAACTGATTCAGTATGCAGAGTGTTATCATTGCTTTCCTCTCTCGTGGTTGTATGGTGTTGTCAACAAACACCTTGGCTGTTCCTGATAACGCGTTCATGTAAACAGGAAATGACAGGCTAGATCAAGCGAGTGTTGTGGCCTTGTGCAGTGTGGGGTAGCTAGCCCTATTATTGGCTTTCCACAGTGCCACAGGATAAGTGCCACCCCCATCCACTTCATCCCTGGGATTCATGAAAAAAAAGTATTCTAGAGCATCCTGTTTACTTTTTCATAAATTCATCTGGTAAAATGTGCAGCACCGTAGATTTCCATTTACCTCCAGAAGCTCAGGAGAGCTTCATTGAACAGGAAGCCACTGCCAGATGCTTCCAATTGCCCCTGTCTACAGAGGGCATATTTTCAGGCTGTCATTGTCTTGGTAGCATAGTCTGACACTGAGGTCAGGGGCTGAGATTATTATTGAATTATATGAGGCCCAATACGCCCACAATAAGACCCTACTTGGTGTAATACACCCCTGCCCAGATTTGTGATACCTTTGTATGTTGTTATTATGGGAATTAGTGGTCTCAGAAAAAGTTGACCCTCATTAACGGTTCATGGCCAGGATGGACAATCCAGTTGAAGTAATTACCGGTGAGAGGTTTGTGATTAATTGCACTGAAAAAATATCCTAGGGATTATAATTACACACAACATCTGGCACCCTTGCTTGCCAAAGTATAGAGTTGTTTGTAAGGGAACAATGGACATTTTGATTGACCTCAAATGGAATCTCTGCAACATGATGACAAATCCTGCTGTTGGAGTAGAGAAAAGATCAGAATAGCATGATTATTTAAAACCATATTACTGAAATATCAAATATTTGACTGGTATGCTTGACATAGTGCCTCCTGTTAAACCCTCTTCTATGGGAGGTAAACACAATCAAATTGCTGTTAATGAAAATTGTTAATACATGTCAATGACTAAGCAACATATATATTTATGTAGGCCTACTCATACTCCAATCAATAACTATAGGTAAGAAGTTGTGTTGGTTTCATTCCTTACCTCCCATTATATATTCACTACTGATGTATACAACCCTATTCTTATTGCTTATCAATTCTTTTTGAATTATCATTCAATCAATCAATCAATCAATTATCCATGTATTATCATATTATTTATTTCAGGAACATGTCATTTCTCTTTCTACAAATGGTGATATACAACAATTCATCTGACAGTGTTTAATTATGACACTGAAACATTAACAACATTAAAACCATGAAATTACTAACCCAAGGTATCTGGACAAAAAAAGAGTGTGAGATCTTGTCAGCTATGGGCAACTTCAGAATTTTCAAAAAAGAAAGCTGATTCCACTCCCCACCTGCCTGTAAGCACCAACAGTCAACTGATTCATCTTTAGCCCACTCTGAAGTCAATGAGGCATCTACTGTATAGCACAGTATCATAATTCCCTGTGTAGCCACACTGTGTATACTCTACACCACATGACAGTGTTGTATGCAAATTACACAAAACCATGTATTGACCATTATTTCCCCTGCTCACACACACATACACACTATATAGCCCTGGACCTGAGACCTCCCACATAAAATCTATTTGCTTATACAGTAGTTGTCTACTCACCTAACAGGGAAGAAACGAAACAATTTGCAAGGAATTTTGTTGGTTTATAACCCATGTTTACACAGAATCTTTTCGCAAAATAATCTGGCAAACAAGTGCAATACAATAGGATTTCCCTGGCTGAAACCCATGTGCATCCACAGTTACCGGCCTGATGTTTGGCAGTAAGCCATGCATGACCAGGACATATTTTACACAATGCGTTGGTTTTCCTTCAGAAGTTCAGAAACAAACAGACCTGAATAGACATAGTTCACAACAGTACACTCAGCAAAAAGACACGTCTCAAGTCTGTCAACATGCGGCTTTGAAAAGTATTCTTTATGCTCAGTGCAAGAAAGAACAGCAGTACTTGTCCATTTTTGTGTGCATGGGTAAAATAGAGGGCAACTAGTCATTTTAGTGAACCTCAGTACTGACCAGACCTAATCAGCCCTGTTGTGAGACCTGTTGGTGCATGATAATATACTGTAGGCCTATATCATAGATGCAACTGGTATACAATGGAAGGGCTTGTGAAATTCTGCTAAAACAGCAAAATGGATAAAGGCATTGTTTGTATGAGGCTCCACTGAGATTCTGTGCCTCTCGTTCATCATTCTTAGTTGAGCTGTGGGAAGCAAAGCCATACTGACCACAATGAGCAGTACACACCCTGGAGGTCTCGTTATGAAATACTGAATGACCTAGTGCTTGCTGTCCAAAGCTGCCTTGCACACAAGGGTGTTTCCTGGCCGTGGGTGGAGAAACCTAATTGATGCTTTTGAAGCAAAAAAGAGAAGAGGATGGACCAAACGGTTATCATTGTAAAGCATGGCCTTTAAATAGGCTTTGGAGGAATGCGTGGGCTCAAATGGCCACTTGCTATTCTGGGGGACAACTCAGACATTTCTTTGAAAGAAAAGAGAAATACCTTGAATTATTTATTAAGCCTCAAAGTGGTTGAGTGCTGCATGTCAGGTACTTTCGAGAAGCCTGAGTGATGATGCCATCCATTTGGGGTTTGAACAATAATGCTTTCCAAGTCACCATCTTGTATTGAATCAAATAGTCAGAAAAAAGGAACAAAGCACTCAACCCTAGAAATGATGTTGACTCAATGTCTCCAAAATGAAACCCACATCATGTTTATCACCAATAAAGAGGAGACACACTAGAACTTGTTTCTCTTATTCTCTGATGTTGACTGAACATATACATGTACAGTAATGCTCAGTCTGGTCTTCTTTCCTCCACACCCCTATATTGATTTGTCATCCATAGTTTGAATTTGAAGCGTTTTGTGAGTGTATTCAGCTGACACAGTGTAAGAGAACATGCATGAGCTGTATGAGCAAGAGCAACAGGGTAAACATGTCACTGACGTGCAGTGCAATAGTCACAGACCAGTTTTAAAAATGCAGATGGCAGCCGTAGACCGTATAATGCCACCTCTAAGTTGTTAAACAGATGTCCAACTTTTCTAAATCTGGCTTGTCCACATTAGAGAAGCCACTGGAATAAAATAGTACAATGAGTGTGTGTTAAAAACATCATAGCTCTCTTTCACTCTACTTCGGTTCGAGAGCCAATGGTATAAACAAGTGAGGGAATGATGTCTTGTAAGTTAACATGCATTTAGCAACCATGCACTCCAATCCAAGGCTGAGTTGTAATCAAAGCAGTCCATAATACTCTCTGGCATGTAATTACCGTTGGCTCCAGTTATTTGTTTTACAGAGTAACCATCAAATCATGTTTAAATTTCTTCACATACCCTTTTTAGGTCTTCACACAATATGTTGCAGGGATATTTTTTAATTACATGAAGACAGACAGTATGTAAAAAAAAAACATAATAATGTAAATTACATTATATATATATATGATATAAACATGAAATATAATTGTCTTATATATGGTGATGACAAATCCAACCCTTTTGATAATATGGGATGTGGATGTGGGTGAGGGTGTGGATGTGTTTTATCTACTGAATGCTTGTATAGAACAGATACACAGGCTGCACTAGACTGTCTTCAGGCCTCTGTTCCTTTTAAATGCAGGTCGCTGATGCTGGTGTCTTTTTCCCCTCTCTGTGACCTCTGCAGTCAAACTCTCCTGACTTGTTTTTTTGACCTCCACTAAGAACACTGAGCTACTGTAATGAGTACACACAAAACAGGCCAGGCCACTCTATTATTTTGGCCTTGTCTCCTGGCCTCACAAAGAGGAAAGGTTAATAGCTGTCCTGGAGGTTCCAGTCAGCTATGGTTAGGGTGGCCAAACATGTCCATGACACCGGCATTTAATCATCCCCATGAAAGCACATGATTACGATAGGAAAGTAAGCAGCCTCTAAATGTGTCATTGGAAGTTCACCTTGCTGGGTAAAAGACTCATCGCAGTTAGAGGGGTCATGTCTTTGTCACTCTTTTTGAGTATTTTTCTCTGTATTCCTATCCAGTCCAGGTGAAGTATTTCTGCTGCTCTTCTATTTTGTATAAGTGTCAGTGTCACAGAGTGGAGAAATGAGGCTGTACATTTTAGGGCAATTTATTGTGTACAGTAAAATAAGGGCAGTTTCAAAGGACAATAAAGCATGCAATTCATCAACCATGTGCTTGACTGGACAGCAGACAACCAAGCTTTACTATCATGATTCTGAAACAAAAGACTCCCTGTGATTTTGCTTAATTTTTTTAGAGCTGAAACAGAGGTCTTAACATGTGATAAGAATATATGATTTTTAATGATTTATTAGTGTCCTTATGCTACATTGTGTATACTTGGTGAATCATCTGTATCTTGTGCCTCCTACCAACCTAAACTTATCCCCCAGACAAAAGTTTAAATTGAAAAGTAGGCTACCGACATTGAAAAAAGACTATAAGATTAAAAATAATCTTTGAGCTTTAAGTTCATTGGTGTTCTTTTCAGTTCCTTTCAACATACAAATGTTGTAAGCTAAGTAATACAAGTGTTTCAACACACAATGTTCTATTTTTTAGTTTATTACTTTATTTTATGTTCTTTTTTTATAAATGGCAGTTTTGTTTTGTTTTGTTTTGTTTTTTTCTATGCCAAACAAAGTCTTTTTAGCTCCATAAATTTAATCCTAACCTAATTTGGCATCTAGTGCCCTGCTGGAGCTGGTAATTACTGAGATATTTGCTCCATGGGAGAGGAAAGCATGTAAATGGAAGGTTAAGCGTATCTGTGCAGTCTGTCAAAAATTCACGAAATTCATCAATGACCTATACATTTCAAAAAGTGAAGGTTAGTGGTGATCTCTTGGCTGTAGTGGCAAATCATAAATTCAGAAAAAGCCACAGGGGGAAAAAAAACATTATTATGAAGTATGGAATTCTAGTCTTCTAATTATGCACAGAGATCTCGAAGAGCAGCCATAAAATACAACTTCAAAATATGCAAAACACAACCTCAGCTCATAACTTTAGGCTGCTTTAGAACATTGTACACAGCAGAGCACATCCTTCAGACAGAAAAAAGGAACATAAAGACACTCACATAGTTCTCATGGGCTAGCTCATAAAGAGAAAATGCCATGTTCAAGATCAAACTGTGATCAGTGGGGATGATGCAAAAGGAGAATGGTGCCGTGGTAACCGTGTTTCTGGCATTGCACTGAATAGAGTCCCCTGTGCCACAAACTCACTCTTTCTTGGCATTCTCTGAGCTTTGAAGTGTTGCAATTTAGAGACCTCCCTTAGTAAAGTACAGTTTAAGGGTCTCTAAAATTGTCTAAAGTGAACTACATTGTCGCTGCACATTTAGCAATGACAAATGTGAGATAAGTAAAGAGAAGGAGGTATCATAGTTGGTTCAAAAGCAATTCACTTTTTTTGCATGAAAAAAGAATGAGCCAATATTTATTTAAAAGGGCAGGCATTTCATTTAAAATGTGAATCCCCAAGACTAACCTTCAGAGGCATAATAAAACCATAACTGACCTCTGTACATCCCTGGTATTGACCCTTCCATATTCAATGTGGGTGTGTATGCATGTATAATTTGAGGTGGCTCTTTCTTGAAACTAGATGTACTGCAGAGCGGTACAAAATATGACCGCCGCCCAGTCCAGCACATTTTTTCCACAAAAAGAAATCACGCTGAAAGGCCTATATGATTCTAACTGTCTCACTAAATTGCATTATCCACACTCAATTCTCACTGGTATCTGCTAGACAACAAGTACCAAAACATGATTAGTTCATAGATTTCACATGTAAAATTCATTTTATACAACCCCACCTCCATCTTGCCTGTTCATAATTATGAGAAATTCTTGATTGTTTGTGTTATGTTTATGTTATGTGTGTGGGTGTGTGGGTGTGTGTGTGTGTGAGTGTGTGTGTGTGTGTGTGTGTGTGTGCGTGCTTGTGTGTGTGCCTGCGTATGTGCCTGTGCATGGAAGCGTAAATATGTCTACTGTGTGAGTATGTGTCATGATTACTGTGAATGTGTGTGTGTGTGTGTGTGTATCTGTTTGTGCACATGTGTGCACATGAACTGGGTTAACATGACCCCTGGAGGCAAATATACGGAAAAAATGGTCATCCTAGGCCCTACAGTTCTCAAGATATTCACAGAGAACTGTGTCTGGCCTACCCTCCTTTCGGGGGGTCCAGTCCAGCGGGGGGGCAACAGATCAAAACGAAAAATGACAGTTCCATGCTATCCATGTGGGGGTACATGCCCACCAAGTTTTGTGTACCCCGGTCTTTCAGTGTCCCGGGAATCCTTGTTGGTGTACGTCACTAAATGTACACATAAATTGTTTTATTGTAAGGCCCCCCATGAACGAAAGTACACAAAACTTGGCATGCATTCGGAGGGTGTCATAATGATCCTAATTTTTTGCTTTTTAATTTTTAACTAGGTGGCGCTATACATGAAATAAGTGGTAATGGGATGGGTTGACATTGTCCCCTCCCTTTCAGTAAAGTATTAGAAAAGTGATGGTATTTGATAACATGAGCCCTCAGCTTGACAACGTCATCAAACGGCTAATTGTGATGCTATTAGATATTAGATATTGTTCTCAGCCAGGGGTGTCACTATACCTAAAACTGTCTAATATCTATACTTGTTACTATCTGTATTTACTAGTATCTTTATTTACAAATGCATCATACAGAGCATTGTCCTATGCTTATGTTTATGCTTATATATTTGGTCAGCAGGAATTGACAGAAATGTAACAGCAACCATAGAGAGTGCTGGTGAGAGGATGTTTGAAACCCTCTGCATGTACCATATGGCCGATGTGCTGAGACAGAGCTGAGCAGTGTCAAGTGGCATGCTGTCACGCCCTGACAGAGCAGAATGGCGCAGAGCAGGCATCGCTACTGCTGTGCAGCGAGCCCTGTGAGAGCTGCTTTTTTTGGACTGGCAAATCTGTTGGAGTCTCTTTCTTCCTGTAGTAAATGCACAAAAAGCCTCTGTGTCATCTCTGTGAAAGCTGGGATGTGAGTGGCCTCAGCTTTCCGGCACATGTATTTAAGAATGCCTTCTCATGCAGGCCTAGGAGAGGGAGACTGGGGAAGCTTTAGAGAATATGGACTCCCTCTTCACTCTCTAAGTCATGGAGAATACAATGGCTTGAACCTAGCTCTACTGAGCCAAACCCCAGTGCTTCCATATCAAACTGGCAGCTCACATTTTGTAAGGCCACGTTGCCATGGTGATAATGAGGGAATTCATTGAGTCTCCTCGCTCCGGTGTCAGTAATTCCGTTATTTCAATGTGTGTGCGTGTGTGCGTATGTGTGTGTGCGTGTGTGTGTGCATATCAAATTGAATGAAACCTGTGAGACAAAAAAAAAAGAGATAAAGCTCTTTTATGATATAGCCTCAGATATAAAGAGACACAATGGGGACGATGGGAATTCAAATTCATATGATTATTAAGCCCACACACCTTCCTTATAAAATAATTGAAAGATAGAAGGATAGGCTGACACTGATATGAATGAATAATCATCACAGATGGTGTGGGGAGAAATCAAAGAGACAAATTAAATCTGATCCTCGTTTATTCTATGCTTTTTCTCCATTAATATAAGTTAATCCTCTACTATGTATATGTCAAAGATGGGTTTGGGTTATTCTGCTTTTCCGCTTACCCTCTGCAGGTCAAATGTGGCAGTAGCCTTCTGATTACGCTACGCATATGGCTTTCTTTTCAACAAAATTATACAAACACACTGACCACCATCGACTTTGTGCTTGCACTCCATCCAGTATTTTTAATAATGTTTTTTTCACCAATTCATCCAAATTCAAACATTTCTCAGTAACACTTTACTTGACAGTATCGACATAAGAGTGACATGACACTGTCATGACATATGAACCCTAACCCTAACTCTAATCCTAACTTCTAACCCTAATCCTAATCCTAACCCTAATCCTAAATTGTTATGATAAAAACCGAATGTCACAGAAGCGTTATGTCATAAACGTTTATGACTTGTTCATGACACGTTCATGACAGTGTCATGTCACTCTTATGTCGATACTGTCAAGTAAAGTGTAACCTATTTCTCTCAGCAGAAATTGTGGATTGCAATGTTATTACCACAATATTTCAGCTCTACGTCACCTCTTGCCCACTACATGATCTGTACCGCCTGCCCGATTTGTTCTGCGCATGTGCATAGTTACGTATTAGGATGCCCAACGATTTGCCAGCCCGATTTGTACCAAAGTTGCGCCGTTTAAACCATAGTAAAACACTTGGTGGCCAAGTGGAACAGCTGGCAGTTCACAACAAGAGCCTGTGTCATGAACCACATACATAAACTGCCTGTTGTTCTGCTTGAGAGTGAGAGAGTGTGATAGAGCGAGAGACAGAACACTCACACTGTCACATAAAAATGCTCTGCATATTAATGACATCTGGACATTAACCAACAGAGACAGAGAAGCAGATCAACTAGCAGTTTATGTATGCAGTTCGTTAAACAGCTTCACGATGAACTTTATACATAAATTGCCTGTTCTGCGTAGGTTTACTTACTAAACAGGTATTCACGTGTGCAGAATCAAATCGGCAGGCGGTACGGATAGGGCACTGACAGAGGGTCAGGGGAAAGTGGGAGTTTTGTGTAAAAAGATGGAGAAGTGTAAAATGCGCCTAATTAGGTATTCCCCTGTATACGAAAACTGCCCATGAAAGCACACTTCTTTTTTGCGGTGAAATATTTTGGCCTCCTAAAAAGCAGGTGTTAATCCAAATTGCGGTTAAATGCATGCTAATGTCTAACTTTCACTTTCTCGTCATCGACTTAAACTTTCCTACCTGCTAGATTTGGCTATTAAAGCCTACGTGCAAAAGTAGTTTGAGTATTTTCTTAAGTGGAGTAGAATACTAACCTGACCCTAGCCAGATTAATTTCGCTCCGCCTAGCTCCACTCATCCATCTGGAACCGATCCATTGAAGTGTTGCTTCAGAAAGCTGGGCCTAATCCAAAAATGCTTGCATATGATTGAATAAGCCACTTGTCCGTCATCTATTGACGTGCTACTTCAACCACTCACATCAAAGCCAACCCGTGACGCTGATAACAGTCTCACAGTCACTTCTACGCTACGTCACATCTATGAAACTCCCGCCCTGCGTCCTGATTGGCTGTACCATAAAATCGGTTGCAGAAATCACTCTCAATGGAAGAGGTCCCAGATGGATGTGAGTGAAGCTGGGCGGAGCTAAGCGGAACGAAATTCATCTGGCTAGGGTCAGGTTAGTAGAATACTGCTCTGCATTATTTCTCTGCTTGTTGACATCTAATCATGTATTGTACTATTTCATGATCACTAAACATTTGATTCCTTTTAATGTTGTAATCAGTTGTGTTCAGTTGTGAGCAGTGCAAATTGCGGTAGGGGGCGGAGAAAGACGCTGATTACCAGGTGAGCTACAGGTATGATAGATAGCACGTAAAATGAAGAGGCACAGTGTGCGCTTTCTGCGAGTTGGCCTTGGTGCTGATAACACTGAGTTCGCAAATGTACGTAAATCTGCCCCTGAAGCTTTAGGCTTATTAGGCATTAAACAGTTAATTTTATTGTCATGTTTATTGATGTTATTGAGAAAAGTGTCTGCTAAGAACCTTAAACATAGACATTTCTGAATAGAAAAAAAAAAGTCCAATGGAATTTTTACATTTGGGGACTGCTTATAATACAATTTATTTGTTTCCCAAATAAGCTTCTTTCAGGATCATGAAGTTAATCATCATCAAACTTTTTATAGTAATCACATGGTGCAAAAAAAGTGATCCCATACAAAACAATTATACAATTTCAAACTGCTATGTTCTTGTCATACTGGTGATGAAGAAATGATAATCCACTAACTGCTCAGATTTGATGAATTGTGTCCACTGACTACGTACAACAGGTTTCCTTTGTGAGTTATGAAATCTGTGGTTATGAAATCTGAAATGGCCATTTATTCACTGGTAACCTTGGGACATAATGCTTATTTCAAAAGCTTCCATTGTTAGTAGCAAGGCCTAGCCTGACGTAGCCATAATCAATCCTATTCTGAATGTGAGTCTGATTGCATTGGGACATGATCATGGGGCGCGTTTCATCCGATACAGGGGAAAAAATGCCACTGCACACAATTGGATATACCTAACCAATCAGAGCAAGGAAATAGCCTACTATGACTCCTGTAGGGAGAACAGCCAATACATCATTCTTCTCGACAAATGCCTTAATCACTGTTTTCTGATTTGATTTTTAAAGTTATTGAGCTGTCAGTATCTTGTACAACAGGCGGGATAGCAACATCTAAATGTCTCGCTTCTCTAGCAACAGGCTTTTTGTTATAAACAAAATCAACCAAAGCGAGCTCAGTTGACGTGATTGACTAGGCACAGTTACTTACATATCAATGGCTGCTCATCTATCCATCATTGTACAAAGCCCACCCAGATGATTTGATTGGTCTGCACAGTTCTCAAGTTTTCATAGAAGCTTCTTAATGGAACAAGTCATGACCAAATTTCCCAAATTTTGTGGGTGGGTTTAAATTCAGGCTGGCTTCCAGACTAAGCAAGGCCATCAGGCGCTTAGGACTTGTTACTGGAGGGTTGCCGGTTCGAATCCCGACTAGTAGGCATGGCTGAAGTGCCCTTGAGCAAGGCACCTTACCCCTCACTGCTCCCCGAGCGCCGCTGTTGTTGAAGGCAGCTCACTGGCCGGGATTAGTGTGTGCTTCACCTCATTGTGTGTTCACTGTGTGTTGAGTGTGTTTCACTAATTCACAGATTGGAATAAATGCAGAGACCAAATTTCCCTCACGGGATCAAAAGAGTATATATACTTATACTTACTTATACAAAAAGGGGCAGGTCATTATATTTATAAATTAAGAATGAAAATATATGTTATCAAAGCTATATTTCCATGCTACCCAAAGAAGAATGTAAACTGTTTCAGGCTCATTTGGCTCCTGTTGGTAAACCTCACTTTTATTGCTATATCAGCATCTAAACATTTCAGCCTATGCTTACATGTCAAATGTCCTGCAATTCTCTACCCACGACATTCCATTCTAGCAACATGAAGGTTCCAAGTGACTGCACCACTCTGAAAATCTACTGGCACCTCAAACAGGCCAAAAATGTTTACTGGTGTAATCACAGTTTGCCATAGACCTCAGTCTGAATGTATGTCATTACAAGCTCATTTTACCCTTTGTTGGTAAAACATGGGGAACTCCAAAACCAACATCAGTAACAAAATTTGAAGGAAAAAAATTGCCTACTAATTTTTGTTCTTCTGACTTCTGCAGCCTCAACAATGCAACCTTGATTTTTTTTTTTTTATTAGAAGTGGGATTTGACATATTATGATTTAATTATGCATCCAAGTTACATTGTCCTGAGGGCAATTCCACGGAAAATGGACTTTTTGTCACATCCATAACGCCAGTGAAATGCCTTGGCATTTGTATGATGTGAATGATAATATAATTTTTGTGTGCATTTTTTCTCATGTACATTCTTCAGCCAAAAATAGCAAATGCTCAAATTTCATGTAATCATTCACATCATACCATACCATCACATTTTATTAGCGTTATGGATGTTACAAAAAATGTAATTTTCCATGGAATTGCCCCTGATTTAGTTGTTCCATTAAACTTAACTTTAAATTATTTTTGACATTCCTGCTGGGGTCGCCCACTAAACCAATGATATATATATATATATATATATATATATATATATATAGCCTATATGTATGTTAGCACCCTCAGGAAAGAACTGACATTTTAATATTAAGTGGGATAAAACGCAGACACGTAGGGCTTTCATCAAATCTACGGAATAGAGTTCAGCAGTCAAGTTAATCTGCTCCTGGTAAATCGATGATCACTGCCCAGCTACTGCAACTGTATAGCAATATGAAAGATAACATTTTTTAAAAAAGAGACACAATAATAGTGGAGAGGTGTTCAGCGATGTTGCCTTCACTGGTGAGAGCAGCAGAGATGTAGCCCATAGTAATGCATGAGATGTATTCAGGGGCGGAGTGGGGCACTAAAATCCACCGGGAAAATTCTGACGGCACCGGCCCCCCCTCCCAACACTCCACCCCCCCCCCCACAAACATGCACACACATCAATAGCACAAACAAAATATATAGTGCTAATGCAATACAACAAGCCAAATAAATGTGTAAGGAACTACATGCAACAGTGCAGTATAAAAACAGCTTTGTGGGTGGATGGAAATTTCAAGCATCATGCAAGGACATATCTGGGTATCATAGTACTCCAATAGTTGCCTGTATAAATTTAAAAAAGGCCTAGCCTACAGACAATGTCAACCTAATAACACAGGTAATTAAATAATTGAAAAAAAACAGGCACTTCGAATAGGTTTGTATGAGAACGATTAAAATATAGGCTTAGACAGTTCCAACGAGTTCCACAAACCATTTATCAGCCTGAGTGGCCCACTAATTAGTCATTAGGCTAGGCCTAGGTTACATATCAACATAAGACTAGCTTGTGCTAGTTTCAATAACGTCAATGCTTTAGCTCCGCTAACCTATTCTCTCTGCCTTCCATCCATGTAAAACAGCAAGCAACCACGCAAATCCGTCGACTGTCAAAACTTTTGTAGTTTTCCTCGAACTTGATCGTTTGTAGGGTCATGCCATTAGTATATGCCACGTAGTTTTTATAGTTTTTTATATTACCTTGTCTACATTATATTATACTTTGCTCTCCTATTTGTCCATATTATTTATGCTGGTCTCTAGACCTTATTATTGCACTGTTGGACTAATGCTGGACTACTTGTTGCACCTTCACCATGACACTCACTCTCCGAGCACCTTACCGTGCACACTTAACTTAAGGACTATTGTTGGACTACTTTTTGCACCTTCACCAGGACACTTACTCTCTTGAGCACCTTACCATGCACACATAACTAAGGGACTCCTGTTGGACTACTTTTTTGGCACCTTCACTCTCACTCTCTTGAGCACCTTACCATACACACAGAACTACTGTTGGACTACTTTGCACCTTCACCAGGATACTCACTCTCTTGAGCACCTCACTTTGCACACAGAACTACAGGCCCTGTCATTACAAGCGTCTCATACTTGACCACCCTTAAGCACACTGTTTCTTTTACATTTAATTTATATAGTATTTTTAGTTTTGTTAGCTTTTCTTATCTCCTACTGTCTCTATTGTACAGTGGTGTTTGGTTATATGTTTATACTTATACTTATATTTACCATTTGCTGTAAGTGCATGTTGTGTGTGATGTCTGTATGCTACTGAGACCCCCTGAATTTCCCCTTGGGGATCAATAAAGTATTTATCTATCTATCTATCATTAGACGAGGGGCCGCTCATTTATCCCCCTACATTTCTGTAAATAGACTTGACCTGCAATCGGTTCATTGGATAGAACCAGAAACACATTCCCCATTCCCAGGAGGCATTTGCTCCATTCTAGCCTAGGCTTACGTTAATTTAAGTACAAACAAACAAATTAAATTGTCATTTTTTTTATTTGTGATGAAAGTTCTGTAACGCCTGAATAAGACAAAATATGAGTGTGCAGGGTAACCATGAATGACATATAGACAGTGAGCGAGTGGTATAAATATTGGTTGGACTTCCTAAACGTTCAAGTGTAGATCTCGGAGATTTTCGCGGAAAATTCTTAATGCATCTATATCAGGTCGATGTCACGGCCGCGATAAAAGCTCTATGGGCCGGCCCGCACCGCGCAGACTCATTGGCCGGCCCACCGGGAAAACTCCAGAAGACCAGCAGAACCAACCAACTAAAATACTGAAAGATTAGCTTGAAGATAATTGAATCCAAATTGCAAAGGAAAGCTTCTCAACACTCTGAAAGCTAGCTCACAATAGCACATTTTAAAAATGTTTTTATTTGCCTAATGAAATGCTGTGACTATGATTATTTTAATTGAATATTGCAGGCTTGTGCACAAAATCCCTTTTGCCTTTAATGTCTGATTCTTGTTTGGTCTGCCTGTCTTGTGCTCAGTGTGTCTGTGTGGATGATGAAACTGACAGAACACAGTGGTGTTCTCATTTGTGCTTATTCCCTCCTGCGGCTCGCTCCCTGTAGAACAACGGTGTCACCAACGCCTCACCAAGCAAGCAATGATAAAAAGAAAGTAACATGTGGGTGGCCAGTGTGTTAAAAACAGCATTTTCAGAACTCTTGCACTGAAGGTATTGTTAATTAATAGAAGTGTATGTGTTTGTATGTGTGACTATGTGGGTTTAAATATAGCCTATTTACTGGTGTGCTTAAATTGGTCATGGAGATTGTGATGAGAAACATGCAATTGTGAAATGCTGACCTCTTATCCAGACAACATATTTCTATCTTTAATGATTTTTCATGAAAATACTCTGAGCTGAGGAATAGAAAATGCTGTTTTTATTTGCGTCATTATGTGCATCAGACCACAAACACACATGGGCATTTTAACATATTTCCTGCAAGTCGTGTGACATGTGGCAATCTTTGCCCTGGCCAAAAAATCATCTCAATGTCCCAGTGCAGTGACTGGGACACTGAGCCGTATTCCTTACTCCAGGTCCTAACTCACTGTGGCCGTAAAAGATCCCATGGCGTTCATCGCAAAGAGAATTCTCCAGTATACCGGCTAAATTCCTTAGCCTGGTATCATCAAAAACCCATTCACATCATGAATAGGATCTGGGATCACTCCATTTGGACATTTTTCAATCGTAGCATCCTAATAGGCGACTTTATATTAACTTTGAAAACATAGCTCCAGCCTCTGTCTCTTCATGTGTGCAAGTGTCCATCTGCTGTTTCAGGGGGTCACATGATGTGACATTGGGTCCACTAGTGGAACAACTTGTTTGCTGGTATTTCCACAAGGTTCTTGGTTAGAAAGTGGCCATGTATTACCTGGATTATAGCAGTTTTCCCACTGAAATTCATTCAAAATGAAAACATGGCCATTTTAGAACATTATATTGCAAGTTCTCTTCAGTGATGTATGGTGATGACAAAGAGATCATGCTTGCAATACATATAGTCTTTGGCTTTTCTGGGTTAAAAAGTACCATTATTTTAATGAGGAGGTTTTGCACTGAGCATGCCAGAATTGCAAATGTTCTCAGTTTTAAGAAATAGTGTTGATATTAAAGAAGCCTTCTGTGTAAAACTAAACGTACTACTGCAGCAAAAAGAAATCAGATTACAAACCAGCTGCATTAGTTCATGTGATTTTCCTCCACAACCTAGCTAATACAAAAGCTGGTGAATGCTTTCACTTCATCTACTGCTATCTCCTACTGTTACAGACACTCGCACACTCAAATGATCATTTTGCATTCCATGCAAACACACATATTATCTATCTGTATATTTTTTATCTGGATAATTTTTTTGACCCAATCATAAAGAGATTACTGATTTTGTTTCAAAGTGATTGCCTTATGTTTTGCATACTGTGTGCTACAGTTTACATGTTACGGTATGTTTTAAGAAACACAGTCCACACACAAAATAAAAATTACAAATAAACGTATTCATTTTTGCAAACCAAGAGGAAGAAAAGGAAGTTATCAGTAAGGAGTGAGTGAGGAGTGACTGCCTTTGAATTATTGAGTGGGTGGGAGAGGAGAGGAGGGCTGCCATTAGGAGGATCCCTCTGAAGCTGCTGGAGAAAGCTATGAATTGAGTGTTTGAGATACTGTACATTTTGGTGGCAACTGGATAACACGCTCTGTCATGATACATAACAGTCCTGGTTTGCTCAACCATGTGGCTAGGATATATGTGGCAGATATAAGGTAGCAATTTTGGATGACATGTCTGAGTCAGTGTGACTTCTGGGGCAAGAACCTACAATCAGGAAATGATAAGAAAGGCAGGCATCATGGAAACATGGGATTCTTACAAGCATACTGTACATGACTATATTACCATACTTAGTTTAGAATTACTATGATGGAATATAATATTCCATAGCAAGAAAGATTTTTTCAATCGCTCGATATATGACCACTCCATACAAACCCCTTTATGTTCTATTTCTGATTGACAGAGAGATTGTGAGAAAAAAGAAAGGGAGTAAAATCACTGAGAAAAACAGCTGAAGAAAATTATGGTTAAGCATCATAAAAATCAAGATTAGTAATTACCAAATTAGATCCTTTAGTCTTAAATGGTGTGACATTCCCTCGCCTTCCCCTTTACCAGACTTTAAAGAAGAATTCATTACTGTCGGTTGCTAAATGCCAGCCTTAGCCAGCCACAGGTCTGAACCACTGACGCTCTGGAGTTTTGGTGGCATGTAAATTGAACCCCTTCATTATGGCTGATCAAATTCATCACAGATGTAATAGGCTATAGCTTCTGGCATGTGATCTTTCGTGTGACCAATGATGGCAACATAGGCTGTTTAAACACTAACAGCATTGAGTAAATATTAGAGACATAAGTTAGGCATTTTTTTCGCCAATCTGCAAAAATATTTCTAGCTTTTTTACTATGTGTTCCTGTGTTCGTGTGTTCCACGGCCAAATCCTCAGGGAAACGCCTGGAGAGCCAATCTGGGGTGCCAAGAGGGTCTGGGCGAAAATAATGAAAACAGGGGTACAAAGTCCATCACTAGATGTCCTTGAGTGTGGACAGAAACAAGGAGAACATGGTTATGCACCAGTCCCTACACCAGATCCCATTGCACCGGACTACCTTGAAGTTTGTCAGCTGTAACTGTGCAGGGGACTGTGACACTCTCAGGTGCTGCTGTAAAAACTCTTGCCAGTTAACATCAACCAGCCAGATGACAACAGGAGTGAGGGAGTGCAGGGGAGTTGGATGAGGTTTGTTAAATGTTAAACCGTTTAAGGAAGTATTGTTTTGTAATTGTTCAATAAAACCACTTGTTATGGATTTTTTTATGGACTTGGAGTCATTTTTATTCAAAACCAATGGCTGGGATAGATTCAGCACCCCTGAAAACCCCTAGTTATACATCTCAAAAGCTAATATTGGTAAAAAAAAAAATTTCATTATTTTCGCCCAGACCCTCTCAGCACCCCAAACTTGATGGGCTCTCCAGGTGTTTCCCCAAAGATTTGGCCGTGGATAAATTGGGAGGTGTTACTAGACACCTATAGGAACACGTATAGTAAAAAAAGCTATTAGTAAGACATTTTTTGCAGATTGGTGAAAAAAAGCAACTTTCCCTAACTACATGTCCATATTCAGAAACGTATAGGAGTATGTTAACTCTCTGTTTTCTATACACCAGTAACCTTATATCAAGATCAACTTGTTACTTATCAAGGATTTACCAAGAATAAGTTACCTATTGATTAAGAATAAGAAATTGTTCAATAAAGATCTAATACATGTGCAATGGTGCTTAATACAGACTTTGTTGAACACTAATACATATTAGACTAATATTTTTAGCTAACAGTTTGCTAAAATGCAATTGTAAATTGTACATTTCCATAAACTAAAAGTATTTCTTAGTGATTGTATGGACACAATGTCAATGATAAGACAAATTACCCCCAAAGATACAATATTTAGATATGACATTTATCTGTACACAAAACATGTTCAATTAGCTGGAGTCATAGATTCTAAAAAATATATTATTGTAATAGCACTGTCATAATCATGTTGTTATTATTTGGAATCCTTGGATGATGGGGCAGCCATGGCCCACTGGTTAGCACTCTGGACTTGTAACCGGAGGGTTGCCGGTTCGAACCCTGACCAGTAGGCACAGCTGAAGTGCCCTTGAGCAAGGCACCTAACCCCTCACTGCTCCCCGAGCGCCGCTGTTGTTGCAGGCAGCTCACTGTGCCAGGATTAGTGTGTGCTTCACCTCACTGTGTGTTCACTGTGTGCTGTATGTGTTTCACTAATTCACAGATTGGGTTAAATGCAGAGACCAAATTTCCCTCACGGGATCAGCAGAGACCAAATTTCCCTCACGGGATCAAAAGAGTATATATACTTATATATTATACATGTTTTGAGTAACTATGGATTTTTTTACCTGGCTGTCTATACACAACAATGCAGTGTGTTTTGTACTTAATGTTTGCCTCATCTGGGGCCTGAATCTATTGTTTGGATTTCAGTATGATAAGATCTTTCCATTTCCTCTGCTGTGGATGGCATTGAAAATACAAAACTCCTTCATTTCCAGCACAACCCAGGTCTTTGTTTGTTTGCCTAGCAGTTTGTCTCATTCAGAAACCTACTTCTTTTAACATCTTCCTTTGTCCTCTTTGTGTCTTTGTAATCTTGGTGAATAATGCTGCCTAAAAAACAAATTATATACTGCACCACAGTTCTGTGTAAGCTCAATATAAAGTGGAAATCTACAGTCTGATTTCACCGTTTTGGTCAAATATGTCCTGTAATCATTTATCATCAAACTAAAAGTTTAGTTGATATTTTAGCACATGCAGTACAATTATGTGTAATACAATGTAATACAATAATACAATTACTGTAATGTCACAGTTTTACAAAGACATTCATTTATCGAAAGTCTCCCCCTGTGGGGAGAACATTTGCCGAGGACCCCCTCATAATCATAAAAATAAGCATTTTGTATTTTCAGAAGTTGTAGCCAGGTTCACTATCTTGTGTTTTCTGGCAGGCGTGCAAATTGATATTTTGTCAACTTTGGATTATGAGTCACTTCACAACATTGACTGGCTCAGACATCTCTCCACATTCATAGCTAGCCGGCAAATAAGCCAAGCTAAGCAGCAGTAGGAATAGATGTTTGTGAACTGATTCAAGTTAAATGTTAATGTGGATGGGAGCTAATAAGCACAGTTTGCTTGTTTTACTGGTGAAAAGGGTCGTCATCTGTAGATATGATTTTTAAAATGATGAACCACAACTTTATCATTTAAGGCAAATTATTTTGCAGACCCCTGGTCCGTGGGTCACTTACCCCTAGGTCACTGACCCCACTTTAAGAGCATATAAAGGGTGCGATGTTAAGATTCCTTCCTGCTAGTGCATGGTTAAGGGGCATCACACTATTGCTAGCAGGGTCAACTACAGTACATAACCCTGCCTGAACATGAACAACTTGCTACCCTCTACACATAAGGAATGCTATCTGTTTCCCAGGGTGAGGGGTATGCCCATCAACACCATAGATAAACAAAGCTTCTCAAAACCATGGGCCCAAGGGCACTATGGTGTGGAAGGTGCAGGAGAATGACAAAACAAGTCGAACATTTCTATCAGTGTCAGTCAATGTTAATGACAGTCTCTCTAGGTGTGGTGTTAGTGGCCTCCCTTGTGGTGCTTTATTGCATATTGTATATTGCTTTCGAGGGGGGTGGGGGGGAGGGTCAATTAATTTCTCATACTCTCCATGATTTTGACATTTCACGATGACATGCTGACACATCGTGATATTGCTCATCTACTTTGCTGTTGATTTGGTTCAGTCTGAACTGAGATTTCTCTTGTGTGTTTGCCTGAGGCACCACAACACTAACAACTAGAACTGCCTGTGTGTCACATATGCTTCACTTTACATTTACATAGGCAGACTCTACGATGTAAGAAAGGGACAGCCAGGGCCAGCCTAGTTTGGTATGAAACACAACCTTCAAATAATCAATCTAGTTGAGCATTCCATTTATGTGATGTATTGAATAACATAAGGTAAGAGTATACACTGTGAAAAAGGAAAAGAGGGGTTCTCACTAGTTACTAAACCACAAAACATGGAATGGGAAACAGTATTACCAATACTGTATCACTGGTGAAAAAAGCCCAGCAGCGCCTCTACTTCCTCTGCAAACTCAAGAGAGCGAGAGTGCCCCCCACCCCCAACCCACACCCATCATGTGCACATTCTACCGAGGAACCATTGAGAGCATCCTGACCAGCTGCATCACTGTGTGGAGATGTACTGACTACAACAGGAAAGCCCTGCAGCGCATAGTGAACACAGCTGGAAGGATCATTGGCGCCTCATTCCCCTCCCTGCAGGACATATATAACACCTGTCTCACCCACAAACAACCAGGATTGTGGGCGACTCCAGCCACCCCTCATACAGTCTCTTCAGCCTCCTGCCCTCTGGGCGGACAGAGTACACAGCTTCATTACTTGAGTAAAAGTACAGATACCCTTTGCTAAATTTTACTCAAGTACAAGTAAAAGTACAAGACAAATGTTTCATTAATTTTAGACATATATTTGCAGCCGATATCCAAATTAGAATTAAGTAAATCCAATGTTTGTTTGCTTTTTCATTCTGTGCCCAAATAACTACATAAACAAATGACAAATACTTCTGAAAGTTTCATAGCTCCATAAATTGTAGTAAATGTAAATGAAATAAATATATAGCACCAACCATAATCAAGAGGGGAATTCAGGGGGGATAGCATTCCCACAACCATAATCAAGAGGGGAATTCAGGGGGGATAGCATTCCCACAAAAATAAAAACAGAGAATTATGCCAAAAAGCAAACCAGCCGATGCTCTGAACAAGCATTGTTTCATCCTCTGATTGCAGCCTCAAGAGTGCCCTATACAATAATATCCATAATTCGTGGGAGTGGGACCACCTTGTGTATTCTGTCCTCAATGTATTTCTCATTCATAGTCATCATGAATCATGAGTGTTTAATTTGGTTTTACCATCCACTTCACAGATTTCCCCACTTACTATAGACAGAAGCAGTTATGTAGTGATTGGATAAAACGTTTCCTGTGCATCTTTGGAATCGAAGACACTCCACTCACTGATCTTAAGAAAGGAGGTGAACCAATAATGCATCCTCCACTTCACTCACCTATCTGAGTACCTACTCCACCTCCTCACTCAGTCCATTCCTCATTCACTCTAAGGACAGACCATTCCTCATTCACTCTAAGGACAGTCACTCCTGTCTTGTCAAGGTCACTTTTCGCACCACTATGAATGATAATAAGGCCTTTACATTCTTTTAAAATGGCTGGTGTTCCACATGACGGTATATGATCAAATCATTAAAATTAGTTGTGTCAGACCTCTGGGATATGGAAGAGGTTAAGTCACAGAGGCGGGGTGGTGTAGTAAACACGGTGCTTTCATGGTCCCATGAATCCACCTCTCCACTGACCCAGAATCTATTTTCCAACTATCGAATCCCACAATAATAATAATAATAATAAGTTTATTTTATATAGCGCCTTTCTCAAACCCAAGGTCGCTTTACATAGTAGGAAGGCAGGGAAACACAATAACAAACAAACAAACAATACAACAGAGACAAAGGCAGGGAAATACAATAACAAACAAACAAAACAATACAACAAAGACAAGTTATCTGTAGGAACTATGTGTTGGGTGTGGAGGAGAAGTGATCATTAAACAGAAAGGTCTTGAGATATGCTTTGAAGAAAGGAAGAGAAGGACAGGCACGAAGGGGTTGGGGGAGGGAGTTCCAGAGTTTGGGGGCCAAGGCACTGAAGGACCTGCCACCCAGGGTGGACAGTCTGGAGCGGGGGATAGCCAAGAGGTTTTGGTCAGAGGATCTGAGTGAGCGGGAAGGAGTGTAAGGGGTCAGGAGGTCGCAGATGTAGGGGGGAGCAAGGTTGTGGAGGTAGAGTAGTAGTACTTTGTATTTGATCCGGGACGGAACTGGTAGCCAATGGAGTTGATGGAGAATGGGGGTGATGTGTGCTGATCGTCTGGTATGGGTGAGGAGCCTAGCTGCAGAGTTTTGAATATATTGTAGTCTTTGAAGGGTTTTAGTGGGGAGACCAAGGAAAAGTGAGTTGCAGTAATCTAAACGGGACATAATGAAAGAGTGAACCAAAGTCTGTGCATCACTAGCAGAGAGGAAGGGTTGGAGGCGTGCAATGTTACGGAGGTGAAAAAAAGCAATCTTCGTGAGTGATTTGATATGAGGATCAAAGCTAAGGGTGGAGTCAAGCTGAATGCCAAGGTTTTTAACAACAGGGGTGGAGTGGACAGATGAGCCATCAATGTTGAGAGTGAGATGGGGAGATTTGGTGAGGATGCTTTTAGGGCCAATCAGCAGAATTTCGGTTTTGTCTGTGTTGAGCTTGAGAAAATTGTTTTGCATCCATAATTTTAAGTCAGAGAGGCATTCAGTGAGGGAGCGTGGAGGGGGGTCAGAGGGAGAGGGAGTGGGAGTGGTAAGATAGAGTTGGATGTCATCTGCATAGCAGTGGAAGTTGAGACCGTGGCTGCGAATAATCTGGCCAAGAGGGAGGATGTATATGAGAAAGAGGAGGGGCCCAAGTACAGAACCCTGGGGGACACCACGAGTGACAGGGGACTTGGGGGACTGATGTGGACCAAGTGCAAATCTTGTAGTAAATTATACCTTATTGCTGGTCACAGATAGGCATGCTAGATGGAATCTTTCTACAACTTACATGCTTAAGGCAATGTGTGTGTGTGTGTGTGTGTGTGTGTGTGTGTGTGTGTGTGTGTGTGTGTGTGTGTGTGTGTGTGTGTGTGTGTGTGTATATATATATATATATACTTTACATTTGATGTTTGTTAACAATGTTAAATTATGGTGATTCACTAGTCCCATACAGTATTTTGAAGGAAGGAACCAGTTCTGCATGTATTATTGTAACAGATGGGCTAGGTTATTGGTAAAGTGGTTGAATAGCACACTACACATACACACACACATACATGCACACACAACACGCACAAACACGCACACATACACATGAACACATAAACACACATACACACCCACCCTCACACACATGCACCCACACATACAAACACACCTACATACAATACACAAACATACACACACACACACACACACACACACACACACACACACACACACACACACACAAAAACTGACATGCAGGCACACACACTCAATAAACACACACACACACACACACACACACAAACTGACATGCAGGCACACACACTCAATAAACACACACAGAAGCACACATATACACAAAAATAACCACACACTCAGCACACACTCAATTACAAACACACAAAAAAGAAACTAAGTAGGAAATGAACACAATTTGACAAACGTGACTTATTTTTGTGGAAAAAATGTGCTGGACTCGGCGGCGGTCATATTTTGTACCGCTCTGCGGTACATCTAGTTTTAAGACTACGTTTTAATTCATAAATCCTATATGGAACTACAATAAGGACCCTACTGTGGTAGGATTCACAGCTTGTAGGTGCAGTGGAGATGTGCTGAATCACCAGTTGTGTACATAATCAATATCTGACTTTGTGAAGGCTTGATTTCCCAACAGCTTAGACCAAGTCTTCCGCTACTCCATCATCATTTCCCAGAATGTCCACCACAAAACAAAAAGAGAAAACACTAGAAGAGGAGGAAGTTGCACTGAAAAAATAACACATTGGATTCACATTTGATTGCATTCATTAATTGGGATGAAAACATTGATTGTACATAAAACATATGTCTATGCATATGTCTATTTATTTCAGTTTACAAAATTAGTACATGCCAGGATGACTGAATTTGAGCAACTTATTCCAGTGAAATTGCTAAAATTAAGTTTACATGAAACATGCTACAGTACACTTCAGTCACTTTGCCATTGCAGTATATGGGGGGCCAAAAGACCATCAAATGATTATCTCAGAATTCTTGGAAAGGCTTACTGGAACATAATGAAGTGGTGGCACCACCAAGGGATTCCATGTAATCATCTGCTTCCTGATTACTTAGAAGCTTAGAAGGATATGTTTTTAAATGAGACTTAAAACTGTCAATGGACGAGCAGGATTTGAATATGTGATGGAAGGTTATTCCAAAGTCAGGGGGCATCAACAGAAAAGGCTACAGGGCCCCTTTAGTTTTGAAGCGTGAGAGGGGGACAGAGTGTAGTTTTTGGTGACAATGACCTATGTGACCTGGGCAGAGTATGGACATAACAGATCCATAATATACAGAATGTGATTCAGCCATACAGAAGAAAGCAGTTCACATACTGTAATTAAAAACCTGTACTTAAGTGGCATTACAAACATGCCCCCAGCCTATAAGACTATGCTGGCTTGCTGTCACACAGTTTCAGAGAAGTCTATGTGGGTGAGAGAGATATATTTAGAATTGGAGCTTTGTTTCTACATGCTTGGTAGTCACTAAACTTCTTGTTGGAAAGATGTAGACTCAGAGTGCAGAGATATCTTGTGTCAGTGCAAAGGATTCTTTACAGTTCCTAACAGTAGAAAAGCATAGACTTCTTTTCTGCCCTCTGCTCATTCGGTGCAGTCTATCAGCTTTAGTCTCTCTTCCTGGTCCCTCCTGAGAGGTTTTCATGCTGCCCTTGATGTAGATGACTTGATGCAAAGGGCCACATGAAACAAAGCACAAGAGGGATTTGCAGTCTTTCAGTTTGTAAATGTAGTCCATAAATGTAGTCCTTATCTGAAAACATTATAAGTTGTCTGTAGTTTTATGGAGATGTCACTTCACTCAGGGAGGGCTGATTCTCAGTACATTTGAGTGAACAAGGTTTAGTGGAAATGGTAAAGGTATGCTAAGCCTTCTGGCTGACGTTGCATAACTAGATGAAAGCCAGTATTTTAATGGACTGAAATTAATGGCAACAGTAAAAACAAAGCAATTATGGAGCTTTTGAACCTCAAGTGAGAAAATCAGAGGAAGAAAGTTCAAACATTATGGAATAATATTTTGATCTTTTGTTCCAGTCTGTTGGTGGTTTTTATAGTTGTATTATTAATCTGCAAAATGTATGTTAAAAAAACAGCGCCTCAAAGAAACAACTAATAAAAGAAACAGAAAAAAATATTCAGCACCAGTATGCGTCATGGCAACAACACTGAGGTAATAACGAATCTTCCCCTCCAAATGACAGCTCTATAAATCAATGAATCAGGAAGTAAACATAATCTCTCTCTATCTCTCTCTCTCTCTCTACCAGCAGGTCTTAGATCAGATCAGATCAAAGGAAGAGACAGGCAACTCTTTGAATTACCACACAGGTCCCTGCAGCCCTTGTGCAGAGGGAACGGAAAAGGCAAGAGAAGCTGCACATTCCAACAATGTGAAGGCCTTCACAAATATTAACCTGGGCTTGTTGCATCACTCTGTCATTTTGAGCAACAGCAGCTGGTTCCCTGTATCCAATCAAGGTGTCTTTTTCTGTTTACAGTTTCACACCTTGCTATTTGCCCCCAAGGATGTTATTTTTTTCCCTTTTGTGTTTATTTTTTTAAGGTAGAAAACACCAGGCTGGTGTAAGCCCAAGCAATCAAGATTTATCATGGCCTTCTTATATCAATAAGATCAACTCACTAGCACCTATTCTATTCTTATTCTCTAAAGACGGATTTGGAATAACACTTTTGGCTAGTAGAAAATGTCAGTTTTCTCTCCAAACATTGTTAACAATACAAATCAGTGGGTCAAAAACATATTCATCTCATACTTCTGATGATATCTAATACACAAATCCTATATCCTGAAACTGCATAGGCAACATGTAAGAGAAATGATCTTGTTTATGGTTGATATTAACTCACAAAGTATGCTTTCAATGTACCCTGAAGAAATTTTGTTGAACCTCAAAATCACTAAATCACCCTGTCACCTTTTTCTCAGAGCATCAAACCTAATTCATGGACCTGCCGGCTATAGTCTGCTGTAAAGGTCTTTAGACAGCGTTCATGTAACCAGACAGAAACATTGATTTAGTGTCACCTCTGGGAAAAAGACTTTTAGTACATATCTTGTTTGTTTTTGTCAGTGACTCTAGCCTGGAGATGCCTTGTGTACCAATGCTAATTATAGACTGATGGTGGATGAAAAGATTAATCTCTGATTTCAGTTCTCATCTGCTGTCTGTTTTGGGACTTAGGGAGTTTTCAAGTATGATACTTCACTGCTTTCACTGCTTCTCAATAAATCCTTTGTTTACATGACACAGTTTGATCGTAATTATCTTTTTTTTTTAGAGTTCAAAACAACCTTGAGTTGCAAAGTTTCTCACTTTCTTCTGGCATTTTAATTCTGATCCTCACACAGCAAGGTTAAATCTTTCAGAACCACAGTCAATAGCCACAGCAAGATTTTATGTTTTGTAATATCTTATTTCCCATTGTATCCCAAATTAAATATAAATTCAGTTTAGGCCTTATTTTGTCTTTATGGATATCTATTTCCATTCCATCACACAGGAGTACAGCTATTAAAATGATTCATGCATTCAAATACATGCAATGTCTACAGCAAAGCACCTCCATCTCCTTATGTCTGTCTGTGAATACCATAGCTGTAAGTTACTGTGTTCACAAAAGGGACATCAGTTTACTTCAAAGCATGCTTATGACACAAGAGACATACTCCACAAATTAGACAGTCTGGCTGTTAGTTCTATTTCTAACCACACATACTCTGTTGTTATCCCCTCTGACTTTGCTAGACCACTGTTAGACTGTTAGACAAATAATGCCACAGAAGCCAGGATGCAGTGCCAAAACAGTCCAGAAGAAATTAGAGACATTAACACATTAAATTAAGCAATAAGCCCCAATTCTGCAACAGCTAAGGGGCGTTGTTAGGCACGACGCGCTAGCGGAGTGTAATCAGTGAATCAGTGTAACCTACGGACTCGAGTGGCTTATTGCTTTTCTAACACTGTTACTATAAATACCTGACAAAGTTTCATAAAGTAGACACAGCAACTAGAAATGGAACCGATTTATTAATAGATAATCACTCTTTCGCCAAGAAATACATTTTCTCTATCTGAATGGTTGCCAAGCAACATTGAGACGCAGCTACTTAACTTTTGTATCAAGTTATGGTAGCACAGTAATATAGAACGAAATGCAGTCAAGGTGTATGTTTATGCTGCATTTTACAACGGCTTCGAACGTGATTCAGCCAATCACAATCAAGGACCGGAACTATGAGTTTTAGAATTGCTAATTAACCAAGTTAGGTAGGTAACATAGGTAGGCCTACTGTAAAAGCCAACACAGGGATCAAGTTTGTAACCTGAATGAATTTCGTTCCGCCTAGCTCCACTCACATCCATCTGGGATCGCTTCCGTTGAGAGTAATTTCGGCACCAGATTTTATGGTAGAGCCAATCAGGACGCAGGGCAGGAGTTTCATAGATGTGACGTAGCGTAGAAGCGACTGTGACCTAGTGTTCATGGCAGTAGGAGTTAAGTCTTATAGAGACGAATGACCCATTAGACCAGCCTCAGACGAGTCCAGGAAGTGACGTCAATTCCAGAAATAAGTACATCATTTACTTTACTCTTTTCTTTTACAGTTCATGGAAAAAATAGTCACATTAGGTAGAATCTTTTTATTATTATTCGCAATTCACATGCATTTATTAAATAATCGATCGCGACTGACTGTCCACGTGATCTGCCAGTCGGCTGGGAGGAGCTCGTGACTCACGCATAGGGACTCACGGCAGATATTGCGCGAAATGTTGGTTTATTTAAATGTTGGTATCGTTTAGATGTCCTTCCTATTCATTAACATGAAGACTGACTAAATAAATGACTACGATGTTTAATAAACCATTGTAGGCATACAAGTTATCATTATATCAAATCAATTAGTTTTCTGTAGGCTAGTCTAGTGTGACATGCTTTACACTAGGCTACAGCATAAAAATAGGCTCAACAATAGGCTATCAACACGTTTGCAGTATCACTGTTGCAGAAATCACATACAAGAAAGCATCCTCTTGATTGTTTGTACATTTTTGCATATTCCAACATAAGGAAGCAGCATGAGGAAACTTGTCGTTTTTCTGCCTTATTTTCTAACTACTTTTACGAGTCTGCAGTCATTCGTCGGAAAATGACTTAACTCCCTCTCGTTCATGGGCTTCGTAAAAACCTTTCTCCGAGTGAAAACATCATCATTCCGCGTCATTCACGTCACGTAATGTGTGAGTCAGAGGTCGGAAACTGGGGCTAGATTTTGCTAACAGAGTTGCCCAGTTAGGGGCTCGTCATCACTTTTGTCGTCACGTTGTAGTTCGTTTGTAGTCCATGTGGCCTTTCATGTCCAACAGTTTTAATGTGAACTTGGGAATTTGCCCTTTTTATCACTTGAAAAGCTGCATATCTTTCTTTCACGAGCATCTTACACTATATTTTAAGCAAATACAGTTGTTTGTTTAGGATTAGTGAGTGTATGTTTTACCCTTTGTTGTGGCATCCGTGTTTGTCACACATTCGATGGCAAAGCACTTGAACACTTGCTGTCGGAAAAACAAAGTAGCCATGGGGGCGGTCCTTGTCATTCCGAGGTGCTCTGAATGCACCATGAGACTGTTCTCAGTGTCACGGGTTGGCTTCGATGTGAGCGGTTGAAGTAGCACATCAATAGATGATGGACAAGTGGCTTATCCAATCATATGCAAGGATTTTTGATAGATAGATAGATAGATACTTTATTGATCCCCGAGGGGAAATTCAAGGGTCTCAGTAGCATACAGACATCAGACACAACATGCACTTACAGCAGAAATGGTAAACATAAGTATAAGTATAAACATATAACTAAACTCCACTGTACAATAAAGACAGTAGAAGATAAGAAAGATAAGAAAACTAACAAAACTAAATACTAAATACACTATATAAATTAAATTAAGAAAGTCCAATGTGCTTGAGGGTGATCAAGCATAAGATGCTTGTAGTGACAGGGCCGGGACTGGTAAGATGCTAAAGGGAGTGAGTGTCATGGTGAAGGTGCAAACAGTAGTCCAACCATAGTCCTTAGTTATGTGTGCCTGGCAAGGTGCTCAAGAGAGTGAGTGTCATGGTGAAGGTGCAAAAAGTAGTCCAACATTAGTCCAACAGTGCAACAGTGCAAGAGTAAGGTCTAGAGACCAGCATAAATAATATGGACAAATAGGAGAGTAAAGTATAATGTAGACAAGGTAAAATAAAAAACTATTTCAGTGCAAGAACAGGTTGACGTAATAGAGTTATAGCCATTCATTCAGTATTGTAGCAGAAGCCTGACCGCAGCCATATATCATGTGTGCTAATATAGCATGAAAAACAGTGTAGCAGTAAAACAGTAGTGAAAACACTGTGTACATTAGTAAAACAGTAGCAAAACAGTAGTAAGCAGTAATGGGCAGTCAGTACTCAAACATGGACAAGAGGGTGGAGAGGCAGACAGACTAAGCAGAGAAGTCTATCTCTCCTCTTCCCTTTAGTGAGGCATTGAACAGTTCAATGGCCCTAGGAACAAATGACTTCCTCAGTCTTTCAGTTGTGCATGGCAGTGAACGAAGTCTCCAGCTGATCAAGCTCTTTTGGTTTTTGATAGTGCTGTAGAGCGGATGACATTCATTGTCCAAGATGTGGATCAGTTTGTTTAGGGTCCTTTTGTTAGATATTGAAGTGATGCACTCCAGTTCAGCTCCCACTACAGATCCAGCCTTCCTTACCAGCCTGTCATGTCGCCCAGCATCCTTCTTCTTTGTGCTTCCTCCCCAGCATACCACTGCAGAGAAGAGGGCGCTGGCCACAACAGACTGATAGAACATCCTGAGGAGCTTGCTGCACACATTGAACACATAAGGCCCAGCCTTCTGAAACACCTCTCCAATGGAGCGATCCCAGATGGATGAGTGGAGCTAGGCAGAACGAAAATCATCTGGCGAGAGTCAGGTTATCAAGTTTGGGCTTTGTCTTTTTCTTTAAGAGGAACATAATATGATATTTCAAGTTTCACGCTCCTTGAGGGTTTGCTTTTGTTTGAAATGAAGGCCTACTGAAAGTGAACGGTCATGGCTATCTTAACACCAGAGGCCTAGGAAGACTGCACCAGTAAATGGGGTTGAGACTTCTACTTATAAAAAAAATAATATGAAGTTCTGGAAAGTCTGTGGCAAACAGTATTTGCCGCTGACATTTCCCACCCATTGATTCCCATCAATTTTGCAACCTTTCCAAGTGCAGTGCTCTGACCTACATGGGGTCCATGGGGAGGCCCAATACCACACAGGGAGCAAGACAGAGGCTTCGCATTGATCAAATCTGGCCCTGAAAATAAAGAGGGCAGCTTGAAGATGACAGAGCTTGCAGAAAAAAGTCACTGCCGCTAATCAATTTTGACCCACAATTCCCTGCTCTGGTCAATATACCACACTTTTTCTCTTTCATGATCTAATGATGTTTGTGATGAGTCAATTTTTCTAACACTCTCAACGGGATAGGGATTCTTTCAAAAACTCTGACTGTCTGAGATTACTAGCCTACAGTTACTGAAGTTATTCTCAATTCATTTGGAACTAGTTTTAATTCCAAATGTTAGTTTTTGTTGGATTTGGATTTGAATGGTTTAACCCATTCGTGCTGGATGCTGCACGACGCAACATTCTATCTCCCGCCTGTTGCTGCATAGCGCAACATTGACTCTCCCGCTGGTTGCTGCGTAGTGCAGCATGCTTTTTATTTCATGTTTCTAGGTGTGCAGAGGCTTAGATAGTAAGGTTTTGGTAGACGTTGACAATTCTTAGTATTTTTTCAGAAAACCCTCAGGAAATAAGGTTATTTAGTCTAGAATGCAATAGGATTCTATAGGCGTTTTTAGCAGGCATTTCATGATCAGCAGATAAAATGTTCGATTGATGTATTCCATTTACCAAGATCAATGATGACTGGTGACTGCTGACAACTAATTTTTATAATAATGTCCTACCTCAAATATTGGGTATTGTGATGAAACATACATTAGCATAATCAAATCCAGCAACTCCAACAAAACTTCAGCAGAATGTCAACTCCCAGAAACCACAAGTAGCTCTAAAATGCATTGCCCTAAATGAGCATACAGCAGTCTGTCAATCAAACCCAAATCTTAAAAGCACTTTGCAGCATTCATATGCTCTGCACCTGTGGGTTATGAAGTAAGCTGACAGCTTAAGCATATTCCACAACGATGATGATGAATGAAGTCAGAATGCATCAGTCTGTGGTTCAGAATAGCTCTACCAAATGTCCTATGCAATTACAACGACCATTATTCCAACCATTTGCATTATGCCACGGTTACCAAAAATACTAATTTCTGATAGGCTGGTCGGTGTCTTTGCACAACATACTCTTCATATTTGTTAGTACCACCAGCTTCATGGTGGAGCAACATGAAAGGGAGACGACACCAGAATACATGTAGAAGACATTTATTAAATGTTCTTAAATAAAGAAATAAATTCATGATAGCTCACCGAGCTCCAGTTTTTCCAGAGAAACTCCACCCCGTGTTTTGTTTTTGTTTTGGGGGCAGGCTGTATCTTGGTTAAAACCAAACTTATTGACTTTGTGAATAGAGTCTGGGCACTCACAATTGGGAAACCTTTCCAACACTAGCATGGTGATGGGCATAGACATAGCGTTAACTTTGAAATTATTGGTCCAGCCTAACCAATCTTATTCCAAACATACTTCCTTGCACCCCCAACCACACCCACAAACACAAACAGAGTCAAAGGCCTTTTCTTTACACTTTTTCCTCTATCAATTCATCTGAAACAGACAAAAAGAGTCATGCTCCAATCCGTGAAAATAACATTACATAATGCAATAGAAGGCATTCTGGGCGTGCATTGGCAATGTCAGACATGTTATTCTCCGTACGAGTCATTGTATCATCAAAATGAGCTTGACCCCTTTATTTTAAGATAAAAAAAAATTACATTGTGTTGCTTTAAAGTTAAAAGGAATATGTATTTTATATTTAATGTATTTAAAGCTGCAGTTGGCAAGTCTGACAGATTGAGGGGACTTAGCCAAAATGTTGAATGTTTACAACTCATACCCCTCCCCCACTACCACCGAGCACCCTCTCATTGAATTTGTGCTCGTCAGTCGCACCAGACTGCACCAGACTGTGATTGACAGTCAGATCTCACACAGCCCTGCCCTGATTGGACCAGAAGAACTGGGAGCTGTGGATTTTTGCAAAACAAATGACAGGCTCTAGTCTAGGTGGAGGTAGAAGTGTGTTTTTTTCCCCTAAAATTTGTTTTTTTTATGATTTATGTTGTTCTGTCGGAGCATAGTGTCGGTTTCAGTGAATATGATCAAAAAAATCTTGCCAACTGCAGCTTTAATTTTTAAGTACTTTATTTTGAAATAATCCAAAAGTATTTAGATTACATTACATTATCTTTGTAATCCAGTGTATTATGTACGACTGGACAGGTAAAGATCGGCCGAGAAAACCTGCGAATATACCGCAGACCCAGACGACGTACTGGAGGGAAATTAAAATTGAGCGGAGCCAGGCTAGGCAGCTAGTGGATCATGAGACGTTCTCTGAATGTGACAAATGTTTTTGTGAAATTGCATACCATCGCTGACTGCACCTTTAATATGCAATTATAATGAGACTAGAGGGAAAAATAAGAGAATGCACACATAGGCCAAGCAAGCAAAGCCAAGGGAACAGGACAGGGTAAGCAGCACCAACAGGGTCATCATATCCAACACACAAGGGTGACATCGGGAGTGGCTCACTATGTTCACGACAAATGAGCAGTCTAGGGGAGGTGAGCGCACAGAGATCTGATCAATTCAGAGTACAAAATAGTCAACTGGGTCTACCTTATCCACAATAACAGGGCTAACACCTTTGCTCTTTATAAGTTTAAGTCCAATTGACCTGTCGCTAAGCGCCACCCTTAGAACGCAGATGAGCCAATGACAGTCCAGCCTCAACAGACTCGGACATCAGCTCGAACTCCATAGGAAACAACAGATTTCTGAGAATGTTACAAGGTAAGAAACACGATTTAAAACGAGTTTCTTGTTTCTCACTTCTCTTTCCGGGATGGTAGTCTCAATGTTGCAAGGTTGGTTTTCCGCCTGGGGACGCTAGGGGCAGCGGGGAAAGTCACCATTTTCACCGGAACAGGTCATTTAACCATCCAAATGATTTCTAAACGGGTTTATTACGTTGAAATAGATTACGTTGAAATAGTTGCCAAGTTCCCCTTTAAGTGTCTATTCCAGTGGATAGCAACTAGTTGCCAAGCCGTGCCTTTGTCACAACACTGAAGAATTGGGATCCACATAAATTTGGGATCCAATATTCCCAACCTTAGCAAATCTGCTATCCAAACCGGTTTACTGAGAAACCTCCAATAACCAAATCTCCCCTTACAACTTGCCTTCTATAACAGCTAGATATAATCATATTCTGTAAAAGAAATATCAGTCTAAAAATCAGCAGGGTTTTATGTAAAATAAATATTGTGTCTTAATTCAGCAGATTAGTTGTGAGCTATGCAATTGTGCTGTATGATTGCTTTTTTATCCCTCCTGAAATCCATGGATTTTTAATCAACACTATCAAGCAGGATGAATGAGGACTTTGATCTCTGTTCATTTCTATAGGCAAATACATTTCCATTTAATGTGAACTGTTGCACTTGTTTGTGTCTTGCTGTGGTTATATCATCGTCTGGCTAAATCATATGTACATGGTGCAATTTACAGATGGATTGCTTAGCATGTCTCCTTCACTCTTCACACTGCTTTCAGTTTTTCTTCCATTGATGTGGACTAAAATTACCTGTGCACATTGGGACACACTGAACACTCTGTGTAATAAATGACTTATAGGGCCTGATGTGTTGGAGCGCAGGCAAAGTCGGCCTTTCTTAAAAACAAGGAAGTGAATAGGAAAGCCATATACTGATGAAGGCCTAATGGCTGAAACCCCTGCTGCTACAGTAGTACATATCTTGAAATCTGACCATCTTTATTATTTTGGAGTATTGCCATTTTTGGAAAATGCACCCCCATTAAACAAAAAGAGAGAGAATGTGGTGTTTTCGCGTATAACCATTTTTTAAAAATGGCTCCTGTATTGATTTTGAACAATGGCACAACTTCTGTGAAGGATCTTACCCACATAACACACTGAATTGATTTGTAGTCCATTAGAAAGGCTATTACATTGTTTGGCATGCTTCTATGCTTCCAAGAAATGGAAAAAAATGGAAAACTACTTGATAGCCCTACCCCACCTAAATTTCAGCAACTCTGCGAAATATGCATGCACCACTCTCACACACACACTCACACACACACACACACACACACACACACACACACACACAAATATCACAGCATGTCTCACAGCAGGACCACTGCCACCCTTCACTTGGTTCTCACACTAGCTCTACTGCACCTTTCATTCTGCTGAATTCTTTATCTTGCGTCTCACACGTCACTTTCATGTGGCAAAACTGTCTGTGTCCTGCGGCTGTCTTGTACATCTCTGTCTCTACTTGGACAGCTCTTGCTCCTGCATCCCTTGAAACCTGTTTTTGATCAGAACATGCAAATGATCTCATGAATTTTTATGGCCCAGGCCTCATTATTTGGGAGCCGTGCCAGATGGCACTTGTCTTTGGGGTCCCATGGTAGTGAACCCCTTTGAATAGGGTTGATATGTGATGCAATCAAGTCACCAAAATCATAACCTCTTCCTTGTTGTTTGCCAGTACAGCGACCAACCTGCATCTGGAGCTGTGTTGGATTAGAATAAGGAGCCCCATTTCTCTTTCTGAAGATTTACTATGAACGTAGAGTTACCGGTCAGGCTATTGTAAGACATGCATTCCTGGTACTTGAGACTGATGTAAAATCAGCACTTGGCCCAAACACTCACACCTGCTTGCATTCAAACAATTTATGCATTAAATTCTTCCCCCTTTGGTGTGTGCATCAACCATGAATCACCCCATGTATTTATCAGGTTATGTTGAAATCAATATGTGCATTTATTCACTGTTGTATTATGCACAGAAAACGGGCCAAACCAATAATGGGAATTTCTTTCACAGAAGCCAATATTATTCAGTCCTCCGCTGTCTCAGCAGTTGTATACTCATGTATGTCTGCATTGAAGCTCCACAGCCCTCATGAGACTCTATATTTGCCACACACTACTGATCTCTGTGATGAAACACGATGATTGCTATTCACTGTCAGACAATGAACTGTAGCATAAATTAAATGCCTGTGTCATTTTAACAGCAGTATATGCAATATGATTATATGAGTTAATTGCAGCCTATAGAATGCTAAGCTATTTCTCAACCCACACATAGACACCCACGCACCATTTTGTATCACATATGCTACACCAGCAGTGTGCATGCTGACACAGCCAGTGTCATTTAACTGTCCAAACACAGTGCTTGTGTTTCCTGCCCAGTATTCCCATGGCAGCGGCCCTGGTAGTTGACCGGAGCTGACGGGTCCACCTGGGATGCAGTTTCAAGGGTGGTGACAGCTCCCATTCCCACATCTGTGTGTGGGGCGACAGCCACCAGACAACCACAACACAAGATGGAGTGCTGGGGGTCTTGGGCATAGTCTATAATTGGGAGTGGACACTGAAGCCAATCACAGAAGAGATGTCATCCCTTGAGGGACTGAGGCACCCAGTGGTGGGGGAGGGGTGAGCAAAGCCAGTAGACATTATTGTGCCCTCTTGTGCCTGTGAATATACTGGAGAGAGATTTGGTCTGGCTTTTATATTTGTTAACAGGCACAAGCATAACTAACCAACCATGATGTAACACACGACCAGTCTACCTAATGATGATGCTCATCTAAAGCAACTATATTCTCTTGGGTCTCCTTAAATATAGACGGTGGACTCATTGATTCTCCAATATTCACAGCCATCATGCACAAATTAATCCACAGTGCTGCCTATTAGGAAATGGCTGTAAGCCTCCAACAAGCACCATGCTCAAACAGCTGCAAACAGCTCTGGGCACTAATAGGGCCAAACAGACTTTGGTGTATGTGCATCTCCATGTGTTTCATTCTGTCATATTCTGTGAGCTGCAGCACAGGGGTATAGTTTCATTTTAATCATTTTTTGATAAGCACTTCTGAAAGTAGGAGGTGGCTCAGGGGAGATAAGGTTGTCTCAGCACATTGTGCTCCTGGCGTATGAAAACCTGCCTATTACTCTCTCTGTGTGTGTGTGTGTGTGTGTGGATGTGTACAGTATGTGTGTGTGGATCGGTGGGAGTGGATCGGCGTGTGTGTGTGTGACATACCTTATTAGTCTTGATGAACAGGCAGATAAATAAACTAAAACAGAAAGACAAAGAGAGTTAAATGATTGCTCAAGGTGATGCTCAGTGGATGTGTCACTGAGTATAAACAGGAAAATGAGATTTGAGATTTGCTTGTGTCCTTTGGTACATCTGTGACCAAAAATAGGGCATTAGGCATGGTTTTCAATCTCTGTGTGTGTTTTCAATGTAATAGGGCATTAGACAGGATTTTCAGTGTCATTAGACAGGGTTTTCAATATCTGTACAGTTTGCAGTGGTGACTTTGTTTTGTTGCATTTTGTTCAAATATCCACACCAAATTGATCTCTGGTAAAAAAAAATGGTCAAAAATAGATTTAAACAAACATTCTGTACTCATGATGGAAGTTGAATCAGTAAAAAGTAGATTTACAAAGGTTGCCAGAAAAAGCCTAGACATCTGAAAAAGACACCATTAGGGCCCACAGATGGAGTAGAAAGGCATTTTGCAGTCTTGTATTTCCACTGGTAATTTAGTCCCAGTGCAGTCACTGCCAACTTTGGTATAACCGGTAACTTTGTAGCTCTTACCACTCTGGATGACAGGGATGATACACGAAAGGGAAAGCTGCCTTTCGTCTGGGAAAGGAATTATGTTTCACATTGGCGTACTGCGCTTTGGCTGCCGCTAATGAGCTGAAACACAACCCTTGTTCCTCTGCTGCATGACTCAGTGTCTCTGAGTTTGTTTCAGCTCTCAAATGTTCAAGTAGCATACAATGTTCTAGCAAGGACACACATTGTTTCGGCGTGGAAGAATCATTAGTTATGCTAATGTTGAATTAATGGATGGATCCAATTCATCCTAAGCTTTTTCCCTCTACTGGAAGGTTGATTTAGCAATGTAGGCCTGTGAGTAATGAGTTAGAGCACATTGCATTTGGAAAGTCAAGACAGCGCCAATACTGTCTATCTGTGTGTGTGTGTGTGTGTGAGTGTGTGTGTGTGTGTGTGATGGGGAGTCAGGAAGAGCTCAATAATAGCTGCTCTAATTGCACAAAGAAAGACAAATGGCTTGAGCTTAGAGAAAAGGCTGCATGCTTGTTGGGGTGGAGAGAGTAAATCAGGGGCCGATTGGGCAGTTATTCATGTCTTCCCATCCATTTGCAGCTACAAAATGGATTGACAATACAAGAGTGCCCTTACAAGTCCTGCCCTTATACTTCGGAAAAAAATATGAACAGTTGTCAGTTGACAAAGATAAATTATTTTTTGGTCCTGTTTGAATTGTGCCATGAATTTCACATAAGTCTGTCAAATTAAAAGACAATTTTGCAACTCAAGAAAGTACTGTTTAGGACAAACTTAACATGTCTGTTGTCAAGAGAGCAATATACTGTATGGCAAGCTGTAATGTTAGCTAATGGTTACAAAATATCAGCTTAGATTGCAGCAGTTTACGCACAAATATAACTTACCTTTTATCAGCTGGGAAAGCAAAGAAGACCTTGTGCATAAGGCCTGATTGCAAGCTATGCAAACTCGGTTGACAACGCAAGGCTTATGCACATTTTGAAATGCCTTCTTATGGTCTACACAAGCTGGATTTACATTACACATTTAGCTACACAAGTATGCACCAAACCCTAATTTGCTATCAGTGCTGTACTGCTCATTTCTTTGGAAGGGGTAGTAGTGTTATAACTACATCTATGGGCACTAGACAGGCGCTGCATTTTTTTTCCAGTTCATAATTAGGATTTTCTCACAAATGAAGACTAATCACTGTACTTCACTGTACTGCATTATTTTTACCATGCAGAATTTTGCCAAGAGCCACGTTCCCTCTGGTATGGATTGCAGGGTTTATTATTAGTGTGTCTTGTATCAGTATTGGCGTGAAGTGCAATGGGAGCCCTGGGAGGCCAAACCACAGTTTCTTTTTCCAGCACTCACATCCATGATACAATAGCATCTCTCTCCTCCACCTCACACCCTCCAGCTCCTAGCTCATAATCAATACTTTCACCGCGGCCTCACTGGGAAATAATGAGAAATAATGCGTTTCCTTTTCCTGTGATTTGCTCAACCAACAAGGAAACTTGGGTTAGCTACCCCAAGCCCTAGACGCCACACACACACACCCACACACACACACACACACACAGACCAGCCCAACCACCAGCTGCTATCTCTCCTCCACGCTCCACTACTGCATTCTCACGATACCTCATCCACTCCTTCCCTTTCTCTTAATCCCTCCGTGCTCTACCAGATAGGAGGACGAGTCTTGGTTTCTCCCCTCTCGTCACTCCTCATCTGACTGATAGAAATATTGCCGAGGCTGATGTGTGCAGGGGACTGTGCACTCCACCTGTTCCCCCTCCTCTCAGTCGCCACTGATAAATGTAACTTCTAAGCGTCTGTGACAGCCTCTGATCCTGTAGGACCCTTCGTGTCAGATATGGAAGCTGGATTCCAAGATTAACTCCAGGTGTGCTGTATGTTCCGTCCTCGACCTAGAATCCCTTGTGACTGAATGGGCAGAACGGTGTTGATTGTGTGCCTGTGTGAGTGTGTGCACTCATGCGCCTATGTGTGTGTGAGTGTGAATGTGCGTGTGTGTGTGTGTGTGTGTGTGAGGGGAGTGAGAAAGAGATGCATGTATGTGCTCACGCACGCACGCACGCACGCACACACACATGCACGCACACACACACACGCACACACAAACCTATACACACACACACACACACACACACACACACACACACACACACACACACACACACACACAAAGTGAAACATTGTACACCCACAGTAAAACATCAACACAGTGATGGAGAGGGGACAGAATGGGTGTGGGAGGTTTTGGTTTTACTTTGCCCTCCGTCAAAACAGGAGCCAACCACACAGGAAGAACTGACTCCATTTGTTGCCTGGAGCCCAGCTGTGAGATGCCACCCATGATGAGGGGGGAAGGGTGTGATGGAATGAGATTCCCTCTTCTTTTGCCCTTGAAACATCTCCCAAAAAGCTGTCCCCTTAACCCCCTGGGTGGTCCATGTAGACCAGAGTTGGGCTTGTTCCTATTCTGGTACTTTAGGAAATCCTGTGAGCTCAACCGCTTCCATTTACGCCCTCAAACTGTTCATCTCCAAACATACTTGTAATGACTCAGAATACATTTCACAGCTCTGATAGTCTGACATATTAAGCACTGCTTTTTTATTTGGTTGGATAACTGGATTTATTGGAGGGTAAAGGTTTAATTATGGTAGTTTTCACAAATTCACTAAAGAAAATAATGTTGACAGTCAGCTATGTAAGAAGCTCAAGAAAATCCTGCTAAACAACTCAAAAGCACTGAAAACCACTAATTGGGCCCAAGGTTTCAAGGGCTCCTAAAGTTTTATGTGGGTTATTCTGGGTTAAAATTCTCTGAGTAGTCTAACAACATTGACTTTTCCCATGCAGCCTACTGGCCACACTGTCTGTCCACTGTTGGGAAATAATCTCCATTCATTCACAACCCCAGGGGCACACTTTAGAACCATAGCTGTTACAATACATATATTTTGCCTTCTGATTTGGTTGGGTTTCTCAAGGACTGATGCTTAGAAAACAAAATGTGAAAGCTAATAACTCTGGGCTGTTTCCAGGAAGCAAAGGTTAACAATTATGTTTGTGCAATTATAATTAGGGGTGCCATGCTAAAAGGCAAATGTTGAAATATTAAGGCTGTTAAAGGCGAGAGGTGGTAAGGTCATTGAAAGCAATTAAATACACAAAATTAGTAAGTGAGAGCATGTCCAACATCAGTCCAAGTTTTCTGGACTGAGTGAAGAAGTGTTTTAACAACACCTCCTGTTCTGTTAGCTTTGCCTGACATCACCACCAACATTGTTACATGTATATCTCAAGCTATTTTTTGTGAGGATTGTTCATATGAATGTATTTGTTGGTGTATGATGTGTGTGCATTCACCTCCTTTCTGATTGCAAAATGTTAGCATATCGTTTGGTATAAATTATGCCAATGTTGTGCTGACAATGCCATTGTAAGTAGATGGATGTTGGATGTTTTTTACTATGTGATGTTTTTTTCTCTCTCATCTTTCTAATCAGCCATCCTATTTCCAATCTGCCTGTGGTCCATAAGCCCTCGATCTTCACTCCCAGTTATCGTTGCATGCAGAGACGTCTTTGGATGACCCCTTTCACTTTTTATCACTGCAGGACAGACGGTGGTAATCCTTGGTAGTATATATATGTGTGTGTGTGTGTGTGTGTGTGTGTGTGTGTGTGTGTGTGTGTGTGTGTGTGTGTGTGTGTGAGAGAAAGAGAGATAGAGAGAGAGAAGGAGAACCTTACAGATATGAAAGCTCTACATTCATTTTTAAGAGTTACTGTATAATGCAGAGGATGCATTGTATAGTCTCTAGGCCTATATGAAACCATTCATCTAACTTGCTATGCTCCGAAATATTCAGTGTTCATCTGTTTTTTTGAGACCCTCTGCCAACAAACCCCATCTTTACCATAGAGAGCGAACGCTAAAGGTGTTCATCCCCAGCACTCAGACCGAACGAGTGTTTGTGCTGATCAGAGCTGAACTCCCACTGGCATTCCCTGCGGGATAGGAATTAAACCCTGTGCACTGCAGTCACAGAACATCTGTGTAAGTGGGGCTAAGAGGAACTATGATTAAAACACAGGAGCCAGAAACACACTCATACTCATATACACTCAGTAGTGAACACAGTCCCCTGCCTTGAGCTGTGAAAGCTGATTTTTTTTAAATTCTTTTTATATATATATATATATATATATATATATATATATATATGTATATATTAAAATAATCAGTCTGAGGGCCAAAAATAGTCATAACTGCTGACGGTTATGGTTGCCACTGTGCTCCTGTCACTTTCCATTCTCAAGAGACCAAGAACACCAGGTTGCTGGAAGTCCTGAGAAAGCAAGCCCTGTGGGCAGACAGACATCTAATTATGAGCCAATGGTAAATGCCCACCATCAGGCCCACATTTTTAGCAGCACCCGTGCACACCATACCAAGCTAGCACAGGATGAGTCACATAATTGTTAATATATCAGAGGGCAATCCAAATTGTATCACATACAACCTACACTATGGTAACAGTCAAAGTATTAGCTGAGAAAGTGTTGTAAGGATGTAGAGAGGCCTTGTTGCTTTCCCAAAATCCTAGGTGAACCCAAAGGAATCTGTGAGCACATTTGAATTTGCTCTGCAGATCTGTCTGGCCACCCTTCCTTTCAAGGTGATTTCCAAATCACCAAAACCCAAGAACCAATCACAACCCCTTGTCCAGCATAGAGTAGGCTTTATACAATGACAAAGCTAGCAGGACACCTAACACTACAACTGATGGCTGTGCTCACCGCTTTGGTAGCAAACATGTTTTTCTTTGAAATTGAGTAAACTGCATTTGAACTCTTCAGTTACCTGAAAGATGTGTTTGCTGTACTTCCAAAAGGGTTTGGTAAGAGCTGTATGGAGATCTTTAGTTTAATTTCATTGTTGGTTATGCCTCTTGGAAATTGAAAATGAACTGAGAATGTTCATACCAATTCTCAATGAAAGATAGGTCTGGTGCCAGCTGGGTTAAGGCTTTATAGTATTACTAAAAATCTAAAATAGACCATGGATCATACTAATTTCACTGGAGTTGTCATAAATTGTTCATGACAAGACACTTGTTTAAATTTGTTTTTAAACATGCCACACAATCATTCTCAAATCTCAAACTAACCACCATTTCCATTAAAATCTCAACACACTAAAGGCCAATCTCCATCTTCAAATGCATAGTTTTTCCATCGCTTTAGTAAACGTACAGCAGCCCTGCACAGCAAAGCAACTCAGCAGAAACTCTTCTTGTTAAAAACTGTTACCAGGAAATGTATTATTGACTGATTTTGAGGATGCTAATCACAACCTGAAAAAGTAACGTTAGGAAAAAACGAAAACTTCAAAAACATTAAGTATTTTTCCTACTCTTCAGTTTATGTTTATGATACCTATTATTACCACCTGGCTGCATCTATTAGACACAGCACATGCATCTCTGATGGACGTGCAGGAGCTATGAGAAGAAAATAATCCCTCTGTACATTTCCCTGACAGAGACCATGAATTCTGAGGTGCCAGGGAGAGAGAAAAAAAAGAGGGGGGGGGGGGGCATTTCAGCTGACAAGTAGTTAATGAGCGCTGCTAAACTTTAGAGTCCTTGACAAGCAGACATGGAGGAACCACAGAGTATGGGAGGGGAAAGTCAATAATGCCTGATCTCACAGAATGTTCATGTGCCTTACAAGAGAAAAAAAACTGCAACCCAACATGTAGGCCTATGCACAGTATACACACAAGTCCAGCTGTGGTGTTACTTGTAATTACAGAAACAACAAAGATAAATATAGTGTGAAAGTCAAACAGTTGACATATGGACATCCCATAGCTTATGTCATGGTCTCCCAAAACAGCCTGCAAGTCATGGGGTTAGGCTCGTACCCTAAGTGGCAGGGTGGGGATATGGTTTTCATGGCCATTGTGAGCCAGCTACTCTTCTCATTTTCTCCAACTCTGAATGCCATGGGTGGGTCATCTAGGACACATTACCAGAAATGAAATGCTGCCCAGAATATAGAACACAAACCTCTCTGTCTATAGACCTTATGTCTTGGAGGAAGTAGCTGACATCTGATGTCTTTTGCACTGTGGCCCCTGGTAAAACTTCAAGGCAGCAGTTGAAAATGTTTCACTAAAACAAAGATTTAAACAGAGTGATGTTATAGAACACTTATAATGACATAGTCCATTATTTGTGAATGCTTTACTACAATCCTAACAATCCTATCATTATACTTGGACACATAGTAGCCTACTGAAAGAATGGCTACACTCAATGGTACCCTTTAATCAAGTATGTATGGATATGATCAATGCAACACCAGTGACACTGATATACAATGAAGCTAATTATTATGTCCCCCTGTAATACTACTGATTATCTCCTACAGGTTAAAGGCAAACGGCTCCTACATGGACTTTTTAAGTTGCCTGTGGCGTCTGGCACCATGACATCAGATCATTTAAGTTCTGTAAGCTATAAAGTGGAGTAGGCTACCCATGTAATAGATGGTTACACTTTATCTCAGTCACTTTTTTAGATTGAAATTTAATCAGACACACCAACCAATTACTGTACTGATGGCAACAGGGTGAAACAGATATGGACGTCTATTTTCTTGGAATTGAGTACAGTCATTTTCTGTGTATTAGCCGCATTGCATAAGCCACAAGACAATGATGCAAGTTAAAAGAAACAAAACCATATTAATACGATATTAACTGCCCTATCCCCATAGCTGAAGAAATTTTGCAAAATCAATGTATAATCTGCGGCTAATAGCTGGGAAATTACGGCAAACAACTAAATCCTTCATTTACAAGAAAGATTTGATTTGCTGCACTTCTGAACAATTTGGTAAGAGTTTTAGCACCAAAGTTTAATTTCAATTGAGGTTTGAGAAGTGGTCTGGTGTTAACCAGGCTACGTACCAACAACCCATTTTTTTTTTTTAGAAACAAACCTGACAGGAACTCAGACTTGCAGTTTTGGACATGTGCTAACCCAGATATTATGCCATGTTGATTTGGCCCTTGTTAATCTTTCAGGTGTTTCAACTCATTTCGGCAATACTTTACTGGAGCCCTGTGTGATATGATTGTCATAACCAGGTCTCCAAATTGTATATGCTTTAGCAGCTGCCAGCTTATAACATTCTGCTTTATCTGTTCACTGTTGTACAATTAAGTATTTAAAAGAGTGAAAGATCGGAGCTGGAGATTTGATGATAAATACTGTACTACACTTATATCAGGTGGTAAGTGCAGTGAGTAGCAGTTCATTCAGATTATAAAGTGAGTGATTGTGACTTGGTAATACACTCAATTTTCTTTTTCTGTGCTATGACGCCACATGTAATACAGTTATGTAAATGTAAAAATGAACAAATGAACATTTTAAGGCCAAGTGAAAAATCTCATGTGTCAATATGAAAAATGTGGAAAAACATAAGTGAATCAGAACAAATTGCTCATTAATCCATACACACATTTCCCCCCAGACTTACTGACTAGGGTTGTCTTGTATTAGACGGTGTAGCATCTCTTTCAGAATCCCTTTTTCATAATTATTCCCTCTGGAAAATAAATAAACAAGGATCACATTCTGGTAATGTAATCAACTTCTCTTCAACCTGATCTGTGAGCGTTGATTATATCAGCAATAATAGAGTCTGTATATCTCTTCCTAACCTTGGGACTGGGGCAGAGGAAATTCAGAGGAAAGGGAAGCCAGTATCGAGGGAGAGAGAAATAGATGTATTACTAATGAAGGAGGGTTTTAAAAAGACAGCTGGCACAAAAAATGGCAAACATCAATCAGTCACAAGGAAAAAAAGAGGACAATCTTTATTTTTTGAAATCTGTAATAAAGAGTGACAATCTCAAATGAAAACCATGATATTTGGCAGAAATTCTTATGGTAGGCAACTTCAATGAGCGGAAGGCAAAGACAGGGCCAGGTTTGCACTGTGGTTTCCTAGCACACGCAGGTTGTAATCTGTCTGAAAGCTAAGGCTACCACATCATGTCATCCTTTACATGAGTGATATCCTTTACAATAGCTTCAACATAAAGATGGAACAGCATCTTCAAAAGCCATGCTTAGAACTTTCAGAGGTTCCATAGCTAAATGTGGTCAAAATGTGTGTATGGGTTTTGACCTTCATAAGGAATCAAATATACACATTTATACATTACTGTAGATCCTCTGACCGCATTATTCATAGCTTATAAACAAAATGGCAGTAGTATCTTTATGAGGGGCACAACAGAGGATTAGCTGTACATTTCAGAAGTGTGCTTAGGTTCAGGTGTCTAATAGCAAACTAGAAATGCCTGAAGTTTTGCTATGGGAGCCCATTTCCTTGTAGACTAATTGAGTTGACTACATGAAGAATCAAAGTGCACCTGTTATGGCATCTAACTCCGGAACATATTATCACTCAGTACACTTAATTAGGGGGTTTGTCTCCTTGCAAAAGGAATGTTCACATTAGATATTGTACAATACAAAAAGCCCCTATGTTAATCCTTTACACAGACTAAACTACCACTGCTGCCTGGCTGAGTTTTATGAGCATTCTGACCTAATTTGCCTTCACATTATATCCATGATTTTCAGTGCATTGAGTAAACATAGCCGAGAAAGTCCATTCCCCTCCTCTGCACCTCAGTGCATTGCAGCTCTACACCGTTAAGACAAAGGGGATGGGAGCCCTAGTGGTAGGAGACAGAAGCACCTGGGGCTCCCTTGGAGATGAATTTTCGCAGTGGGGTTTAAGGTATAAATCTCAAATCACCGACTGAGAATATCATCTCTGTGCCCTTGAGCTACAGTTCCCAGAACTACTCCCACAACCTCCAGTTATTGACAATGGAATATTTCTTAATTAATAAGTAAGAATTGATATCTCCCAAGCCTTTTGCCTTCTATTATGGGGGATTACGGTATGGCTCACTTAGAACATGGATGACTCGGCACTTTTTAATATTTTTGTAAATAGGCAAAAAGGAGAAGGGGAGTATGACTAAATTACACGTATGACAAAAAAGGTGACAAAAAGTGGCACCTCATTGTTCATCCCCCCCAGATGTATTACTGAACAACTACAGGACCTTATTTTCAAGCGAGATGAGGAGAAGACCAAAGAGGACACACAGTAGACTTCTCTGACCTGTTAAGACCCTTGAGGGTCAAATGGTGTTTTATACAATCCAACCTACATGTAGATATATGAATGAATAATTCAGTTGGGCTAAGTGATGTCTTTAAATAAAACATGGTTTGGCATGGCTTTTCAACAACAACCATTAGTCATCGTTTGATTCATCTCAATTATGCTTAATTTTCAAATGCCTTCTCCTCCATTTTAGTAACATTTTTTGTTCCACTGAAGATGCTGGGGAGCATCAATAAGACCACTTAGAATTACGGTAACATCTTCAACTTCATAAATAATAAAAGGGGAAAAAAATGATCAGGGAGGACTGGGAAGCTGGGACCGTCTCACTGCAGAGATATCAGATCAAAATGGGAAAAAAAAATAGATATGTCTGTGGAGACTTTCACATCACCATTTCTCAGCCTCCACTTCTTTGCCCTCTCCTAAAATCTCCTCCTCCTCCTCCTCCTCCGTTGTGGCTGGATCTTCCTCCCCCTCCTGCTCCACCTGCTCCACCCATCCTGAGTTAATCAGCCTTTTTCTCCTCTGGGCTCTTCTCCTCCTTCTGCTGCAGCTCTCCTCCATCCTCGCCCACCCCCTCCTCGTCCTCGTACTCCTCCAGCTTGGCTGCCTGCCGGCGCTTCTCCTCTTCTTCCTCATCCTCCTCCTCCTCCTCTTCGTCGGTGAAGCCCTCCCTCTTCATGAGCTCCATGTCATCGGCGCCGTCGTCCGCCTCGGCTGTGCACATGCCGTAGCACATGAGGCTGATGACGCCCAACGGCAGGCCAAACAGGAAGCAGCCAAGTAGGGGGGAGCTGCGGAACACAGACTGGAGGGGGGGGGGGGGTGACAGAGATCAACAGGGGGAGGCAGGAAGAATGAAAGAAATGGACAGAAAGACAGAGAGGGAAGGAAAGAAAAATGGGTGGGATGTCAGGATCACCAAAACTTGTTTTGATAGCAGTGACAACAATATCATGTTCAACCTGGAAATAAAAGCTGTAACGAGTGCACGGGGAAACTGCTTTTACTCCTTGTTGCTTGTCTTAATTCAGACACAAAGCAATCTGAGACACTCCAGGACACAGATGTACTTTAAAGTATTGGCAAACTAAAACATACCCGGTATGCGCTTTAAATTAAAACACTAACTCATCATTACGAGAGATCAAACCTTGATTGTGTAATTATAAAAGAAACAAGAACATATGTTAACAAGCTACAGTACAATGAGCTGGGGTTCTAGTGTTGGGAGGCATAATAAACTGGAAAAAGTAAATAAATAATGAAAAAAAGTACAGCTGCTCAAAGCTAAGCACTTATATAAAAGTAAGCGGTGGGGGATAACAGAGAGAAATGCTCTATAGTGCTGATAAAGAGAAACAATAAAGGACAGGAGGACAAAGTATAGAGACTGTACTTCAGATGAATGGGCCTAGGGGACAGCATAAAAACACAGTCCCCTACAATAGATTAAAAACCTTCAGCCTGACATGGCAAAGCCATTCCAACAAGGTCCTAAACTAAACGCTGGGTGTAAGTCCTCTGCTCCTCTCAATTTCTCTAACTCTTTCCCCCACTTGTAAATCACTTTTTTCTGTTCAGACAGAGGTCCATTTGTGTGAGTCATTTGAGGCATCGCTCTGAAATATGTGGCTTCGTGTTCCAGAAATGGTGAAACAAACGCCTGGACTTAATGTAGCGGCGCTGCGTGGAGTTCAGCGAAATCCATCACTGAACACAGCCGCCTGCCTTCTGCAACGGTTAGCGGGGGGGCGGGGCGGGGGTGGAGGGGTTGGAGGGAATGAGAATCGTGAGATTTACTTTCGCGCAGTGGAGGGGGGTGAAGGATGATGATTGCTCTGCCACCAAGCTCAGGTTGAGATGGCGACGCACGTTATGCAAACACAGCGATGTGACTCATTGGAGCCCATGCAAGTGTGGCGAGCTACCTCGGTAATGGCCACTGCACCGACGCAGCACCAGCAGCTGCAACAGTCCTGCACTCTTATAAGGACCCCAACCCCGTCAGCAAATGTACCTGGAGCCATCGGTCACCATGCTTAAGTGATAGAGACAGGCATTCTGGACAAAATGGCTATTGAGAAAACAATATAAAACGGAGGGACACTAGTGAGGGAGACAAATGTATCCTCTCTCCTTGAGGTGTCACAACAAGGTCAACATCTTTGTGTGTGTGTGCTGTGCAGCATCAGCATATTTTCCTCTTAGAGAGTAATCTATCACATTCAGTCTCTCCTGGCACCCTACGGCCTTGGAGCCAAGGGACTCTATGCTCAGGAACACTTGTTCATGCACACCACCTACAGCCAAAATCAGCAAAGGATGCACAAGCAAAGACCACTCAGATGCAACAGATTTTCACTTAAAACAACTCTTATAATTGGCCTCTCTCCTGACTTTCCAGACAATAACTGAAAATATACTCGGGTGCTACACTCCCGCCTCCACAATGCTTTGTGACATGTTTTCCCCATTCCTACTGTCATTCAGCTTCTTTTCTAATCAAAGCTAATCCTCTTTATTCTTCTGCCTCTATCTCCTTTTTGGTGACACAGCCGCTATTAGCTGGAGACGTGTAAGGGAAAATAAGGTGGGAACAATAGAGGGGGGCGGGTGGCCTTGTGTGCCTGCTCTCGCATATCCAGGTAAATTAGCATTGGTCAGCACCGTGTCTGGTCTCAACAAAAGACAAGACAACAAAAGAAAAGACAAAAGTCTCACACACCCCCCCCCCCCCCATCAGCACAGGTGCTCACACAAAGGAAATGAGGTCACCAAGAGCTCATGATCCAGAACCTCTGAAGAAGTGGTTCTCTGCGAGAACACAAAACACCATGGGTGACATGGCACTAAAGGATCAAAAAAACAGAAGCTGAAATCAAAAATAAAAACAATACAACACAACATTTTTTTTTGCTCTGTCTGAGATGGTGAGGGGGTGGCACCAACTCTCGTCAACTTGTCAAAGCAAACAAACATACATAAATACTGTACATACAAACACAAAAGTTGTTTGCCAATATTTCAATTATGAGGGTGAAACAGATAAATTGCAACATATTTTCAGCTTTTTGTCATGAAGTAATACTGCTAAAAGACAGACAGGGAGTTATGAAGCATTAGTGAAGGCCGACTCAAGTCATCTCATGTGAATTCAGAGGCGTTTACATAAAGCTTTTATGTAGATGAGTCTTCAAATACAGCTCCCCTGGAAAAGGCTGAACTCTGATCTACATAAATACTTCTGAGCACCCATAAAAGCACAGCTCCCAGTGATTCCATCTGGCTCTGTAAGCTTATCATGAGGACCGCTGGCCTTCAATGCCAAAGTTGTCTTGCTATGTACTGTACAGTCCCACTAACCATCACTGTAGACTTGGCGTCGAAAGCCACTCTCTTGACCCTCTGGAATATTCCATCTCCGCCATAAGCCTGCGTAAGAGAGACAGACAGACAGACAGACAGACAGACAGACAGACAGACAAAGACAGGTACAGACAGAGAGAATGAGAAACCACAAGTGTGAGAGACAGAGAGAGAGAGAGAGAGAGAGAGAGAGAGAGAGAGAGAGAGAGAGGAAGGGTAAGACAACAAGAGAAGAGAGAGAGAGAGTGGTTATGTTGTTTTTTTAATGAGACCAAAGACTTTGCCCAGGGCAGTGCTGCGGACACAGCCAAACCAGACATGGCAGCGAGGTGAGCTGCCTGGCATCGCCGTAGGAACATGGTCAGCGGTCAACTCAGCTGGCAGGCCAGCTTTGTTTGGCCAAGTAAAAATAACCTTGGGAAAGATCCGGAACAGATGAACCTTTTTTTGTAGAAAATGTGGTTTTGTACACGAAACTAAACTTTCCAGTAAGTTTTGAGGGGGTGGTAAAGAAAATAAAACAGTAGGTGAAAGCTACAGTTCTGTTACCATTGTTATAACCAGTAATGACAGCATGTGCATGCTTTTCATCAGTTCAAATGTGCCACGTTTACATGGAAGGTGTGTGCGTGTGCGTGTGCGTGTGCGTGTGCGTGTGCGTGTGTGTGTGTGTGTGTCTCTTCTGTATATCTTACCGGTGCTGTGCCGTCCAGCACACTGTTAATGAAGTTCACCAGCTTCTCTATGGTGTCCATAGATTCAGTAGGCAGGAAGTACTGCTCATTAGAGGTGTTGAGGATGATGACGCTGGGGACTGTCACTTCACTGAGGAGACAAAAAAAAAAGGATGGCTATCACATCATCTCATTTCGGAGTTGCTAACGAGTAGCTTATTTCTGACAAGCCAGTAAAAGAATGTAAAGCTAGAACAATGCAACGCTTCAAACTTTCTGATATTCAAATACAATAGCATGTGCTCCCTGTAATCTAAGCGTACATTATATTTATTTTTTCTACAGTCTGACCACAGCCAGCAAAGTGGCTATTACGTTACCAAAATGACATACATCTGCAGGAACAGTCAATATGTTTCACACTGTACTTTCCAGGTGTCTATGAAGTCTAGATATATACACAAATCCTTTTTGTCCATTACATCTACATTAAACTGCTAGACAAAAGAGCCTTTAAGCTTTCTTCTTTGCTTTCTCAGGCACTGCCCAGAGATTTCTCAGAGATGACCGCTCTAAATCAAATAGCAAGATCAATCCACATACTGCATTGGTGACTTATGTGTTTTACCCAAATGCTTTGTATAAACAGCATGCATAGTTCATTGCCTATAACAGATGCTTTTGGACAGAACTTATTATAATTAATTAAATAAATAAAAGCATAATTATTTTCAGGTGCAATACATACATAACCAACTGGATATAAGTGAACAAGTAATTGGCATTCTATATCAATATTGATATAGTCATTAATAGATTATGCATTCTCTCTGAGGATTGTCAACTGAAAAAAGAAACACAGTACTGTTGTGTTTCGTCTCTATACTATACAAGAATTGAACACATCACCAAAACAATACACTGCACTGGAAATGATACACAAATATACACTTGGCAGTTGGCACTGAAAATGAATAACACAACGCGTATACACATGAATACATTCTATGACTGATAATCCAGTCAGATGTACATACACAGAGCTTTCCCACTGTTTTCTCTCTTGCATAGATCCACATCTTCAAAAAGTCAACCAAGGCTACACACAGAATGAGAATTTGCATGATTTTGGTCATTCTAACAGCAATTGAAGACACTTTGTATACCCCTGAGGACCTATTAGAGCCAAAAAACTCTAGGCGTGTTGGGTGAGTGTTGGGTCATCTATTTCTCTGTGACAGGAAACGGGAACATCAAAAACTCAGCTTTTCCAACTGCATGTTCCACCGAGGATTGCATGCGGCCGGGCATTCTGTGCCAAGTCCACTTGACAACAAGTGACTAAAGAAGCTTCAACACGCTAAAAGCACCGCTTCTGGCCAAAGAGATGGAAAAAAAGAGCAACTTTTTTTCATACTCGGTGGGCATTTGCCTCTCCAGTGAAAAAGTCGTGTCTGACTGTGAGCATGTGCATGCAACTCAGCAGGCACTCTGAATAATTCACAGGGGTGGTAATAGTTCAGCACAAACATAGCGTGTCCCCATGAATAGACAAGAGATGGGGGGTTTTATGGAGATCTTGGTTCTCTGCACGCAGCAATGTCTTCCTATCACAGATCAGATAGCAAGCACCGCAACCCTGTTTCCAGAGTGACTGCAGCGCTCCCTCGTGCGTTTCCGTGGGAACCTCAATGGCGTGCCATATGTGCTGTGCGAGAACCCTGCGAAGCCTTGATGATAATCTCATGTTCAAACAGACTCTGAGCGAGATGGAAAGCGCATATGATTTGGTTGGATTGAGCAGCTCGGCCGCAGGCTGCCGCATACAGTCCATGCCAGTGCAGTGTAATCTGTCTCTGTGTCTGTATGTGTGTGTGTGCATGTCTGACTGTCTAAATGTGTCATCCTGTTTGTGTGTGTGTGTGTGTGTGTGTGTGTTCATGCTTATAAATGGTGTGTGTGTATGTGTGTGTGTGTGTGTGTGTGTGTGTGTGTGTGCGTGTGTTTGCGTGTGTGTGCGTGTGTGTGCGTGTGTTGAGACAGAGTGTGGGTATGCGCGTGTCCAAGCTGGCAGAGGGGTGGCAGGCAGTGAATATAAAAGGCATCAGATTTGACTCAGACCAAGATCCCAGAGGAGCGGATTAGTGGCCATTGACAGGCCGAGGGATTTCATTCCTCAAAGGAGGGCAATTAATCCTGGAGCTGCGGAGCCTTTCACTCAAGAGTGAGAGAGCACAGCTGCCATGATAAACGTGGTGTGGTCCTCCATCGCCTCCGTAGGACTATTGAGAAGGCGTTGCTCTGCCGGGCACATGAAGAACCATGCCAGTAGCATTGCCGGCACTCGGTCACGTGATCTTTCTTGAATTTCCCCTTGGGGATCAATAAAGTATCTATCTATCTATCTATCTATCTATCTATCATACAAGCACACTGTAAAGTGGTCAAAAAGTCATATACTTCATACCCAAGGTGGTGCACATCGGCAAATGAGCAAATAATTGGCCAATGAACGAGAGACAAAAAACATTAATTGTTTCTGAAAATCTAAAACAATATGAAATTTTTTCAATTGTTTGCCTTTTTCAAAATATACTCAAACCACAAACCGCCACAAACTACACAAACCCTTGCTATGAAGATACAGTGTGCTATATCACACGTTTGGTACGCCCCATGTTTCAATTCACTGTGAATTATCCTTATTTGCTTCAGTGATTCATATAAAAAAGCTTTAACTGGCTACACTGTCCTTTACTTCCACTCTGACACCCAACAGACCAACACACAGTGCAGCTATAGGACTCTGCTGCAGGGCCAGGAGCTTGATTGTTTTGTGTTCCATTTCAAAGTTCAAAGGAGTGCATGTTCGCATATTCAGCAGTCATTTCAGATTTTAATGCATTTATTTGCCTCAGTGGTTCAAATAAAGAGCTTTCATAATTTTCACCCACACTCACACGCTCACACACAAACATGAGATACATATATAAGCTCTTTTAAATGGTATCCCCTAAAGGAGCCCAATAGTATCAGGCTCAGAGTCTGGCTCCTCTCTGTGGTCGGAGGCTAATTAAAAGTGGGGGAGTCAGAAATAAGAGTCTTCGAGCTCCACGCCCTGCCAACGCCAGGCTGTTCCACACAGCGAGAGCGCCGACACTACCCGCCCCCGTGCCACCCGACCCGTAGTACCATCCACACCACCATCTAACCTCCGGTCCCATGGAGACCACTTCAAAGAGTGGGGCCTCTCATCACCACGGCGATTTGAGACATTCATTACTCTGCCACCTACGAACACGCTCCACAACCACTGATCCAGTGGCCTAGCATGGTTCCACTTTACGGAGCAAGACTTCCATCATTACCAGAGTCTCTTTCCCTCTTTCCTGCATTCATTATACAGTACACCTCCTCCCAAAACAGCAGACGAAGCCCTGACCTTACGCACTTCACCTCACACAAAGCAGCCAGCTGCAGACCACACCGTGTGCCAACACACTCCTCCGCTACCTCCTAACTATGACAATAAATATAACCTTAACGGGAAGTGGAGAAAAGCCATGTCTCTAGCTCATCCTGTAGACTACATAATTACCTGCTTACAGCCACAACAAACTTCATTCCAAGTTGTACTTTGAATCTATGGGTCATTACTCTCATCTCAGACGGGTGCAGCCACAGTGAAGCCTCCCCCGGTTAGAGCCTGTTTTTGATACGAGAGTTGGAGGGCGGAGGCGGCAGCCGCACGCAGAGGACAGAGATGGTACTCACCCCATGATGAGTCCATTGATGTAGTCGTTTCCTTCCATGTGGCCAAATTGGAAATCCCTGCAAAGAGAGAGAGACGACTGGTGTCAATCACATGCCTGCAATCTAAAACCAAATTTAACACTAATGCTGAAATTCATCGCACACAACCCTGAGCTTTTGTATTATAAACACAACAAGCCTGAGGGGCAGTCGTGGCCTACTGGTTAGGGCTTCGGGCTTGGAACTGGAGGGTTGCTGGTTCGATCCCTGACCAGTAGGAACGGCTGAAGTGCCCTTGAGCAAGGCACCTAACCCCTCACTGCTCCCTGAGCGCCACTGTAGCAGGCAGCTGTAGCAGGCAGCTCACTGCTTCGGGACTAGTGTGTGCTTCACCTCACTGTGTGTTCACTGTGTGCTGAGTGTGTTTCACTAATTCACGGATTGGGATAAATGCAGAGACAAAATTTCCCTCACGGGATCAAAAGAGTATACATACTTATACCATGTTTAGTATACTGACAGAAACCCTGGCCACACATTGCTCATGAGGATAAAATAATTGAATACCACTGAACATCATTGTTCAATATCCAAGCACCATCTAAGTGGGCAGCGGAGCTCTCTGAGCTTTGCCATGTCTATTGTGTGACACCTACATTCAGAACTATTGTCACATCTCTATCGGCCTTCATCTCTCTCTGGGGTCATTTATCCATACTATACAGTTGGGCAGAATTCAATCTGTGTCTCACTGTCTAGGAGAATGGTCCGTCGTGGAAGTGTTTCTCTCTTTCTCGTCTTTTTCTCTTCTTTTCTTTTTTATACTATGCAGCCCGCAAGGCTGATTACCGAAGCTTGGGTATATCAACTGCCCTCATATTTGATCTTATCTAAAGACATCATGCTGACTCCCCTGAGTTTGCAACAGTATATTCGTGCATTCTCAATTGGAGAAAGGAAAGAGAGATACATAAAGACATTTGAAAATCACTGTTATCAAGGGAGAGTGCTCATGTTCAGAAAGCCTCTGTCTCCAGAGATAATACCAAGAGAATATGACACACAATTTCCATACACTTTACGCATTGGTGTGCTACTTTATGGGTCTGTGTTTACCTCAGTATATTCCACATTGTGGTTACATTACATCTTTTTCAAATACCTTAGATAGCTGCAGACATTTGTACTTGGAAGTTCATCATATTTGATTAGCATATAAATAAATGTACTTCAGCATTAAGTTTGTGGCCCGGGGATGATGAGAAAGCCTTTCCCAAGCTTGGAATGTCTGAAGTTACATTCTGTTGAGTTGCACTGAGTTGCACTACACAGCCTAGAGTCCCAATATTAGCGGCAGTATTTGGAGTATGAGTGTGCATATATGCATTATGTATTTATTAACCCTCCATATCTATCCACCATATTCATTTTCCTCCTACTCCCGCCTTCCCTGCTAGGCATCGAAGGGCCATATTCACACACACACACACACACACACACACTAACAAACATCACAAACATCTTTAAAAGACTCTGCATTCTGCATTCAGTAATAGCCTGGGCTATGTTGGGATAAAATGCACACTGCCCACCCCCCCACCCCCCCCCCCACCCACACACACACACACACACACACACACACAGCCCCCCACACAGCCCCCATTACCCAGTCACACCCACTGCCTAATTCACTTGAAATCTAATGGTTGGTTGGCAGGCTCAGTTCCCTGCACACACACACACACACATGCACACACAAACACACTTTGAAGGGATTTTGTGTGACTGCTTGATGCAATTAAGTACAGCCTACGATGCTCAGTTGCATTAAAAATCAAGAAGCAGACATCTTACATACAGAAAAGGGAGAAAGAAAAAGAGGGGACTAGAGAGAATGAGAGATACAATCAAATGATGGGTGGCAAAACAGAGGCAGCATAATGGCTGAACTACAGTCTGGTCTATTGCAATGGCTTGTGATGGAACCAACTGGAAAAAGAGACACATCACTATGATTGGAGAGAATAAACATTCACTGCTGCATCTTGTAACCATCAGAGGCCAGTAACAAACAGTTACAGATTCCAGGAAAAAATCTCCACAAGGTATCTGGCCAAGTATATAACAGTGGAGACAAAAGCTCCGCCTCCTTTGATGAATCACCAAAACTGAAGAAGCTACTGCTGAGATGTGTCCCTTCATTCTCTCTTACTTTTCAGACAGAGAGGAGAGACTTCTAAAGTGTGGACATGTTTTCTGACTTTCGTGAGAAGTGGCTAGTGGCCAGCAGGTCTTACAGAATGAACAACAAACAGGCTGTTGGCTTTGGAGGAGAGCAGAGGGTGGTTGTGGACCTACTGCATTGAAAGGGATTGGAAACGAGGACTATGAAATATTCTTGTCAAATATCCGCTCAAACCTATGCATACCAACAATTATGGCACTTGACATTTCAAAGGGACCATTTGATCAGCTTGACGACACAAGCCATCAGGCCAACAACAGTATGTGGCCATTATATTTTTAGAACACAATGGGTTCTAGCGAGTGAGGCTTAAGACAACCCAGAGAACTGTTTCGAAAAGGCAAATATTATGTGACTCCTACGCTCCATGCTAACATAGACATTTCAGTGCTCTCACAAAGCAACCTTTTGATGACGGCAGATGCAAATGAAGTTGAGGCCAGGTGAGTTTCTTCCTCTCCATGACTCACTACATGGTGGCTTACCTGTTGAAGTGATCTCTGTACTCTGTGGACACCCTCTGAATAAGATTCTTCAGCCTGACAGAGACAGTGGTAGGATGGTGGAGAGAGAGAGAGGGGGAGAGAGAGAAAAGAGAATGAAAGAGATGTCACAATCCAAACCCATGCCTTTGAAAGAGCAATATGCTTCAATTTGGCCCATATCCATTCCGAAAAGAGCCTTAGAGGACATGCTTGCATCGGAGAGCCAACTCCTGGTTTCCATGACAGCGAAGGTGTTTGTCATTTGTCACAGGGTGAGCAAGCACTTAAAGCTGCCTCTCACCTGGTGCTGTCCTCTGCATGCTCCTTCTCATCAATGATGGCAATCGCCACCAATTTACCTGAAACAAAATAAGTAGACCATAAGTCAGAAAAGTGGAAAAAACAGTTCACCTTATACTTGATACAAAGGCTCAACATATATATATATATATATATATATATAAATCAGCTTGCTAGGGAGAGCACATTCTGCATTACCACAGTATTAATCTTAACACCTATTTTCATCAGACCTTGTAAAATAAAACATGAATTTTGAGTCTGTTGCCATAGCCTGAAGCAGGCGAGTCTGGTTCCCATGGAACCAATGAAATGTGCAAGTAGGTCTTTATCGTAATCCCCAAGTGGAGGCAGAACTGTTGGCCAACTCAAGGGCACTGTTATATAGACTGAAAGATGGACGATTACGCTTGCATAAAAAATATTTGGAATTATTACAGTATACGGCTCTTCACAATGCAGGTAGAACGCTCCATTGACTTGAATGGGATTTCCCAAAGTTCTACCGGTCATTATTTTTGCCTGAAGACCTCTAAATAATGACCGCTGTCAATGGCAACGGATCTCATTCAAATGTGAAGGCAGACGGTTGATCAGCTCTGTTCTAAAGAACGTTTGATTCAAGTTCAGCGTGTGTTGCGAACTATTTGTTTCTCAGGAAAAGCCACAACGAAACGGTAACAAATAAATGTAAAGAGACATATCGTGGAGTTTATTTTTTCGTTTTGGCAAGTAGCCATATAATAAGCGGGATAATGTATAGAACGCCAGTCATTATTGGGAAAATAAGTCCCTTCAGGGTGAAGCAAGACCCCTCCGCTGGCACGTCGGGGTCCGGTTCGCCCTGTCGGGACTTATAATGACCGGCGTTCTATACATTGTTAAGTATTCCTTGAAGGATCAATGCTGCCATGACAATACCACACCTGTCTCTCCCAGTTCATAGAGTGTGAAGCCATCAATCGGGAGGTAACCCTGGAAACGCTCCCTGTTCACCCACGAAGACAGGCTGCCATCTTCATATTCTGAGACAAGAGGCAGGCAAGGAGAAACAAAAAAGGAAAATCTTTATTATTCCTGTGATGCATACACATAGTGAAACATACAAAAATAACATGCATTTCCAACAAATGACAAAAAGCAAACTGAAAATTCTGACAAATTCAATAACTAACAACTGCATGTCTGAAATATTAAAAGAACACTGCCAACAATGTCTCACAGACATACAATAAATACTAACCAAGAAAACCCAGAATCAAATTTATATTCAAAATCAATAACAAACATTCTTTGTTGCACAGTGGAGGCTTACGCTGGTCTGAATTTTTACTAAGGGGAAGAAGAATGTGTAGCCATACTCAACATTTGGACCACCTACTGGGGATGCAGAGCAACTCATCTATGGGCCAACTTTCACCAAGTGTGCCAACAAATGTTTGCCTTTGGGTAAGACGGTTGGAAAAGACATGAGGCTAATGAATGAGTGTCTGTGTGAAGGGCACCCAATACCAAAGATAGATTAGTCAAACAGAAACCTTTGCTCATGGGTGATTGTTAAAGGCAAGATTCAATATCTGTAGACCATTTAATGGGACTGCAAGACACTCAGCCACACAACATGGTTGTTTAGGCACTGAACTACTGCATTCTAAAAAGTTCCATTTATTTTTTGGACTACCAATAACAACTTATTTTTTCAACAGGAAATAATAAGGGCCAACTTTATATACAATGTTAACAATGGCTATTTTTGCATGTCAGAAAAATGATAATTCTAGAGTGAAGTCAAAATTATTTCCCAGCAGATGTTGCAGTCAAAACACATCAACTTAATGTAATCAGTTTTCAGACCACAGAGTAAAATAAAAAAAGTCAATGTAATAAATGCTAACTGGACGCTGAAGAGTAAACAGACATGCTGTTGTGGCAGGCAATCAGATGCAGCAGATGCCAAACTCAGTGAGTCAGGTTCATTTGACATGCACCCATTGCAGAGAGTGAAGTATGGCTCTAGAGTATCATCTTAAGGATGAATAGAAGATAGCTATATTAAGATATAAAAGATATATTGCATAGGTGAAAGTGCAGAGTTTCTGAAAACCTATGTGACACTCTGTCAAACATCGTCAAATATTCATACCTGGCTCTGTGAGAAAGTCTAATCCCAGAACAATGACACATGTGGGACAATTGAGATAATCTATTTAGACAAGATCAGACCTTATTAAGACGATGCTTCCTTGCAGCCGACAGTGGCCCAAACATAAACAATGAGCACATCTGACAGGCAAGTATGTCTCAAAAGAGAAACTGTCGTGACTCTCCCCACTGAAGCTTGTTTTTGGAGAGATAAAACTGAAAATCAAATGACAAAGAGGTGAAACGACCATTCTTAGGTTGGATATGAAATAAGATATGACAAGGAATTCACTACAGTGTCATCTCCCCATAGAGAATCACACAAGATGTGAAGTGTCCATATTTTTTAGGCTTGAAAATGAATCTCAGAAGACTTAACCATCCAGTGCCATCCCCATCTGCAACATCCTGCCAAGGGTAGTAGATCAACCAAGTACCTTATGATATTAGAGAAGCTGCTCATTCATAGTGAGACAGATACTGCAAATGCCATTATAAACTTTGTTGAAATGGCATCAGTGGAATAACAAAAAATGGTAAATATCCTGTTGAGTAGATGAACTTTAAGTTTTCCTTTATCTCTCTCTGTCTACTGATTTTTAATGTGTTTGCCCAACGCTCCACCCCTTCATTACGCAGTCATAGATGTCAGAGGACAGGATAGTCAGGGAGGGACACAAACGCTGGCACACGCACACACGCCCACACCCAGACTGAATCACTTTCACCTTGGAACAAATTAGTTCTACTGCTGCCTCTAGCCTCGACACACATCTACACCATCACAAGGGCACACTACACAAACACACATTACACACACACACACACATACAGACACACACACACACAAACAGTGAGACAGGCAGAGCTAACTATTAGGCTGTCAGAGGCTGGGAGGCCATGGCTCTTCTGATGGACAAAGCACAACGATGACAATGGAGTCTTCAGTCTCTCAGTGTAGGCAGTAACCCATAGTTGGGGAGTTTGGGGGGGGTCTGGCCCCCCTGATTAGGACCTGGACACCCCCAGACTGGGGGTCTTGGGGATTGCATTATTCAATTATTCTTATGTAATGTAAATTGCATTTCTGTCCCTCCCAAACTGCGTTAAAATGGTGTTTAGCAGCCATAATTTCAAAAACGCTACTAATATGCTATGCACATGTAATGTGTGAATTTTGTCAGTGAAAATGCCAATGCTTCACATGTAAAGCACTGAGCTGCATTCTGTGTATGAAAGGTGCTATACAAATAAAGTTTATTATTATTATTATTATTATTATTATTATTATTATTATAACTGTAGGCTACTCATTCTCTATTAACATTCATGCTTACCTGACTGTGTGTAGATGTAGCATGTCTTAGTTACTCGACTCGTGGTGTTCACTACATTTAATACACACAAGTGTATTACACTACTGACATTTGAGTTGAAAAGAACAAACTGCCTTTTAATATGCACAGTCGACCCCCCCAGCATTAGTACCGAAACCAGCCATCCACTGATAGGGATATTCTACCAAGATCTGGGGGGTTGGTTGTCTTGACACCAGGGTGACATAGATGCCCTGATACTTATTATTGTATTAGCAAATACCAAGGGGAAGTGTTGCACTAAAGGCATATTTGAAAAGAACTGTGTCATTCCCCTCTTACAAGAATCCATGTAACGAAGGCCTTACATATATTGTATCCTTGCCATTGCTGTGAACGTATGAAAACTCTGTTTCCCTTTCCTCCTCAGTGAGATAGAGTGTTTAAGCGACTTACATAATGCAATAAAAAAATATATATTTCAGAATTTCCCTAAAAGCTCCTGCATTAGTCAGTATGTAATAATATCTAATTCCAGCATAACATCATAGTGCTTCAGATTCACCCATTCCAAGTGGTAAAAAATGTATGGGCTCCCATGCTTGCAGCTTATTCTGCTCTACGCTGCTGCAGGACTTTAAGTTTGCTACGTACAGAGAAACAGTCAAAGCTTGGTTGGGTTTATGTCAAACAGGATTAACAAAAACCTGGCCCTGCTGCATCTGAACAGCAAACGGGAGGCTTTTCTTTTAATATGATACAATACTGCCATGTGATAAAAAATTACTCTTTCAAGGGTTCATGCTAACCCCACTCTTTTCTGCATGTTGTAGATACACATAGTCCTAGGACACAGCAAAGGACACAGCAGTAAAACAAGACCCTGTGAACTTCTAGGCACTTCTTTTGATACCTCAAATAAGGGAAACACATGCCTAAGTGCCATCTCATTTCAGGAGTTAATTTTATTGCCAACAGATCATGCTACCTAGGTCATTCTATATGGCTATCTGCAAATGCAGTAAAAGTGATATAAAAACAACACAGAAAGCAATTATGTTCTATGCAAACTTTTATCATACTTGAGGTCCTGTGCAAATCATCCTGTTCTCCTCTGACAGGAAGCTAACCTAGTCCACTAGTGGCCATTGCATCAACCGTGGGAAAAGAAAGACAAACCACCTCAAGCTGTCAGCTACCTCATCCAGGTAAAAATAATTCTATACAAAACAGAGGCATATGTTGTATTAACTTAGTATTGTCTAATAAAAGGTCTAGAACTAGACTACTGGTCTTGTGGATATTAATTTGTTTACTGCACTGATAGGTCATTTTGCGTACGATTTGCCTGGTCACAAAACTGGGCAAACAATGTTAAGCCTATGATATTGGCATGGAATGTTACATATTAATATAAATGAACGTAATTGTTCTGTGTATAACAGTTTTTACTGTATTTTGTTCACACTGCATATGAATACTAATATGTATATGTCAGATCTCCCAAGGGTTTGGTGGTGTGCTTTCCTGTCTGCTCTCTTTTCGCCATGGCAACAATAGACGGACAAGAGGCTCTGCATATCTCAGTGGTGGAGAACAGAGTTCGAGGCGGGATGTGGGTGGTGAGGGTTCAATGCGATGACCCTTTCCTGTTAGGTTTCCTGTGGCGAAAGGAACCTTTCTGGAACCAAGAGGTGAAGCAGACGGACATAATAGTAGGGGCCTGGCCATCCAAAGTGCTCGAGTTTGTGCTCCGAGCCCAGCACAGAGCTTGGGGGCTGGACAACTCACACTACTGGGGGCCCTTTGTGACGGGACTGTGTCTGGACGCTGTATTCTTCCGATTCTCCCTACCACCTGAGGTACTGGAGAAAGGCTTGCTGAAGGCGATGCAGGAGAGTGGAGGAGAACTGGTGCTCTACCGCTAACATGAGATATCTTCCACACTGGCCATAATATTCATGGACTGGCCCTGTGCATGGGCTATGTATGCAGGTCATTAACCAAATTTAAATGGAGGCTATGACTGACTTAGTGCCAAAAAAAGACTAATTATGCTAGAAACTGGCACAACACATGTTAAAGGTAAAACAAGGATTTACTGATAATACGCATCTGTTCTGCAATCTTGTCTCACAGCTTTGAAATGATTGATTGAGTCTAGTTATTCATGATTACTGTGTTGAATTTCTTATAAGATATTTCGGTCAGTGGAGGAACTCTCAGTGGTGTATGTTTATTGTTTTTATAGCTTCTACGGTTATCCATTTTCTTTATCTAATTAATCTAACATTATTTTACCTTAATACACAACCTGCAGTCCTAAATAAAATAAAAAGGTCTCTGGACCAGTATGTCATGGAACAGAGGTTTGAGGTAAGTGTGTGGAAACCATGTGAGGAGAGAATGACTAAGGCAGAAAGAATAATTCCACCACTGCTGAAGTGCTTTGGATAGAGCCACACTATCATTTCACCTTGGGCTGTGCCGTTTCCCTAAGACACAGAAGGTTCCCCGCTGAAAAGAGAAGGTTACACACCAGATAAATCACAGCCTGTACTGGGAAAGTTCAGCACAGAGTGGCAGCATTCTATTTAGGGTTTCTATGCATCAATGCAATGCCTCGCTCTCCCTGACTCACACATCAGCATGTTTGTGAATGCGTGGGCGTACTGTATGCACAGGGGCATATCAAAATTTGTGTGTATGCCATAAACTATTTTTATACTTGGTCAAAATCCTGTAAGCTTCAGCTTTGGCACACTGGCACCTTTGCATTTCAAGAGGTTCAAACATTGTCGACACAAACTAATTTCAGCAGATCATTCCCAGTGGCCAAATATGCAATTCATCCTTGCTCTTGTTCATCTCTATGAATTCTGAGTGGATTTCTCTACTACAGTAACAGACTAACCACAGGTCCAACAAAAATCTGAACCGTGTGGCTCCATGACAGAGTCTCGGATCATACCAATGAGCAAACAGACAAAACACACACAAACACCAGTGTGAACATGGGTCAAAGAGGACAAAGGGTTAGCACTAGCCTGTAATTTAGCTAAAGCCAGCTGACAGGGAGGCCTACCATGGTGGAAAACACACATATAGCACTTAAAATCGGACCGCATTCACATAGGCTTTCTAGGCTGTTTCAGGTCAGATATTCAATTATTGCAGCATCACTAGAGTCCATGCATTTATGCTTTCATGTGTGTAGTGAAAAGAGGTTGATTTCAGAGAAAATGTGAATGCTTATGAGTCACATGAGGATGCTATCTCAAGAAACGTTTTTGTGAGAAGAAAATTACTCACGATCATATGTGAAGTAGCTGCCATCTTTGAAGACCACCACAGAGGGCAACTCAGGCAAAGTAACAGTCTGATGACAAAAAGAGAGTGAAAGAACTTTAGCAGTAAATGAGCACCGGTATGTTTGGCTGGAAGGATGTCAAGAGCCCAAAACATTTCATTTCAGTGAAATAGGACAAATTCAAAAGAGGATTGTGAATGATGACACTTAAGTGCACCTCATGGTAACTCACCTCAGGTAAAACGTCCTCTAAGGCAGAGAAGAAGTAAGTGTAGACGATCAGCTCAGATGCCACCTCAATGTACTTCTCCTGGAATCAGGAAATAGAGGTGAGACCAGGGTCATGTATCCGTTTTCTGACGCAGTCCTCACTACCTCTTAGTCAAGGCATAGGCCCAAGTAAATCACAAAATAATGAGGCATCGAAGAGCTACGGCTGATTTTCTGAAATGTTGCTTTGGCCATGACTGAGTTATAGGCACTGTCTCTCACATCAGCATCATTTTATGGCCAATCTGTCACAGTTGTTGGGAAGCTCTGGTGACAGTGCTTTGCAAACCGCGACGTGCTCGCCTTTATCCCAAGCTGCCACAGCACCCTACTGCAGGGCCACTTTATGGCCCAATCAATAAATGCAATTTTCACTGCGGGGCACATACAGAAACACAATGCCTAGGGTACACAGACGTTACAAATATCAGCCAACATCTCCTATTCATTTTCAAACTGGTTTCTCTCTTTCATTGTCAGAGAAGAGCTAAACATGTCTGACTTGAAATAATCTGCGTGCAATGCAATCTTCCTCCTGAATTCTATATTAGATTTCAGAAGTCCATGATGGGGGACTTGTTTGCCTTGATAAGGAGGACACACACACACACACACACACACACACACACACACACACACACACACACACACACACACACACACACACACACACACACACACACACACACACACACACACACACACACACACACACACACACACACACACACACACACACACACACACACACCAAGTGCCAGAGCTGCCATTAGCTGCAAGGATCAGTCAGCTACTGACATCGCCATCATGCATGATTCATGACCACAGTGGGGGAGGGAACAGACAAGTGTGTCCACTCTGTGACATGAGAGCATGGGCATAGCATTAGAAAAATCTATAGACGGAGCCCTGGTACAAAGCCATTGATCATTCTGAGGGGGGTATGGAATACGCAAAAAGGAATAGGTTTTATATATGTGTCTGATAATGACCAGGGATGTATAATAAACTGACCCAACGGGCTCTGGACAAAAGCAGTAAGCCCCGCACTCTGTCACTACGTTTAAGAAAACACTGTCTACAGTGTACCCAACAGTCAGTCCCTTCAACACAATTTTAACAAAAGGTCATTTAAGCAGAGTTTCTTCAAATACTTCATAGATTTATTGCTAACATTTGTTTCCTAAATATAGCAACCACAACAAAATGTTGGAGCGTGTCATAATGGGCTATTTTTCTAATGACCTGCCAGCTGTTGCTTCCAACTATTACAGGCTTACTTTCAGCGGTGACTCCCCACCGATGTAAACGAACAGCACATCGTGCCTCTTCATGACGTGCTCAAACATCTGCTTGCTTGGCAGGGGGCGCACAGCTGGCCTAAAATAGAGAGGGAATAAGATAAAATCAGAAAGCAGAACAAAGAGACACTGGTTGCACCTACAATATCCAAGCTGTACAAAACGATGGGGGGGAAATGATGAACACTTGACTGGTGTAACCAGTACCATGTGACACTGGCTGGAACACAATAGTCAATACTGTTACTCTTGATACTCTAGCTCCATCTGGTGGACAGCTGTGGCAAAAATACATGTATAAGCATACAATGTGACAATATGGGTAATTCTGTATTTTAGTGTTACATTGTTTTCTTCCACATGTAGACAGTCATATTTAACATCATCACATATTAGGATTGTGCACAACAATAAATAAAAGTGAAACACCCATGACATTTACAGTATCTGATATCTGACACACTTCTAATTCCACTCAATTTGAACCAATTTGATCATATTTGTTTAACTTACCCCCTTAAAACAGTGACAGTTTATCTCCAGGGGCTTATAGTACTAATAAATGACAAATTAATTCATTTTATATCACATATGTGCATCTGGATGACACATTTAGGCATTCTTCAGCACCAAGTTAAATGATAAACTAGTGTCCAGAATGATGAAAAGCCTGCTAGCCTTACCCAGCGACCCTGTTAGCGAATTCTATGATGTCATCTTTGGTCCTTGGCCCTTTGTAATTATAGGCCATATCTCCTTTAAGCCTGCGATGCAGATTGAGATGGACACAGACAGGGAGCAGAGGGGAATGGGAGGCAGAGGAGGAGGGGGGAGGAGAATGAGACATAATGAGAAGGTCTATTCAATTCTCTATTGAGCTTGACAAGAACAACCTTATATAACCTTGCGTGAGTAGATTAAAACTAAATTCACCCCTTTAGGATACTTCTGGACACCAGAAAAAGAGAATAGACAATTGAACAGTGAGAGAGCAGTAAAGAGAGTAGACAATTGAACAGTGAAAAGCCAGGAACAAAACGCCTTTCCTGTCATTTAGTTGCAAATGTAAGTGGCTGAACTTCACTAAAGGCTACCGAGACTTTGCATGGAATTGTGTTCCATGGTCAAATAAAATGACAATTGAGCTTTTTGGCAACAAAGACTCTTTATTTTATTTAAATTATGGGCAAAGGGCAGTCACTCAAAGAGCAAAGTGTCTGATACATAAATACTAAAGCTATGGAATGGCATGTGGGACCATTGAGCTGACACACCAAGGTTTTTTCTTTGTTTCTTGCCCATGACATTACATTAGCCAGCAGATTTTGACTCATTAAATCGGCTTTAGTTAGACTTTGCTTTTTTCCCACTATTTAAATTAGGGCCCAAGGAGTGTTTAGTGTACTGTACATAGAAGGACGACTATAATGAAAGAGCCCCATGCCTACTGTTATGGTGGAGGGTTTGTGATGTTGTAGGGATGCTTTCCCTCAAAAGGCCCTGGGAACCTTATTATGGTGCATGGTACCATAAACTCAATGAAATACCTAGACATTTAAAATTGAAATCAGTCTTCCTCTGTCAAGACACTAAACGTGGGTCAGTACTGGATCATCTAGCAGGTCAATAATGCAAAACATAGGTCAAGATCAGCTCTAAGCTACTGTGCATAGAAAACCATTAAAAAAATTATACAGAAAACTTGTGGGGTGATCTAGAACAGTGATTCTTAAACTAGGGGTCGCGACCCCAAATGGGGTCACCAAAAACTTCCGTGGGGTCGCGGTTTAGGTTTTAGGTTTAGTTTATTAGGTGAAACAAAGGAAAATAATATTGGCCTTTTCTGCCTTTTTCTTATTTATACGCAGTTAAGAGAAGAGAGAGAAATGTTTTCGTCTTTCAACGAGATCTGGTTCAGTCTATGGGCTACTGGTCCGCTGATAGAAACAATGTAACTATCTGCTCCCACTATGCAAACTCAACTTGTTCCCGCTATTTTATGTAAAACAAAACAAAAGACATAGGTAGCCTACTAGCCAAAATGGACAGGTGGCTGCTTAAAAAATTGAACAAAAGCTCCGAAGTGCAATCTACCTGTGCGTCTACTCCTCCGTGATCCTCAGATGGGACAAGTCTACAGGCCGGTGAGAATAAAAAAGAACAAACGGCGCGTCGGCTTTATCAGAAAGAATTTCTGAAATATGCATTCACTTGCCAAGTTAAAGATAACCTCGACCACCCACAATGTGTGATTTGCGGCGATGTTCTGGCGAATGAGAGCTTAAAACCTGTCAAAATGAAACGACATCTCAAAATACAGATGTCGGCTCAGCACCGTGGAGGAAAATCTCCTTGTCGCCGTATGCAGCATTCCTCCTAGAATTAACTTGCTATGTTCACGGAAGCATGCCCACCCTTCCCATTGAAATTGTTAAAGATAGTAAACCAGAAAAGGGAAATAAAAAAATATTGTTATTGTTATCGCCATAAATATAATTAATGTAATGTTGTAGGCCTAATGCTGCATGTGTAGGCTGATCGAATGTATAAAAGAATTTTGTATCTGCTGGATCTGGGGGATGTAGAGATCTGAGGAGATTCCATGAATAGTGTCAAATTCCCTGCTTTGTATTCTCCAACATTATGTGAAGTTATTGGAGAGCTGTTTTTATTGGCAAAGGGAGGTTTTACATAAGTATTAAGTATTAAATACAAGGGTGCCAATAATTGTGGAACATCTGTTTTTGTTAAAAATAATAATAATAATTTCTTGATCCGTTTTTTTTCTTAGAATACTTTTGCTCCCACATTGTTTTCAATGCGAGCTAGATCACCAAAATATGTTTTTTATACCTCTTTTACATATCTTTACCACGATCAAACTGAAAGAAAATCTCCACTTCCAGAGAAAAAAAGTCAACAGCACACACGTATGAGAACCAAAAACAGGCCCATTATTTTTTCACTGTACAATAGATACATATAACAGCCAGAGCCTTTGAACAAAACAACTCCACCAAATTGTTTTCATTGTTTCCAGGGTAATGCCACTCCGCTTAAACTAGATGTGATGGATGCCAGGACTCTGCTGATACCCTTAAGGAGTATTTGCTAGGGTAACATGCATAAACAAAGATTATTCTTGCCCTGTCTGCCAGCCTAATGAGGGAGAAAAGAAGTGATCCCCCTTGTCCTCCCAACCAGCAGCCCTAAAGCCATTTTCCCTGAAGGCCTGGCATTAAATAGTCCCCTGAGTATATTTTATTCTGATCTCACTTTGAAGGGAACTCGGCTAAAAACATATTAAAGCCCCTGCTGAAGTAGACATCTGCGGGTCTGATACAGCTATGTGAGGTGGATGGCCTAATTACTTTATTTCAGAAGGAACAGGGAGAAAACAGGCTCCAAACCATTTTTTGCACAAAAAGGCCTTCATAATTATAACGCACATTAACCCTTTCATCTCAAAGCTAAATGGGGTATGGACTACAAACCTGTAATATATAGGAGGAAATTAAAGAGTTAACTGGATCGGGTTGGGTGGTCAGGCATGAATAACTGCTGCGCTAGAGGGTACCAATTTACTCCAGACTGAATGTCTTATATTTTAGTCATAATAAGGGTGTGTTTGCCTCTCTAGCCTTTCATTTTTATGTTATGCACTATCTGTACTCAGATATTGTTGTAAGTCTCACATTATGTCAATTCTATCATTATGTGAGACAATAAAGCTTTTATAATCCACCTATATTATATACCGTTCACTTGTCAACAGTGTATTCATTGAGATCAGATACAAATGTTTATATTCAATTATGTCCATTATGCTTGTATTACAATGTGAAATAAAGAAGAAAAAAAAAGATACAAAGTCTAAATCAATTTCTATAATTGTTTTTCAGTGTGTTCTGTGTCATGTTCTGAAAACCTTCAAAAACTAATGAAACTACTCCAAACTTATGGTAATCAATAAAAAATGATCAGACTTTTAAGATAAGAGGAGCATACTTGTCTGTCTGCAATCTAAATACACGAGGACACAAATTGGGTTTCTCTTCCTTCCTTAGGCTCCAACTTGCAAACAAAATTAGTTTCCCCATCAGGCCCAATGGGGTCCGCTGGGTAAGTAGCAATAACACCTCATTCCCGAAGCAAGAGAACCGAGGATTGCGTAAGCAGAGCCCTCAAGGGCCATTCTCATTACAGCATCTGCAACACCCCAGAGTCACCAGCCCCAGTAGTAGCTCCTGAAATGTGTCACTGTGAGTTGAAGCCAGTTTCTAAAGTCAAGCAAAAACTCCCGTGGGCACAGGCATGTGTAGATTCTTTAAATTTGCATTTAAAATGGCAAAGGTCGCCCAGAATTCACATGGATTGGTTGAATTTGCGTTAATTGTTGTGATCGCAACATCACAAATTCCTGGAGGGACTGATAATATACACAAAAGCAAACACACACATGCACACACTCATTTACATATACAAAAGTTGCAAGAGTAGGGGATGGAGTAGGAGATGGAGACAAATTGACAAGCGTGATTTATTTTTGCGCAGAGAATGTTCAGGACTGAGCCGTGGTCATATATTGTACCGCTATGTGGTGCATCTAGTTTTTCAATGTTTTACCAGTGTTATATTATCTACAAATGATTTATGTGAAAATGCACTCCTACCCCACCCCTCACAATTATTGGCAATATAGTACTCACAGTTTGATTGTTGGATATCCTCGCACACCAAATTCTGAAGCCATACCTAGTAACAGAAAACATGTGCATGAATTATCTATATTGGAGGACACCTTTCCACAAACATGCCAAGAGGTACAACAATAATTGAATGATTAAAGTCAGAAGTGTAAGACAGTAGTTCAAAAACCACTGATTTCTTCATTTAATGCAACAGCATAGTGAAATATTTTCTTACATTTTTGACGCAATGTGATCCAACCCAAACCACAGAACACGACAGTTTGTGTAGTAATGTGTTCAGTAATGTGCAGTAATGTGTTCTACAAATTAGCTATACATCACAATTTGGAAGGGATAAAACATGTGTTACCTGTAAAAACACCTCAAAAAGTTGCAGATCACCGTTTACTGTTGCTTTAAAAGGCCTATATGTATGATTTAAAATAGGGATGCATGATATTATTGGTAGGCAGACGGCAGACGACCACATAGGAATTGTATTATCGGCATGGGCAGATATGAAACTTGAGATGTAAATGTTTAATCATATCTCACATCATATCATTTTTATCATTTATTACATCTTACATTTACATCTACAACATTAAATTAAAAACAGGTTTCTCGGCCAAGTATACTTGCGTATACAAGGAATTTGGTCTCTGCATTTATCCCATCTGTGAATTAGTGAACACACAGAGCACACAGTGAACACACAGTGAGGTGAAGCACACACTAACCCGGAGCAGTGAGCTGCCTTGCTACAGCGGTGCTCAGGGGTTGAGGGGTTAGGTGCCTTGCACAAGGGCACTTCAGCCGTTCATAGTCGGGGATTGAACCGGCAACCCTCCGGTTACAAGCCCGAAGCCCCAACCAGTAGGCCACGACTGCCCTGTGTTGCGATGATTTCCTTATTTTTCACTTTCAATGAAAGTTTTGTATATCTGTCTGCAACTACTAGACATTCACAATAAGAGTAATAGGTTAATTCTAGTACAGGAGAGACCCCTAGAGCAGTGTTTCTTAACTGGTGGGTCGCAGAATCGTTCTGGGTAGGTCGTGGAGGTTGTTGTTAAAAAATAAATGAATGAAATGTAAAAAAAAAAGCCATTTCAAATGCCACCCTATCAGATCTAATGTCGGACCTTTAGTCTATAAAAAATATTTTGTATGCCAGTCGTTGCCATGGCCATAGACAATGTTTATGTGACAGGTCATGTTAGACATCATTTTAACAAGTAGCCTATGACCCTGAATATTTGAAGTATGGATTCAGATGTTGAGGACAAAAAGGGACAGAAACCTCAGTGTATGATGACACATGAGAGCATGAAACCATCACAACTAAAACACCACATGAAAACAAAGCACCCTACTGTCAAAGACAAACCTGTTGAGTAGCCTACTTCGAAAGGTGACGTCAGGAGTTCAGGACTTTGCAAATGTGCCTATGATCAGCATGTTCCAAACAAGTAACCTAGCCTATAGGCACTTTGCACATATTAACACATACCTCAGCGCATCAGTTTGGCTTGAATGCTAAAAAATATGGGTCGTGACTTAATGACCAGGAAATTTAGGGTTCCAAGGCTAGACCAGTTAAGAACTACTGCTTTGGAGGAAATAAAAAAAATGTGTGTATATCTGTATCAACATTGGAAATTGGCCAAAAAATGAGTTTGAATATCGTCAGAAATACGATATTGTGCATCCCTAATTTTAAATATTACAAAATTCCCTAGAGAGAGCAACAGTGTGCTCTGTGAAGTAATGTGAAGAAATTACCCTTTTGACGTAATGTCAAAAGAACTATGCTTTGTGTTACCCAGATATCTACTATAGTTTGCATTGACCTAGGGTTATAGAACTGCGTCCTTCAGGAGGCATTGTATGACCCTGTGTAGAGGCATTTTGATGTTTTGGAACTTTAAAACAGAAAGGTTTGGGACAGGTTTTGCACCTGCCTGCTGTTTAGAGTGGCAAGCCCCATAATCCTCTATTTGCAACACATAAAGCTCTCCCATCTCTGTTCTCTAGATGGAGAGGCCTGTAATCCTGGAGTCAGCACACTTTCCTCACCTGCTTTATAAGTATTAAGTAGCTTCTTTTAACAAAGCTGTGGCCAAACCTTAATGTCATGTAATCTCACTCTGGAACTCAAAGCAGATTATCGTAATTAACTTGCTTGAGAGGATTGGCCCAAAGTGTAATCTGTGTTTTCTGTATCACCCAGGATGCCTTAGTAGTCAGGTGGAAATACCACTGAGGCCATAATACAACAGAGATTTCCCATGTGCAATTGTTTAAGGAGCACCAACCACCCAAGTGCATAGCAACCTCAAATAGAGCTGTCTATCTAAGAACTAGTTTTTAATTTAATTTTTTATAAATCTTGTATTAGTCACATTTATGGGCCTAGTCTATAGCAAATTAAACAAAACACCATCTTGTCTTATGTATATTAAGGACAGTACGGAAAAGATAAGCAAGAAAAGATAACCATGTTAAATTGCTATTTTGCAATTGCTAATTGTTATCTGTATATTGTAATAAAATATGCAATCTCACCAGAGTAAGCAGTTGCATCCATTTTGCCCACTCTGACAGGAGACCCTGAGCTCTTCAACTCAGCACCGACATCATGCCACACTGGCTCCAACTTTTTACAGTAGCCACACCAAGGGGCATAAAACTACAGTAGAAAGCACATGACAACACATTAAACATGTAAAATATTAAAAGTCAAAAAAAGAATATGATGTCAGGCTATTTCAGAAAGCAAAGATGAGTTACAGTATTTTGTGAAGCTAATACCATTCCCACAAGATGCTCACATTCAAGTAGGCTTTAAACACCACACTTTAATTGTTAATCCCATTTTTTTGCAGTGAAAGATGTATTGTTTATTCACATTGAACTATTTAAAGTGTACCTGAGGGTATTTTCATGTAAAACTGAACTGAACGTAATCAAAACATCAAAACAAATTGCATCCATTCCTCATTAGTACAAAGAATATTTAATAACTTAAGCAGCATATAGTCTAGTAGAGGCAAGCTAGTAAATTCTTTGATTATGTCCAGTTTGACTGGATACAACTTCCTGCATTTTCACAAAGGCCTTTCTCTTTGTACTGTCCCAGCCATCTGCCCAGGCTCCAGACATGAACCCTGTGTTGAACCAACTCTGATACCACATCATCCGCACACAGACTAAACCCACCCAGTACCCCCGCCATTTGCGCCCACCTCATCTAGCATGCATGACTTCTCTTTCACTAAAAAACACAGCACAGCGCATCGTCTCCTATTCCACCAGCCTAGCAGCTTCCGTAAGGGATGAAAATCACAGAGCTGTCGAGGGTGCCCATTGGCAGTGGCTCTAAAGGGGTGCATACAGCTTGAATGTTGTCTCTATGTGTGTCTGTGTATGAAACAGATATACTCACATCTACTATCCACACATCATCCATGCGTTTGTCTTTAAACCTACAGAAGAACAGCACGTTTAAAGATTAAAAAAGCTCACAATATGACATATGATAAAGGATGGTAAATGTCTACACAGGATATTAATGCTGTGTTAAGTCAACTACTGTACCAATGCAAAAAAGTTAGCCTATGCTACAGAATGGAATAACAGACTGTTGTTTCCTGTTAGGAAGTGAGCAGGGGGTGTGAATTTGCAACTGACAGTTATGACTCACTGAATTTTAAAACACTGTTAATATTGTTACAAAGGGTATGACTGCGTAAATCAACAAAGCGTATCAACAAAGTGTAGGTCACAATTGTCTACATCAGAATAACTAGAGGATGCTATGCTACTTTCATTCAATGCACATTATATGCACAGGCCATTTCACTGCAGTCACAGAAACACAACGTAGGCCTACTCCTAGCTGTTGTCTTCAAAATATCCTTGTTACTTTTAAGTGAATGTCCTGTAGGCTGTAAGATGTAGGTAAAATGTAGGTCTGGTAAAACTGGTGCAATGTCTGCATTTGCTAAACCATTTAAATAAGCATGGGCTGATTGGGCTCATTCTTTTAAAAATGAAATCACTTACGAGTCATCGAGGTCCTCGACTAATGCTACTACCACCGAACTTAGAAAAAGCACTGTGAAAACAAACGACAACATAATTCACAATGATGAATGTCATTTAACGAAAGGAACAGTGTATCTTCATCTGAGATTTCTGCTGTTACCCAAATAGCTTTCGATGATCCATAAGCTTGCTTAGCAAACCAGGGTCGAACTTGTATGCATAGTTCTATCACATCGCGCTTGGGAATACTCTCATTCCAAACGGTGCTGACTAAAGTAGACATCCTAACGCCACAAATATTGTAGGTAGCCTACGAGTAACTTACCTGCACAAACCAAACTGACTCTCACTTCAGCCATCTTTCCGAATGAGAACCATCAAACAGGAAATACACCAAGAAAATCCAAGACATCTGCGCGTGCGCAGTCACCCCGCTGCATTCTATCGGAAGTGTTGCCGACAGCAGAGCGATGAGACAGGGTAGGCCTACTTTACATATGGTACTTTAGACATTCTCTGGTAGGAGGAACCTTTCAGATTTTGTTAGACAATAAAATGTATTAAAATTGAAATATTTTTTATGAAGTGGTGTTTTTCAAACTTGCCACCTTAGCGTGGGCCTATTATTAGCCTACAATCAGACCTATAATTATTCCGCAAATAAAATTTATTATTAGGGTACTTTTGAAAATTTGTAAGCTTCTCCAACAACATTTTTCATTGTTGTAGGCTATTGTCCTGAAACTTTCCATATCATTATTTGTATTAGGCTATTATCACTCGATACTAGGCTAAGCCTAGGGATATAGAACCCATTTCTTATATGTGGTCCTCAGATTAACAATTAAACAACAGCCTACATGTGGCTGCAATTACTTGTTATTGTTTTTTTTATCATGAACTTGGTCTTCTGGGCTATTGTGCCTGGAGACTAGCATTGTCGATGTTATGCCAGCAGATGGTAATGTAGCTCTTTCACATCTTGAGTTTGAAAAGCCAAATGAACTGGTGAGGCATGCATGAGTGCTTGAGAGGAAGATAATATGTACAACATAAACAGTGCAGCACCAAAAACATTGTTTATTACAAATAAAGCTTTAACATTACATGCAAATGATTTCAGGCACAAGCACTGAACTTTTAAACTGATAAACTAATAGCTTAAATGAAAGGCAATCTGACAAGGTTTTTTTTTTATTTTGCCCTCCAGTCGGATGTTATTGCTGCACCCACTGAAAATCTTTACATCATTCTAATATATCAAAATTAGTAGGCACTCCAAGATCAGCAAAGTGAGAATGTCTCTCGGGTCAACTGTACACCTGACAATTTTTGTGATTACAAAAATAAATATTTCCTTTCATATTATATTAAATAAAACAATTGCAATAAAAAAAAAAAAAACTCAATAACTTCCCTTCCCTAGAAATTATTCCCATGACTTGTTAGCCTGGGTGTCTAATGACTTGTTACATTGAACATGGGCTGCAATGCTCAGACAAGCCTGATTACCCAAATAGAGGCAAGTGACTTGATCAACAAGTACTCTGGCATCAATGATCCTATGGTGCTAATGAATACTTAATACCTACATGCCCACCATTCCAGTTTTTTTACTGTCCTCTACTGCTATAGATCCTAGAAATTGTGCACAAATATCTTTATTCATCAGCTCAATTCAGAAGAGTCTTGCTTATGTTCAGCTGCACAATGCAGATCATTGTTCTGCTGTTTTATCTCCCCTTCAACACTTTCAACCACAGTCAAAGCAAACAGAGCAAAGGAAGAGAAAACTAAAAAGAAAAAGAAAGTTACACATTCAAGCATGCACGCAAGTACGCGCGCACACACAACATACACAACACACACAAACACATATACACACATACACACACACACACACACACACACACATTGCAAGAAATCCATTGAAGAAAGAGCAATGCTTTCCCACAGTCCAGAGAGGGGCATGACTGTGTTACTAAACAGACTCATGAGCAGAGGAAATGGAAGGTAAGAAGAAGCAGAAGTAGCCTACTTAGCCTGCATGCAGACTGTCTGGTGCCCTCTCAACAACAACGTTAAAAACACATATCTCTACAACTGCACATGACTCTGGCAAATTTTACAGCATACTTGTACTGTGTCACAACCGGCGCTGAGAGAATATATGTGACGGAGTAATAACATGCAACAAAATATGACTGCAGCAGAATGCTTTCATGTTTTTATGTAAACGTGAATAGTCCCACTTGAACTGTTCAACACTGTGCTTGTATCAATGAGTTGATGATGTAGTCTAACTTGTTTTCAAAATGAACTATGCCAGATGAAATAACTGGGAAGCTTTGATTTGTCATGTGGCCACACTGATTGCATGCACAGGCTTAATGGTTATTGTGGTGCTGGTGCAATAAACAGCACTCCAAAGGCCGCAGTAGAGAATCTGAAATGTTCCAACCAAAGCATATTTTCATACTGCATGGTTCATGCCAAAAGACACCCCTCTGGCACAGGGCATTCACAAATATGCTCTTTAAAGTTATAACAGTTAAATAAGCTGACAGTGCAGTCTAATGCGAGCATAATTCATCACAGATAACTGCAGTGCAACTAGATATCTGTGTGATTTTTAATCTTTATAGTTCCCAAGACAGAGCAAATTCAACAACCCTTGGATGCGAGAGAATGACAGGTATTTAAAAATAAATTTACCGTCATAACACTGAAAGATGTGACCACAATAATTTCTCAACTCAGTGAGATTTCCTATCAAGATTAGCACTGATCCTCCACCCTTTCCCCTTCCTCCATATCCAGAAATGACCTGATAACCACTCCTCTCCCATTTAGTTCTTTACCAATCAGTTGCATTGAAGATGACTCGATTGAGGCACGTCTGTGAATGTTCCTTGGCTTTGGAAGACCTCTGCGATAATGATGCCATGTATACAAGGAGGTGTGACTCAGTGGAGAGTCTAAGCTTCTTCATCACAAAACTCCTGCAATGTCCTCCAAGAGAACTGAATGGAAATCAGCAAAGAGAACACCACTAATGGCTGCTTTCCTGACATCTGTGCAGTAGATGATGTCTAGAGTATCTCATTCCAGAATGTCTGTCTCAAAAGGCACCAGGTGGTAGTAGGACAGGTTGGTGACATATGCCTCAGGCTCTTCATCACTGAGGTCAGGCTCCACAGGAAGACTCTCCGTGTCATCATACCTAAGCATAGAATAGAGGGGGAAACTGCATTAGTATTAAGTTTCACATAAAGTGATAAAAATATGACCCAAACATATAACCTCATGCATGGTCTACCAAATACAAGAGCTGTCAGTAAGCACTTTGATATTTGTTTGTGTTTGAGGTTGAGGGCCAGGGAAAAAAAGTTCTTGAAAGGTTAAAGGGAGTCTGAGTTATGAAGGCCATGGTTCAAATTCTTGATGAATGCTCCAACTCTAGGCTGACTTCCTTTACTTCCTACTCACACCCAAGGAAATGCCTCTGTGCTACTTCCTGGCCAGAAAGAGGCTCATTCACATTCGGGGACTAGACACATACATCCACATGCAAACCTAGAGGTATGCTAATGCCATGTCATGTCTCACATAACATTACCACTTTTCATGTCTATGATTTAACAGGAATCATTCAAAATATACATGAGAATGAAAACACTCACGAATGCTCAGCTGAGTCAGTCGATGAGGGTCTCTCCTTCTCCTGGGGGATGTTTTCATCAAACACAATGGTCTCCGTATTGGCTAGACAGAAGCCATTGGATCTCATGATCTCTGTAACAAGCCAGGAGCAATCCAAATCAACGAATGTATAGCATTAGCACAACTGATTCTAGTTTAACACAATATTATTATACATACAAACTGAGCACCTTCAGAAAAACAATCATACACACACACACACACACACATGTGTGACTAACCAGAGATTTTGACTGGACTTTGGAAGCAAGGCTGGATCTTGTGAACATTATCATTCCTTAGGATTTGATCAAGTGGTGAACGTTCAAAGAAAGTAAGCACAACCTCTGACCTGGAATACTAAAGAGAAAAAACAATGGTTGAGTTCCTGTTCAAAACGCATCTATTACATAACATTGAACATGGTAGGCCTAGTAAGATGCTTAAGTCTATAGGTAACCCCAAACCTCCTATCATGAATGAAATAATAATACAGCTTTATTAAGAAATCCACTCTCTTTTCTCATTCAGTATAAACTATACAAATCGACTAGCCTTTTACTCCTTAATTCATCCTTCAAATGTACCAAATTAAAGAAACAGTCCAAGACCAGTGTATTGCATACCTTCCAGGGCAAGTTGATAGCATTTTTCAATAACTTTTCCACTTCATTCAGTTTCACTTCAATGTCACTTGCTTCCTTAATCTTCACAAGCCCTGGATAACAAGAAATACCAAGGAATATAAACACACAGGTACATACTTCAATAATGAACAATAAAGGACAGTCTTGATGACCTTTCCACATAGTGCCTTATCAGATGCCACAAAGGCTCAGTGCTTTAGCAACCAGACATCCAACTGAACCAGCACCAGGAAAAACAGATGACTGACAGTTCAATAGCGCTAACCTTTTGCTTCACAATATCCATTTGAAAACAGAAAAGTCCAGATTCTCTTCAGGTGACACAATAGTGAACAATCGGCAGTACCAGCTGATACAGATTTTGGATATGGGATTGTTTTCTGACACAGTTGCATATTGTAAGCAGCAAACTTAAGTACACCAACTATGCATATCTCTATGGGGTCTCGCAAAATGTTCCTTGGGACTAGGTTTTTGACACTAGGATGCCAATCAGTTTGTCGTCTGAAATGTTTGACTGCTGATCTATACATAATAATAATAATAATAATAATAATAATAATAATAATAATAATAATAACAATAATACATTTTGAGGCTAACGCAGCAAGTTGCAGTATAGGCTTTGCTAAAAAATGCTTAGGCCCTGTTGATGTGGACTCCAAGCGGTTAGCCTTAGTATGTTCTTAGTATCTATTGTAATTATGTACAGTTGTTTAAGGAACACAACGACCGGAAAACTGGCAGCCTTAACCTTTAACTCCCTCCAAGCACGTCATATGGTAACAGTGGCAAGGAAAAACTCCCATATTCCTGGAAGAAACCTTGATGGCTTCTGCAATGACACTGACATGATTCAGACTAACACACAGAGAGCTGAGTGTTCAGACGAAAGCTATGACCTCACAGATCCCTATGGTCATGCTGAAGATGAGTGATGACGATAACAATGACGTTAATACAGGGGGAGCAGAACTCATTCTGAATCAGCCCTCTAAGCCACACAAACAAAAAAACCTCAGTAGGACCTCGGCAGAGAATGGATTTTGGAGGGATAGAAGCATCCTACACCTTTCATGATGACATTACCCCTATGGCTGGTGAAAAGATAAAAGATACTCTCCACCAAAAGGGAGAAATTCAACATCAGTTCAACATGATTTTCTCTGAAAATATGCATTTTTTTCTATAATTATGAATGATGCTTTCCTGGTGCATTTCAATAAAAATAGTTTGCCAAGGTAACCAGGCAAAGTGTTGACCAATGTGAGTATGTTGTATTCATTAAACATAGGAGGGGTAAATGGTGCTGGTGATACAAAACAAAAACACAGGTGTTTGGCAGAGACGTTAATCCTCTCTCCAAAATACAAGTTTGTTTATTCACGCTAGTGGATACAGCTTATTAAAGTCTGGACACAGGTGTCTCCTCTGGTGGTAGTCAGACATTATCAACAGGAGCCAAGACAAAAACAATTATTGCTGTTTGGACAACAGTGAAACAGATAACTGGGACCTCTATATATTGGTTGGTTTACATTTATAGCAAAACATGCTCTTTCTTAAAAACAACAACAACCAACAAATCAGAAACAGCTGCATCCCCAGTTAAAACTTCCTGAGGAACAAGCATTTTCCTGTACATCCTTCAATCTACTGCCCTAATGTGGAAGGAAAACGTTTAGAATGTCCTACCTTTTTCTATGTGTGTGTCTGAACTTGAATTTGAACTTGGGTTTGGTGTGTGAGTGTAGACTGTATGAATTATATTCTATCCACTTTAATCATTTAACAACTCTAGTCTGTCTACATTTCAGCGTCTCTCTACATTCTACTCTGACCTAAGCTACCCTGATCGACCAAAATTAGAGGTGGACAAGTGTTGGTAAAGTGAATGAAAAACTATCGGTCTTAGCTTATCTTTAAACCACCTGGAATAGGTTTATCAAAGTAACAACTGTCATTCAAAACTGTCTTCCTTATTTGCACATTCATATGGCTTGCTTTGTATACATATATATTACCAATTACATGCAGACTTTGTACATTACATAACTTCCATCTCACAACCTGTAAGTTATGCTCCATAAAGGCCAACCTTTCCAAAACAGAACACAATGAATAATTAGGTGAGCTTTACGCTGATTGGGGGGAGGGGATTGGTTTGTGTGTCTGTTCACGTCACACTCTTTGTTCAGGTTTGCCCGTTTTTCATGGTAATTTCAAAGTCCAAGATTTGCATAGGAGGAAACAACCGTGTTTCCGGTTCACAGTAGGTTTGAGGCCATGCACCGGACTCTCACCGAACATCTTCAACAAATCCAGCGGTGTTTTCATTCTATGTCTGCTTTAAACATGTATTCCTTTCAATTTTCTTATGTAGTTGTTGCACCATGCTGTCACCTTCTTTGCAGCTACAGTATATTTGGTAACACTTTACTTGACAGTATTGACAAAAGGTGACATGACACTGTCATGAACACATGACACATGAAACCTAACCCTAATCCTAATCCTAACCTCTAATCCTAAACCATACCCTATCCCTAACCCTTACCCTAATCCTAACCCTAACCCTAAACCTAACCCTAATCCTAACCTTATCTTGTTATGACAAAAACTGAATGTCACTTAATAACAGAAGCGTTATGTCATAAACGTTTATGACTTGTTTATGACACGTTCATGACAGTGTCATGTCACTCTTATGTCGATACTGTCAAGTAAAGTGTAACCGTATTTTTCTCATATCATCAGATCAAGTGTGCTGGAGACATGCATGAAAAGCATGAAAAACCTGCGGTTCCTCTCGTGAGCAGGATTACCATTGCAACAACACATCATCAGTAGGGTCAAACTAAGCTGTCTCACGACGGGTGCTCATGCTAACTCTGGTAAACAGTAGCACTGTTTCTAAACCTTCTAAAACTGTATAAAATGGTTACTTTCATATCATAATGTTGAAAAGTACAATAACTACAACAAATGACAGTTTTCTTAATTCTGTGTGCAGATACTTTTATTTAAAATGTTTTTTGCATTATGCATGCATTCAAAGACATAATTGAGAACCACAGAAAATGCAGATCATGAAGGCTGACGAAGAAGGAACTATATCTGTTTGGTCATATCCTTCTTTCTGTTAGTTTCGGTGTGTTTAACTGTCTGACTATCTGTCATTTCTTTTTGGTGTGTAGATTCATACAAGTTGACTTAAGAAATCATAGCTTCATTGACACTAGACCACATATCTCAATTGAGATTAAGAGTGGGTCTGGAAAGGCTTCATTGACTTACAACTTCCAGGGGCATAACTAGCAGTGAATTTAAACTTAAATTGGTGCATTAAACTCTTACCAAATCGTTTCAGAAGTGCTGCAATCAAATCTTGTAAACAAAAGTTTTAAATGCAGTTGTTTACTCAAATCCAAAGAAAGTCCACATCTGTTTAACCCTGTTGCCATCAGCATAGCCATTGGTTGTTTTGAATGCATTGCTCTATCTGTCATCACACAAAGCCCATTATCAATGGTGTATGTGATTGGTGCCTGGGTTTTTGTAATATTGGAAGTGGGTGTCAATTGCTGCCTTGCCAGACTAACCTGCAGAGCGAATTCAAATTCACAATATGAGTGTAGAATGAACACTGCTAAATAGCTTTCTCCATTGCTCAGCTGACATCATTACAGTAATAATAAACTTGATTCTGACGATATCACCATCTAGAAATTCATCCAAACCCATAGCACTCAACAACTTAAATGTCCTCGGAATATGATTGTGCCGATAAATTTCATATCCGTGACATGGTACAACCATCCACTTCCTCTCTTACATCACTGTCAATTACACAAGCCATGTCCATTCTCCACACACACCCTCAGAATGTCACATCTGCTTGGTGCGCAGGTCTGCTGAGAAACTCTGTGAGATGGATAAAAATAGGATCCTACTCCCTCTCTCCTGCTAGGCCTACTCATCCCAGCACTGTGTGCCACTCTCTGCTGATGACATCAGCCTAAAAAGTGTTGTGTCTGGCCCAGTTGCCTAGCAAGGCCCCAGTAGCAGAAAAACAAGAGCCATGCTGTAAGAATAGTGTAGGAGATGAGCTATCCCTGCTTGGAAATGTTAACATTGATTAAACATTGATTTAAACACACTCACTCACTCATTCAGTCACACATGCACACAGAGAATGTGGTTTTAAAAAATGAAGAAGCCTTTGAAAACATGCGACAGTGAGTCATTGTCATTATTTCACTACAATAGTTGGCCTATGAATATCCTATGGAGTGGACATGATGGTACACTGCTGTGGCCATAAAAGGCTGTTTGGTGTTATTTCAAAAACTACACCTTGGCTGGCTGGGCACAGACAAAAGCAGAGGTGCAGAAGTTGAGACTGATTGGTGCAGTGGCATACGCTTTACATTCTGCCAGCCGCAGATAAGCCCACTGGAAGGCGTCCAGAGCATGCACCACATTGATAACCAACTGAAAACAATACTACAATCAGGTGCAAGTCAAGAAATATTTGCTATCAGCCTGTTAAATCAAATCATTTGTAAATGTAATGGCAGAGGTATAAATTAAGAGTGTGATTACATTTTGAAAGATGTCTTTATTGCATATTAAGAGAAATTACTATCAAAACAGCTTATTCTACACTTTGATAGGCTATTATCCTAGATAATTATTTATTCCCATGCCATTTCTTTATTTATAACATTCATGCCAGTTGTAGAATGATCACTTTTAACTTAAAAATATATGTAGATAGTAGTAAATAAAGACAGGTATAAATGCCGAATAAGATTTGAATGGGTAGATCGGTATTAGGTAAGGTCTGCATTGTCGCCTTGGATAAAAGTGTCTGCCAAATCCCATAACCATAACCATAAGAAATTGTATGAAATTCCTTGTAGACTCTACAAGTATAGAGACCTTGTGAATTGAGTCATTGCTATACTCCTTGATATTAAAATAGTTAATCATGAATGCCTGTTTGCTGTCAAGTCTTACTCGCCTTAATCACCCAAATGATTACGAGAGATACTGTAATTTTCCATAGTGCTTGTTGAGACGCAGTGCAGGCATTGACTCAACCTGTGACTAATAATCATGTCTTTATGAAATATTGGTGCTGTGATTGATCAGAGAGTGGTCAGGGTCTACAGTGAAGCACACGTCAGCAGGAAATTGAAAGACTGGACTGGCATCCCTATAATTGAATAATGAAGACTTACCATGATCATGCTCGGTGTGTAGCCTTACAACAAAATGCTACACAGTCCAAGGAGGGGAGCATCTGTACTGATTGTCACACTATAGATAATCATCATAGTCAGGCAAAATGGCTGAAATGTCCACCTTCACTGAACAGTATCTTAATATTGCAAACTGCATTGCACATAACATACAGTGAAAAAATGTACTGGTTCAAAGAAAGAAAGGAAAGGTGTGTAACAGCGTGAAACCACCAGCCGTGTAATGCTGCATTACCTACTGTATACCTGTTTGTTCTCTTCTGTTAAAGTGTGTGTGTCTGTGCCTATATACATTTAACATGAGTATTTTATTTCTAGCAAGACAGAATGTGTCAAATTGAGATCAAATTACTTTTGTAAGACCTACTACATGACTCAAGGGCCTCTGTGGCTCATAGACAAGACATGGTTCAAAGCCATGTTTAAACTCCCAAGTGAAGGTCTGAAATATATGGCTTATATTTACCCCTGTGAAAACTGTTTCTGAAACAGTATAACAGTAACTCACCTGCTGGTGCCAAGTAGGCAGATGAGTTCATGTTACTAATGAACTCATCTGCCTACTTGGCACCAGCAGGTGAGTAATTTTTTTGGGGTGTAGACCAATAAGGCAGAACACAGAACGCATTTCGCACTGGTAGCCTATACCCAGGGCATCAAAATCCACAGAATTATCTGGGGATAGGTTGACTTGAACATATAGGACAACTAATTTATCTACATACCGGTAATCAAGGCGGACAGCTTACCTTCTATTAGTGGTGACTTCGACAGGGTTCGTCTGTCCTCAGGGAAGCATTCCAAAAGCCTTTTCAATAATCTTCCAAAATCGGAGTAACTTCTATGCAAGTATAAAACATTTCTATCTGACCACTCAGTCCTAATTTCAAAGAATTCCTCTTCCTCGCCCCGCTGATTTATAATAAGTCTCCGGATTCCGTTAACCCAACAATCTTTCACAAACATGTTTGCCAAAGACGTGCCCTCGAATATCGCCGATGCCATTCCTCAGCCGTCAATCCCACATTGTGAGTGTAGTTGGCAGTCTCTTGTCAAACTAAATAATCAAAACAGTCATGCCCACTCGGCAAGGCGCGGTCGGGGCTTCGTTGCAATTTAACTAACCAGTTGAATGCGAGACATAAAAGTGAAGTTCCACCTATGACTAAGCTAATTATATCGACGTTTTATGCTTTGGAGACGCAATGGTCAGTGCAGTTAGGCCTATTATAAACGTGGCACTATCCGTGACAGCCTTTGACCAAGTAAAAAAAATCGATATTTTAAAACAAATCGGAAATTACACATTACAAGGTTTGCTTGAGACTATTAGGCTATTCCAGCATATCCTTTGATCTCTGCTCCTTGATGTCGGATTGAAATGTATAGGCTAAAAAGCGCGACCACTGTTCGTCAGGATTTCTCAGCATATCTCACTTTCAAATATATTCCACAGTTCTACCAGCAGTCGAAGCTTCATGAGCGTTGTGTTGCTGCTGGTCACAGAGACAACTTTATGGCTTCCTTTGCAGGAGTCAACATTCCCCCTCCCCTGCTTCCTTCTCTCTCCCAGTTGACTCTCCCCAACGCAACGCTATGTAAGGAATGCAACTCCCTGCATTAGCCTACTGCATTGTCCAGTGTGAAAAGTTTACTTGGAGTGTAAAAGGGAAAACGCAAATGAGTAGGGGGGGGGGGGGCTATCAGGACGATATGGCTACAGTTTGTAGTAATCCAGTATAATAAAATGTGTTGCCTTCTAAAAATCGTAGGTGCTGCTCCTCAGTGATGTAGTGATTGCTCTCAAGTAATTCCCTCCACACCAAACTAAACCATAAGTAAACCGTTACCGGTACCGTTGCACAATTTCCATTGGCTACTCACTGATAAAAATCAAGCAACCAGGGGCCTCATGTACAAAGACTTGCGTGGTGGATTTCATACTAAAACATTGCGTACGTGCAAACCTGAAAAGTAGCGTATAGCCTACGCACAAAAAATCCTGAAACTGTGCGTAGGCAGCACTCCATACAGATTTTTCACGCACAAGCATTACACTCCACCCTCTCTCCTCCCTCAATCACACTCATTTTAATATGCTAACTAGAAGGCCACTCGAGAGCGCAGACCTCCGCGCAGACAAAATAGCCTATCCCGCAATATTTATAACAAGGAAAACTCATTTGTGGATCCTTTCATACTCGAACCTGCTCCAAAGTTTAATAATTGAAATCATCAAATTAATAAAAAAAGGGGTTCTCTCCAGCGAATGCGAGGTAAAAGTGTTTATCCGACGAAATGTCAAGAATCTAACGTCTTTATCATCTGTAATTAATAATAATTTAAAAAGTAGTGGCAGAGCGTAGCAGTGGTTAGCTAGGGTCAGAGACCGTGGCAGAATTATTGGTCAGTCTAGGTGACAGTCGCATAACTGGGTTTGATGCATTTGAACCATTACAACACAACTGCATTAATTAAAAAAAAAACATTAAATCAATCGTGTCCAAGTAGGCTACCACTCGAGGTGGAATAAACGAAGTTGATCCAGGCCACATCGCCACAACATTACGATTTCTGGATCATATCCCTATATTTGCACACAAGTGTGACAACAATAATGCGAATGCTTCGAGGAAAGTCAAAGTATCCTTTGCAGTCAATCACACTAAGGGAAATAGCTTATATCCGCGCTTATTAGTCAGCCTATCTATTCTATCTATATATATGTGTAGGCTATAGGTTTCACATTCCCTTTTAATTCGTATCCTCTAATAAGTCTACAGTTGTCATTATAGATAGGTTGTTGCATATCTTAGTAGAATTTGAGCATGTTGCATGTCCAAATATAGAAACATAGGCCTACTTTCGAAGTGTTATAATTTTTAATAACCCACGTTTCACAATATACTGTGCAAATAAAGGCCTAGACTTGCGATCAACTAATTTTGTTGCGCTGCATTGCCTCTAAGTGTCGCCAACTGACGATACACATTGGAAATGTGCGTACGCCAGACATGAAGTTTGCGTGGAGGACCGCACATTCTCACGTTCAAGTCACTCTTCACATCCGGACGTGAGCGTGAGAAGTGGCGTACGCAGCATTTTTGTGCGTACACAAAACGCTCATCACATCTTGCAGGCTGCCTTGCAATGTTTCGTTGTTGAAATGTTTGTAAATTATTAACAGTGGAAATCACAAAATCTTCATGGAAATATATTAAAATGTAGCATATTGATGTTTCCTTCACGTCATAAATCATGACACACTGCTCTCCCTTACATAAAAGTATCTAAGCTGCTTTTAGTAACAAATATTGGTATTGATATTGGTATTGCAATGCTGGCCCTATTACCTGGTATCGGCCCTATTTACTTGGTATCGGATCGAAACCAAAAAAAGTATCGCACACCACTAGCCTATGGGGTTAAGCCTGATGAGCCAGACAGGTGCGTCTAGATTTCTAGGCTAGGGCTAAGGCCCACCACAGGTCAAACCAAAATGCCCAGAGGCACCCTGACCTATGGTTATTGTGAAATAGGCTACATACATTATAGGCTATAACAGGGGTGTTATACCACATTTTTTCTATTGAATTCAATAACATTCCTGAACATCTCAGGTTGACAGACGGGGTTTTCTGTGGTTACCTATGTTTTAAATTACTTTTGGGCTTTTCATGTTTGTGGATGGTACAACAGGCCATAGGCCTACATGACGTTTTGGTCATATCATTTTGGTCATGTTAAATTATTGGGTTACTTTTTGACAGCTCATAATCACGTTTCTGAGAGAAAGAGAGAGAGAGAGAGAGAGAGAGAGAGAGAGAGAAAGAGAGAGATGTAGTTTTCAATGGTTTGTGTTTGTATAGGTAGGTTAGATTCATTTTGATTGCGTGAAGTGAAAGGGAGGTAAGGTACACCTTTCATGTCAGTTTTTAAGGACATTCATTAGGTAATCGTGTGGGGCGGAACACCTGAAATAATGTGTGCATGCTATTACAACACAGCTTCTCTAACTGTATCACCCAAAACACATCGGTTTGGAACCAACTTTATTAGTGGCAGATTTGCTGCAGTTGGCCTTTAGACAAAAACTCTTAACGTTGCACAATTACAGTACATTTCCACACCACTGTTTCTATTTAGAGCTACATTTGTGCCAGTTCTAACAGTGCAGCTGTAACTCATCACTGTCCTCTCTCCTGTCTCCTTCCCTCCAATAATGAGCTGTCAGTGGAATCTGAAAAGTGATGTCATCCATATATAGATTTGCCATATAATTGTGGAGGGAACTGAGTGGTTTTGAATCTCGTATTTCCATCATGAAAATAAACTAATTCCCAGCAGCACTCTCCAAGACTTCCAGTTCCACTTCCAGGTCCTTCAGTTCCAGTTATACTGTGATGTTTGTTTATGTTTACTTAGAAGATGCTTTTATCTAAAGTGACTTGCATAACAATAACCATTACATTCATATTGAACATTTCTGATTTAAAGTTAAGTCAATTAAAATCAAAACATTTTCAATAATTTCCAATTATTGTAAAAAACAACTAATTAGTTAGCAGCAAGGTAAAAATATGAGAAATTCATAAACTATGATAACAGTTAGAGCGCTGATAATAAGCATGTTTGGCCTGGTATAGCTGACCGTGCATGGTGCTGGTTTTCCTAAAAAGCAAGTCTACTGACACCCTATGAATAATTTGAGTTCAGTGAAATGAAGGAGAATGGGACTAAGGTTTATAATGCCCAGAGTAGTGGACAGGTAAGAAGTGTCCACTACTCTGGGCATTATAAGTGTATATATTAAGTGTAAATCTCCCAAAAAGGGAAGCAGGGTGACTGATGGCTATCATTAATCCTTATTACTTATTTAAATCCTCTTTGAACACAAGGCTGTGATTATCTGCCTCTGTCTGGTCCTATTCTAGGCAACATGTTGTGTCTCACCCCAAGTTTTCAAGCCATTTTCAATTCTGAAGTCAGTTCCTTACAAGGTTGTTTTTGGCCTCCGTTGTTTCCTCTTTCCAGATGGTGTCTATCTCAAGGCTTATTCAAGGACGCTGTCCATTCTAAGGACACGTCCGAGCCATTGGAGCCATCCTTTCAACTTTTTAAGCCAGCTCAACCAATAATTCAGTTGCTCCACATAGTGAATATTTTCAGGTATAGTTATATTTCTTATGTAGAACATGTTCCACCATTTTGTTTGCAAAGAGTCTTGCCTGGAGTTAAATATGGACATGGCAAGTATTTTTCAATGCATTTGAATTAAAACACCATTCTTCTTAAGGTGCCTTCAGTTGTTTCACTTAATTATGGGGTGCCAGTTACTGCACATCTGAAAATTGTTTGAAGCATTAGAGCATCTATTAGTAATCCATCAGAATGGCCCATCAGATGGAGATTTCTTCAGATGTATTAGTGAAGGGTTGACCATGGCTTGGACATTACAGAGGGAACATGATCTACACTATACAGCATCCACACATTTGACAATCTACACTGAGCTCGATAAAGGTTTGTGGAGCAATTCTCCCTCACTGATTTTCCAATATCCTGTCTGGTACCACACATAAATCCCATTATACTTATGTGACCATGTGCTGGCCATTCTCCTACAGGCAACACAGACTACACATTCCCTATTGCCAAGAGCTATGTTTTTTGCTTCAGGCTCTTCAAACCATACAGAGGCTATAAAATGCAAAATAAAAGATATGGCAAGAACAGAAACAGAGCAAACAAAAGGAGGGGGCATCTGTTCGAAGAAAGGGAAACAAAGAACATCTGCAGCCATCTTTTTTTCTCCTTGTCCCTCAGAGCTGAGAGTGAGAGGGCTTCAACCTGCACCCCCAGCTCAGCAGCAGGAGGAAGTCATGAGAAGAGCCATAACTCAGGAACCATCCCCTCTGACACAAAGCCTCCTGGAAGGCGGTGGGGGAAGAGGGGGAAGGTCAAGAGGAGAGTCTAAAAACTGGAAAGCTTTTTTTGAGTTGGTAATTAACTGTGGCTGCCTTATTAAAGCATCTGCTAGACATGTTTTATGGGTTGGCTTTACAGTGTCGCCCACCGATTGAAAGGAGACCTGCTGTCTGGACATTGTAATGTATTCCAGTGCTAAATCCCTGTTTGGACAAGCTGTCAATTTGACCTGTCAGCTCTGCACTCCAGAGTCTTTGGGCAGCCAAGAGGCATTTTTATCAAATTTTGGCAAGATTTCAGAAGATATTGCCTGCAGTTTTTAAGTATAATCAGGAAATATTTTCAAACAAAGGACTATATTCTTTAAAATAAAAAGATGAATAATATTGAATTATGCACAGATGTATTCACATGACCAAGTGCTTTGGAGAAAGATCTGGATTTTCTCCAAGCTCTTGTCTGCTAATTAAATGTGTTGGATGAAATAGTTCACTGATGAGTATACAGTATACAGTACACATAGACTACATCATATGGTACTTTCTCCAGATGCATGATGTAGGGGGTGGTGTGTATAGCCCAGGGCAGGCATACTGTGCTAACATCTGACTGATCAAATTCTGGAACTGGACTGGAAATTAAAGTTTGATCACTCAAATGAAGTATGATAGAACCTGAGAAAAAAAGTTATGGGAGGGGAGTACTTTTTACACAACCAGTTTGTTAAAAAAATATAAGAAAAAGATTGGGATGGGATGCCCTGAGGGTATGGGAGATGTTATGTGCTCTGTTCAGTGCAAGACCAAACTTGACAGAAAGTCTCCATTGAAAGGTGATATAGTGTGAAATGTTAGACATGTTTCTACAGAAAATGAAAACTAATTAAGCATGAGAACAGCTCTGTGCGCTAGGTCACACTCCACAGTCACTACCAACCACTTAGGGGTGCACGGAGTGTCCAAAAGGGACTTTAACGTGTTGGCAAACTTGCCATTGTTTAAATGCATCCTTTGTATTCTGAAAAGATTGAATTGTCTTATCAAACTTTTGTTTTAGGGTTTGAGGGCAAGCCATGAAGGGAGTTGTTCAGAGACAGGGCCTGAAGTCAGGGAGGGACGTCAATTATTTAGCAGTTAAATGGGCTAAGAGCTAAGAGCAGTAAGGTCTCTTTATGTAGCTTGTCTGATGTCTGCTGTCTGTGAAGAAATACATAAAAAGTCATTAGCTATAGAACATGCAGACACATATTGTAACTGGTTTACAGCCATTAAATTATTCTAAATCTGAGAATCTCAACATGCATGATATTAGTCACATTTTGAGACTTTCAAAATTGTAAATGAGTAGGGATGCGCCAATTCTGAAATGTTGGATGATAACAATCTTTATATTAACAATCTGGCCAATAACCAATATTTTTATTTGTTTTATTTGTTGTTAATTACACCTTAGTGGCAGTGACAAAATATCTATTATTAAAGGGGACCTATGCAGTTGTTTTTTTTAAGCTTAATTTACCTTAACTGAACAGCTTTGAAGTCATTGGAATGGTTATATGACTTTTTCCGGGTTGAATGATGGCCGTCTGGCTTTCTCTAGCGCCTGTGAGCGGAAAAACCACCCTTGCAACTTTGGGCCGGCGGGCCGACGGCCTCAGAGACAGAAAGTCTCGCAGCCATAGCTTGCAGCCTCGCGATGTAACAAATTGCTTTACACTACACACATACACACAGGCTAGAACAAGGTAGCTATGGAGTTTCTCAGACATTCGTCATGGCAGAGCCAGCGAAAAGAAGCATAAAGCGAGTAAACCGTTGTTGGAGGAACAGGGAAAGAGGAAAACAGCAGACTGACCGATTGAGGAGTCACGTATTTAAGCTATAGGGGGAGCTCTGCAGAGAAAGCTGCGAGCCAAAAGCTAGAAAACAGCGAAGAAATTGCCAAAACGGCATAGTTTATCTAAAAAAAACAGTCTTTCAGCCCTTCATAGCATGAATTTGCCACAACATTTAGCTAGAGCGGAATTGATGCGACACCACAGATAAATATCAGGCATTGCCATCTGTAAATGGCATATTATTTGCTGATAGGCCGATTTTAAATCGGTGATGCAAATATTGGCTGATACTGATGTTAGTCCGATGTATTGGTGCTTCCCTATAAACAAGTGACCACAGAAATTCGGGCTATTGAAGTTTCTGTCATCCTTTTTTGACCTACAACATAAAGTCCTATAGACATTTTATTCCTAAATAACTGTAACTCATACTGTACCAAACCTTACACATTCAGAAGAACCCTGGCAAGAGGGTACCTGGCTTGCAATTTCTGTCCCAACGCCATATTAATACCTATGGATTTAGAATTAGATGTCAATGATAGCTAGTGAAGTTCTATAGGGAAGACTCATGTTCACACACGTCAACACACCACATCATTCATTGTTCTTCCTAGCCAATCATTGACTATTCAGTCACATTGCCCTACACCTCCCATTCATTTATTTAGCCAACTATGAACCAATAGAAAGTGAATGTGCATCTTGCGTAGCCTATTGTTTCTGATAGGCCTATCCTATTCAGGATTAAAACTCCTTTTCTTATATCTTGTCTCCCATGTGAGTGTATTGGCAGGCATCCAAATATAGTATACATCCAATGCAGACTGTGACAGGATGAATAATGACCACTATTCACTTGAGTACTTTTCACATGGACTTAAGAGTGTCTTTGGGCAGAAAAATGTGCTGATGGCTGTGACGTGAGTATCAAACGACATCGCTTCCTTGACTTGGTATTGAGGGCACATAGGCATCTCCTCTTTTTAAATGGAAGATGGTAATTTCAAGCATCTAATTTGCATGCCTATGATATGTTCACAGTTCACTGGACCCCAAACCATTTTAGGCTGTTTGACTTGGTGATGTGACTATATTTCACAGCCACCCCACCTCCTCCACAGCCAGTTTATGTGTCAGCAGTACTATCATGCCACAGAAGTCAAGAAGGCCTCCTGAAAAGCAATTTCTATGCATGTAAACAGAACTGCCAAGCACAGGCACAAATTACCACAGACCACTAGAATGTTTTGGTCCTGCAGGCTTGCAGGCTTGTGGTTAGCATGGGCCTCAGCTTTCATGCATACTGTGCAGTTCTGTCGATGTAAGTCTAAATCAAACATGCACAAAAGACAAAGGCTCAACAGTATTTTATCTTTTTGATATGACATGTCACATTTTGTCAGGAAAATATATTCATTTAGTAATAACATATATGGTGCTACATATACTGTATTTAAATTGCATAAAAGCCAATTTCAAATAAAAATAAACACAATTCACGAAACAATATAAATCCTATCATTTGCCTTGAGATAGCCTACAGTAGGTGAGCCTCAGCCTATAGGTGCCTCATTTTAGGATTTGTTAAATAAAGGCTTTCAACGAAGACAATATGGTTGCAATTGCATTTGTCTACTAAAAAAGAATAAGCAGGATTACTTTGGGAGTTTCCAAGGAAACTGCTAATCCTCTATCTCTTTGTAAGTGACAGTTGGCCATCATGTCATAACATGTTTGCTTTTGACTCTATTGTTTTAGAGGGGGAGAAAAAGAGTCAGTGGTTTTGTCTTAGGGATTAGCAGGGATGGGCAGTATTTCTAATACATGTATTTAAAATACGTATTTCAAATACAAAATACTATTTTGTAATTTGTATTTTATTGAGATGATGAAAATGCCTTCGTATTTTGTATCAAAATACTTCACAAGTTTATATTGCAACACTTGAGTTTGATATTTTCCTTTCTTTTTTCTGTTTTACATTTTTTTTCTAGACTTTAAATTTGTCTATGTTCTCTGACCTGTGAAATATTTCAGTGCTATGGTACATTGACAAGATACCTCAAACAAGGACATTTCCAATTTTGCACATTTTAAATAAGAAATAATTGATAATGTCATAATAATTGGCTTCTAATTGGCTTAACTGATTGGATGGTATTAATGTGACAACTTGAATGTTTTTGTATTTACATTGATAGAGGTTGTGCACACACCAGTTTCAGGTGTATACAAAATTATTCAACTGTGATGAAACTCACCATAAGTGTGGTAGTGATGGTGTTAAATAACTTAAAAGGTGAAAATGCTACCCAGTTTAAATTTCTAAATAAGTCATCTATTTGGATTGTTTGTCTTTGAGTTATTGTCACTGATTCATAGTGGGCAATCTATTACACCAACTGGCTGGGAAGTGCAACAGTTGTGGTGTCGGCATTGCATGTCGCTGCAAAACAGTACATCTCCAAACTTAAAAACAGTAGACTAAATAAAACTGGACTGTCAGAGCAGCATATACTAAAAGCCATGAGTGTCCTGTTCACTCTTAAACTTTCCATCACATTTGGTGCCTCTGCCTAGCCACTTCATAAATGTGTTAGAATTCTAAAGAACATTTTGAGCGATCACATAGCCGTTCAATGTTGCAATATTATCAGAAGGCCCTATGTGCAATTTTCTTTTGAGCAGGATCTTATAAGAACATTTGAAAATGAATGGAAAGACAGTGATGAGATTTTGCACTCAGCTGTAGCCTAGGCCTGCTATAGTGGTGAGTCTGTTATAGCCTATTTAGTTGTATTGTAGTAGCCTATGCAACTATTCTTTTTTTTTTTTTAGTATATTTTTTTGGCCTTTTTATGCCTTTAATGACAGGACAGTGAAGAATGACAGGAAGCGAGTGGCAGAGAGAGTCGGGGTGGGATCCGGAAAGGACCACGGGGCGGGAATCGAACCCAGGTCGCCCGCGTACGGTGGAGGTGCCCCAGCCAGTCGCGCCACGGACAGGGCCCCTATGCAACTATTCTATTAAACACTGTGTGCTATAGTCTATTAAACACTAGGCTATGACCGATATGTTCTTGCACTATTTCTCCCATGATATTGTTTCAGTTATCCAAAAGGCTCGAAGGCTCTTTATTCTATGCCAATTTTGTTAAAATAACTAATAATAGTGCGGTTATAGCCGATAGAGGGTTGCAAAGAAAATGCAGAACTGCCGTTCACCCTGTTATGAGTTGATGAACCACTGAAACGATTTTGGAAACAATATTTGAAGGTACAAAAAACTCTTTAGTGTTGCTTTAAAGGTTGCTGCGAGAGGCTTCATTCTTTTCTTACTCGAAACTTGAAGCAATAGAAAGCCTTTGTTTTACCTCGCAGGTAAGAGCATGACCCCTTTTGTTGGTTTTACATGAATTGTCCATTAGCCAAATGACTACCCAGCACATGATCACACTGAAAACTGACAAAAAGAGGAACTCCTTTGTGTTGTTAAAACCGATAATTCACACCCTCTACAGAGGGATGTTAAATATGTCCTGTGATTCTGAATCTCTTCTCTGTAAAGCAAATATACATATTTCCACTGATTCATGTTTTTTTTTTAGTTTATAGGCTACCATTAATTTATCAGTGTTGTGAAACTAGTTGTTTTATTATCAAGCTTGCCAACACTGACCGAAAACTTGTTCTCCTTTTGTGAAACCCCTTCTTTTCCATCTCGGGACATAGCTGAAACGTTTTAAATAACCTATTCTAAGATTAGAATATCCCTGTGTCACAACAAACATCACCTCTTCTCTGCAGACAGAAGCAAAGAGGAAATTAAAGAGAGAAATGCTCAGTCCCACATCACATGCTCAGTCCACCACAGTCATCTTGGCTTCTGCCACACACTGCCTCCTGCTGTATGATAGGTTTGGTGCAGGGTTGTGTTGGCTGAGAGGGTAGTCAGTTTCAGTTCAGTTTCAATGCAGGCAATATCATTGGGATACCAAGGACAAACTAGACTTGATTTCAATAGGTTGAGTTGCGAAAAACTAAGAAATGATAAATTATAGAGACAAATATTTGCAACAAATTGGTATTTTCTGATTCTGAATGGAAAAGTACGGAGCCCTCCGGGTGACATGGGGAAAAAAAACATGGGTTAGAAAAAAAAAAAAAAAAAAAGTGGGAAAAAAAAAACATGAAGAAGAAAAAAAAAACGATGCACTTTTGCGGGATCTCATTGCGGGATCTCGCAAAGTTTTGCGAGATCTCGCAAAAAGTTTTGCGAGATCTCGCAAAACTTTTGCGAGATCCCGCAAAACTTTTGCGAGATCCCGCAAAAGTTTTGCGAGATCTCGCAAAACTTTTTTTCTACTTTTGGAACTTGCTGGGCTTCCTACTTGACCCCAATAGGCCCACAAACCACTACCGCCAGATGGCAATCGTATCATGATACTCTGATTGCTCTATCACTGTTGCGTGTTGTGGGTTTTCTGGACACATTACATAGGCCTATGACAAGGGAGGGAGAGGGAGACACCTGAGTGCAGACACGCACACACAGCAGGCTACAATAAATTGCCTAACAGACAGCAGCCTAATTTCGAGGTATCACCAGGGTGCGATTTGTAGGGGGGGATGGTGAGGATTTCCCCAACTCTGGTTTTCCTATCCCTACCTCTGCTAAATTATTTTTATCTCTGGTGGGGACAAGGATTAAACCCCTTGATAGCGATGAATGCAACTTAACTGCTAGCCTACTTAAACTCTTGAAATCTAGCGATCTTCAGTGTCAATACATCAGAGTAGGCTATTCAGTAGCATTCGGGCAGACGACATTTCTGAATGTCATCGAACACAAAAACATTGTAACATTTTCAGTCCCTCTCAACATTTTAGTGCGGGAACTTCCGCAGGGAAAACAGCGCTGAACCAAACATGAAACGCGCTCAGAGCAGCATATCGTCTTACTTTAAACACCTAGTAGTTTGCGGAGGACGAACGAGAAAGCACTCGTTTGATAAATCAGCCAGTAGGCTAGGCCTAGTAGACAAATAACTTACAGAAATAATCTGTACAGCAAAAACAAATGTTGGTGGCGGGTATTTAAACTATCTAGCGGGTGTTTTAACAGCTGCAAGAAATAGAAGCTTATGGCCCATATATTCTGGTTCGTAAATTATTTTCATAAAACTTCAAGTTGCCCTATAACTTCTCTCCAAACTCTTCACTGCACTGTAGCCAATTAACTGACAGTATGATAGTAAGCTATTTATTTTCTGTAGGCTTCATCACATTTATTTTTTCAACTTTTACAATATTACGCACTTGGCTACTGAACGCAAATCTGCAGGAGAGAGAATGCACGCAGCCTACGCAGCGTGTAGCGCAATGTGTAGGCTATTTGTATACCAACTAACACTGTTAGCCAATTCACTAACTCAAGACTTCAGTGTCATCATATACAACATTTTACATAACAAATACAGAAAGGATGGAGGCAGCAAAAGTAGAGGAGTCATTTCAGATGGGTCAAGAACAAGGTGAATTTGTATGTTTCTCAAAACGTAGTCCAACCCTGCATTAGAGGAGCTGAGCACACTCGCTGTTTAAAGTCATACACAACGGTAAACTAAAACTAAGCTAAAGGTAAATGTTACAAAGTTGGCAAAATTAATATAGGCTATTATTAGCTATGAAATTATTCGTTCGTTCATTTTTTTTTTTTTGGGGGGGGGGGGTGGGGGTTACAAACATATTCAAAATCCCCCCCCTCTGTTTTTTACACAAAATCGCACCCTGGGTATCACTAATACCTATTAAACAAATGTAAAGGACACAGAACTGTAAGCTCAAATTCAAAAACGTTTGAAGTCTACCCAAACATATGCAAAGGGAATATATATAAATTGTGTTGCATATAGCCAGCTTAATTAATGTCAATTTAAAGATTATGATTAGCAGTTTCTATGTATTTTTCCATTGATAGTTACAGGAAGCCACGTTTTGTTTAAACTATTGTTGCTTCTAGCCCACGTTACCTCCAGTTTCACTTGCTGCAGGGACGCACACATTGCATGATCGATCATAAGCGTTCTATCTCCGATGTAGAACTCAAATGTGTCTTGACGCCGCCGTTTGTAAGATCAGATCAAATAAAACGTTCTAAATGGAACGCGATGTAAGCTGTTCCTTTCCAAGCGTCTTGGAGACGTACTGTATGTGTGCTGACTGGGCTATGTCTATATAGTTGATGGCACCAAATGAATAAGTATTGTAATTATGTTATTGGTAGTCGGAGGAGGAGTTACACACACACACACACACACACACAACTCGGGATTTACTTTTCACAGTTTATTCACAAGAATTAATTAATACACCACTACCTCCCACACACAACCACCCCGCATTCATACAACCCGCTTAAACTAGCCCTCTCTATGGCCGAGTTAAACTAGGGGAAGGGACTGGCCATTAACCCCGGCCGGGGGCTAAACTCAAAGCGCGCACACACACACACGCGCGCGCACACACACACACACACACACAGAAGGCCACACTAGACTGCAATAACAAGGCAATCAATAGACTGAGCTAGATCACAGGGTCCTATGACCGGCTTTAAGAAAGTACTGGTTTAGTCCGTACAGCAGCTCCAGCCTGGAGCATTATGAGACTGACCGTAAGTGTCCAGAGATAATTCAGAGTCCGCAAGTAGCCTAATCCACAGAGTTCGCAAGTATCCACAGTGTTCGCAAGTAATCCACAATGTTCGCAAGTAATCCACAACGTTCGCAAGTAGCCATTCACTATATGCTGCAAATGAGCAGATGTGTGAAGCACCGGGCATAACTTAATTTCGCGGCTACGTGGAGCAGTAGTAGGTTCATTGTTGAGGAGGCCCATAGTTTGAGAAAAGCTGCAGATCATAGGCAGAGAAAGCATAATGCTCTGAGAACAGTAGCCAAAGGTTTTCCTGCAGAAACAGGTGCCTTGGTGCACGCACCCCGCTTTCACTTTGACTCCCTGCATTGTGGCAAAAACTGTCAGTCAGACAGTGAATTTTGATTTACTAAATTAGCATAATGCGGTAACAATTATCATTTCAATTCTATCCTATCTGAAATCTGCTCACTGCAGACGTTACAATGCAGACCCAAGCAGCAGCCTTGAAAGACGTACACTTTGAATTTGATCAGAGCGGCTCTGGTTCTTCACCTAACTTGGTGTGATTGGCTGGATGACCGTTCAATCAAATCAACAGACCTATTTGTGTCTCTGTGTGTTCGTTATAGATACGGTTCCAACTCTTTACGGGAGCGTTTATTTCCATATTTTACTTTCAATTTAATCTGACAAAAAGTGTGGGGGATATAATCGTGTTCCAGCAAAACTGTGTACATTATAACACCCACATCCCCCACGCTTGCTACGCGCCTGCGTGTGTGCATGTCTGCACGCAGGTGTCTCCCTCTCCCTCCTGTGTCATAGGCCTATGTAATGTGTCCAGAAAACCCACAACACGCAACAGTGATAGAGCAATCATAGTATCATGATACGATTGCCATCTGGCGGTAGTGGTTTGTGGGCCTATTGGGGTCAAGTAGGAAGCCCAGCAAGTTCCAAAAGTAGAAAAAAAGTTTTGCGAGATCTCGCAAAGTTTTGCGAGATCTCGCAAAAAGTTTTGCGGGATCTCGCAAAACTTTTTGCGAGATCCCGAAATGAGATCCCGCAAAAGTGCATTGTTTTTTTTTTCTTCCTCATGTTTTTTTTCCCCACTACTTTTTTTTTTTTTTTTCTAACCCATGTTTTTTTTTTCCCCATGTCACCCGGAGGGCTCCGTAGTAAAGCTATTAACAGCAAGACCACATTTTTTTTGTTTTCATTAATCCGCTCATATGCATCAATCAAATTTAAAGCTCAGAGCTTTATAATCAGATGGTGAATCAGAATATTGATTAACAAATAGAATTTCCCTGTGAACCAGGTCATCTTATCAGTATTACATCAAACCTGTACAGGAAACTTCCACGTGGTAGTACAGCCTAATACAAACAATGAAAAAAAGTTTGTGAGTAATGCATTATTTAGTAAATTGCTGAATAGCACTTGCTACATTTCTGTTAGTTAAAAGACAATTGTTCTTGGCAAAGATATGAAACATTTTTATTAATAAAAGTAATGGTACACTCAAGGTGTTTCATTTCATTCAATGTCCTTCACAACCCAATTAATGAGTTTCAATCCCGAAGTGAAAACAAAAGGCATTTATTCCTTTATAAGAAACAAAACATTGATGGCTTGCATTACGAAAGTGGTAACTGCGGAATATCTACAACACGTAATGCAAACAATGGTGCTTGTGAGTGTGAGGTGGGCTAGGACGGGGCACGTGGGGTGGGGTGGGGTCATTTTAATCGCTTTACATTTTACACAGACAACTCATGGAGGAGGCACTTTGACAAGGATGCCCATAGGTGGGGTCAAGAATGTTGCCAGAAAGAGCATGGGCAGTCAGTCAATGGCAGGGCTCAGAATAGTACACAGATCTGGACGCCACAAAAAGGCGACTGTTTGGAGCTCTAAATGAAGGTGGAGCACCACTTGCGTAGAATTCAGAACCGTATACCAACTCCAACACAACATGAGGGTGCTCTAAGCGTACTGGCCAAATCTTTTGTCAAAGGTTTTACCAACCAAAGGAATCTCTAAGTAATGGGAAAGCAACATGGAACCCTCTTCAGATTTCCTGTGAGAGAACATAACATCCTGAAACTCCACTTGTCACTTAAAGACCTCAGTGCTGTGAACAGTGACATGAGCCATCTCCTGGCCAAGATCTGTCAGTCTTTCTGAGGCACAGGCCCCACTATGATCAGTACATCAACAGCCTTCCATTGAGCCTTGTCTGAGCTGTACACTTACACCATTTGCTATTCTTCAATTTATCAGTCGCTAGGAAGTGTCATGAGAACAGTGTTCTCACCCTTGCTGCTGTGAACCGAACAAATAACTTTCCTGAATGACCTGAAAACATAAAGCCTACAGTGACATATTTACAATAAAAATACGTTCACTTTAGCGCAACATAATGAAAATCAAATCTGGAAAGATCTTAAAAATAAAAAGGATGGCATTTCATTGCCATTTGGTTGAATGACCACGACAGGATGATCCACAAATATTTGAAGCATCTTGAGAAATGGTATAATGTATTCCAGGTGTAATGCATCTACTCTCTACAGAGTGAGACATATATGGACTTGGTGCAGATGTATCAAGATAACATTCAAATGGATTGTTTTATACCATTCAACCACTCCAACATCTGAATCAGGTCAACTGTAGGCCTGGGAGGCATTAACTCCAGAAGGTCCCCAGTGTGCCTAGCTAAGGTTTATGATGGATCAGATCTGTCCTGATAATGCTGGTTTAAGGTCAGAGGCAGCCTGACGGATGAGGGGAGGATTGCAGTATGGTCTCCTGTGTAACCGTGTCTGGGTGTACCAGTAGTTTAGATCTTCTCCTGGATGAACGGGTGCTGGAGGGCCTGGTTGATGGTGATGCGCTTGGCGGGGTCCAGCATGAGAGTCCCATCCAGCAGGTCCTTCAGCTGCATCACCTTCTTCCTCATCTCCTCGGGGAGCCTCTGACCTCCTATCATGTCTGCCAGCAGGTCCTTTGTGGGGTTGATGGTGCTCATGACAGTCACCTTCTCCTATAAGTGTGGACAAGAGAGATGTATACATTTATGAGACCATTGTTCACATACATGAAGCACAAACACAGTTTCATAGATTATGGAACTCAACTAATAAGGTGGGAAGGAGGGCAGGGAAAAAAGAACAAAAAACAAACACTAACCCTCTCTGTCACTTTATCCACTTCAATGTACAAGAAGTTCAAGTTCTGGTCAAAGTGTTGGTCTTTGAACAGGCCTTTCCGGATCATCTGCGAATTAAATACTGACGATTTACAATTTTAAACAGGTTTTGCAGTATATTAATATGTTAATAACATTGTATACTGTAATGAATGCTTGGATATTTAGCATGGATAGCTTCACATCAGACAGATTTTGACTGTATAAAATTGTACCAACTCAGTAGTATTGAGCTACATGGATACCTTATTAGGCATCTTGCCCTTGACGTCCATGGCCAGTTTGATCATGTGGTTGTTTGAAGAACCTGGGAAGAGGATCTTGCCAGCGTAGAGCTCATAAAGAGTGCAACCCACTGACCACATGTCTATCCCATAATCATATGGCTTCCCAATGACTGACAAGAAAGAGACCAGCTAGTGTTAATTTAAATAACCTTTACCTTGCATGCGACAGATGACAAACATTTACATTGGTATAAATTGCAACAAATGTACCCACATTTCTAAATGTCACATATGCTTATAACAGTTATAAGTGAAAAGCTGTGCTTACTGATTTCAGGTGCTCTGTAAAACCTGCTGACCAAGTAGGGTGTGATATCATTGTCTGCAACGTGGGACGCTGACCCAAAATCGCAGAGTTTCAAAATCGTCTTTGACTCGTTCACCTGAATTGAAGCAGAGAACAGAAAAAAATGATGACAAATAGATCATAGAAAGTAAAACATGAACTTCATTCCACAGAACATAGGGCAAGACTCACCAGAATGTTGTCTGGTTTGATGTCGGCATGCAGAATGTTGCAGCGCTTAAGGAGCTTCAGGGCTAGGAAGAGCTGCTGGCTGTAGGATCGCACCGCCTTGATATGCAGCCCCACATCTTTACCGTACTTTTTGAGCACCTCACGTAGGTTCATACTGAGGGACAGAGAAATCAGGTATAAAACCGTTCATGTCAAAAGCATTGTAAACTCAAACAATAGCTTTTGACATGTTCTTGGAACTGTTACAATGATCATTCTAAGTGCATCTCAAAAACACTGTGTATAAACTTGAATTATGTGCAAACGTGTTCTTTTCCGTATATTTCACAGCAAGCATGGCTACATGCTCTTCTATCGGCTTACATCAATATGTGACACATTTTAAAAAGATAGATACACAAATACTGATCCTGAAGGAAAATGTTCAATTGGTAGTGTTTTATGCACCTGAGTGGCTCAAAGACAAGACACAGATGCTGTTTGTGGTCAAAGTGTCGGAACAGACGGAGACAGTGGAACTTGTCATCAGGATCAGCATCATTCAGCTTCTTCAGGAATTCCAATTCCTTCATTCCAGTCTTGTGCCTATAGGGGGAAAGCACAAAGCATATTAAAAGATGAGCTTATTATCATGTGACCCGATTCATCCCTTCGTTGAAGTCTGATCAGGGGAGCCTTAAGAATAGCATAGGAGCGTATAGCCCACTGGGCATAACGCCTGTGCTTACATGAGTTCATTGTTGCGGATGATCTTGATGGCCACGTCCTGGCCTGCGCGGGCCGTGTCTCTGGCCCGGATCACGTTGCTGAAGACCCCCTGGCCCGTGTAGCCATACACATCATACCGCTTATCCAACATCTCACCAATGTTCACGCCTGTGCGAGAGTCACCCGAAGTCAACAACGCAACACAACACATTGTGGGAGCATTTCACAAATTGTGAATTTGGGTGATTGGCTGTCTTGGTTCGATCATCAAAGGCTTTAAATCAACACTATTCCAAGTAATCGTCCTTTACTATTACAAGGAATACTTTCAGCAGTTTGCGTCACACAATTTCTTTGATTTATAATAAAATACTTCAGAAATACAATAAACACAACAAACAACAAAGCACATTTTCCTTACGGTAATAGCCTTCAGCATCTGTCCAATTGTCCCTGAGGTTGGGGTTTTCTTTGAAATCCTTGCCAATGCCTGCTGCTCTCAGCCTTGCACTCTGCAGATGAGAGGGACAGGAAAGGCCATGTTAATAGTTAATAGAGCACACAGTGCAGATCCAGTATCAGGCTCTCTTGTCCGTGTCCTAATCCAATTTATAGGGACTGATCTGGCTGTACCTAACTTAACACTAAGGGTTATAGACCACATGGAACTATCATTCTACATTTAACAAACAATCAAAAACATTTATTTAAGTTAAACAACAGCATCATTGTAGGTACAAGTTTGTGACGACACTGTACAAATTGAAGGGCAAGAGGATTTACAGAAGACTAATCAAACATGACTCACATCAAAGTCTGCAGCAAACATGTCATCTGACTCTGTAAACATGTCAGGAGCTGATGGCTTCTTTGGGTTGGAGCCTATTTCAGACAAGAATGCGGAAAAAAGATCAGTCGTGTCGATCAAAAGTACATGAGGGCTTTGTTCCAGAGAAATCGCAAATCAATGACATTTCCAAAGTCACACAACGCTAACATGGGGAAAGGATGTACTGAATGCCCACTGTGCTTTGTTACCCCCCTCCCCCCTAACCCATAACAAGCAATTGTTTCCAACAGAGGAGTGTTTCTTTGTGTGGTTTGCTTTCCAGTCACCAAGGAGTAGCAGTGGAGTATAATGTATAAATACTGACAGTTTAATTTGACTGAAATCATCATCTAGAGGCACCAGTGAAAGAAATATGTATTTAGTTAGTTACTTATTCCTCCATGTTTTCATTGTTGTATGCATTCATGGACATTTTGGCTAGCACATGCCTACTAATCACTAACATATCAGTTGCTCATGAGTCAATCAGAAAGGTCATTGCAAGCAAGCATGAGAATTCATATCAGCCATAGTTACAAGTCTTTCTCTTTGCTTGTAGGAGTAACTTTTCCTTAGTGAACACTGGTTTCAACAGCTTTGTGAATAGGATTTAGAGAAAACATTCAGCTAGAAACCTTCAGTGCAGTGGTACGGGTACCACTGGTTGTATGCGGACCCTCTCTAGTGGTACTCCGGGAGTCTCCAAGATGTTTTTTCATAATGAAATATTCACTTCAAATTATATATAAATATATTTACTAAAAATGAAGTTAAATTCTTTCTTGGTAAAAAAAAAAAACCTGATGTAAAACAATATGTCTAATGTAAAATATATAGTTATTATAGTTGGCCTACGCTACTGTATTTTAATGCAGTCATAATGGTGGTACTTGGAGAGCACCACCATTATGACGTGAGGTGGTATTCATTGTAAGTTTGAGAACCACTGCTTTAGTGGAACTTGGTACTCTTAGCATCAAGATAACGATGTTTTGAATACATGCCACATCACCAGAGGGTTACCATACTTATATACACGGCATACATCTCAATATACCCACAACCACCCTCCACACCATAAATAAACAAAAAAAGTTCAGTTTTGATTGCTCATTTCTTAAAATGGAACAGGAAAAAGACAGGGCCGCATGTGATACAAACGCTGGCTAGTTAGAACATTGTTCATGCTCACCATCTTTCTCCTGTGCAATGAGGTTCTGCTTGGCTTTGATGTTAGCCTCGAATGTGTTGAGATTCTCGCGTTCATATTCCTTCACATCAGCTGCAACGCGCTCCAGGATATCGTCGGGCGACGGTGACCGACTCCGTGTGCTACTCTGAGGACTGCTGGGCTCTGACGCCATGGAGCCCATGTTGCTGTCCTCATTCCCTGCTTTGTATTTCTATGTGGGTGTAACATTACAGTACAGACTTAGACGATGGGCCACAAAATCGGTTACAGTAGGGTAGTTCAGCCATTCACAGGTCAAGGTTTGAATTATAGGCACTGAAGCAAACTTGAACTCAATTGAAAAGTCAGAAAAGCTCAGCATAACAGACACATTTTACAGTTCATATAGGCTTTTGTTGTGCATTTTCACACCTGTAGACAGAACCAGAGCCAAGTCCAGCCAAAATATCCCATACTGTTTGCACAACTGACCTGCACAATGGCTAATCGCTGTTGTCGTCTCTGCTCAATCAAAGCTTCCTCATCCTCTTCCTCTGCATCAAAATCCTCCAACCTGAATGGAAAGACAGTTTCTTTTACTTTCAAATTGAGATAGATAGATAGATACTTTATTGATCCCCAAGGGGAAATTCAAGGGTCTCAGTAGCATACAGACATCACACACAACATGCACTTACAGCAGAAATGGTAAACATAAGTATAAGTATAAACATATAACTAAACTCCACTGTACAATAAAGACAGTAGAAGATAAGAAAGATAAGAAAACTAACAAAACTAAATACTAAATACACTATATAAATTAAATTAAGAAAGTCCAATGTGCTTGAGGGGTGATCGAGCATAAGACGCTTGTAGTGACAGGGCCGGGACTGGTAAGGTGCTAAAAGGAGTGAGTGTCATGGTGAAGGTGCAAAAAGTAGTCCAACCATAGTCCTTTAGTTATGTGTGGATGGCAAGGTGCTCAAGAGAGTGAGTGTCATGGTGAAGGTGCAAAAAAGTAGTCCAACATTAGTCCAACAGTGCAAGAGTAAGGTCTAGAGACCAGCATAAATAATATGGACAAATAGGAGAGTAAAGTATAATGTAGACAAGGTAAAATAAAAAAAACTATTTCAGTGCAAGAACAGGTTGAGGTAACAGGGTTATAACCATTCATTCATTCAGTATTGTAGCAGAAGCCTGACCGCAGCCATTGATTATGTGTGCTAATATAGCATGAAAAACAGTGTAGCAGTAAAACAGTAGTGAAAACATTAGGCTGTGTACATTAGTAAAACAGTAGTAAAGCAGCAGTGGGCAGTCAGTACTCAAACATGGAGAGGGTGGAGAGGCAGACAGACTAAGCAGAGAAGTCTATCTCTCCTCTTCCCTTTAGTGAGGCATTGAACAGTTCAATGGCCGTAGGAACAAATGAACAAATTGAAGTGTTAACATTATCATTTTAGTTTTTTATAGACCTCACTTTGTTTTTAGGTTTCATTATTTAATTTCATTAACTAACTTACAGAAGGGAAAATGTGTGTGCCTGAACATATCAGACATTTTTAAAACCATAACATACAATTGTCTACTTCAGTGATTTTCAACCACTGTTCCGCGGAACACCAGTGTGCCGTGAGAGATCATCAGGTGTGCCGTGGGAATTGTCCAATTTAACTTAATCGTTCCAAAAACATTTACTATTTAGTTGTTGCAAATTGTAGGCTAGGATGTCATTGTTGAGCATCTGTGCCTGCAATGTAGTGACTTGCTAAGCAAATAAATACTCTTTCATGTCAGTGGGTGGCAGTATGTAGTGCAATAATTCAAATGATGCGCAAGAGAACTTGGAAAGCTAGATGTGTGATGAAAGTAAAATGTATTATTATTGGAAGATACCGCATTGGGCTCCAGAATGTACGTAAACAGCGCTGTCATCATGTTGGGTGCAACAATCACTGGAGGCCAATAGAGAAACAGGTGTCTGATTGTTGACAAGTGTTGCCCATAGACAGTAATATGATTTCCGCGTTCACGTAGCCTATGTCACTTAATAGGCTAGAACTCAACGGACAACCCACTATCTAGCTTTCTAATAACTATGGATGAAAAGACGTAGGGCCTAAAACAGTGATGGATATACAAGAAAAAAATGCAGACTCTGATGTGTAATTCTGTTACGTTTTTGATTGGTGGTGTGCTGCGGTAGCCTGGCCTCTGCCTGCCTACGTACTTCCGCTCGATTTTTTTTCCCTACAGTACTCCGGCGGGAATAGGTTGATTCGCCCTCGTTTACTTCGGTAGTTGGGCAGGCGAACCAACCAGTGAACAGAGGGCGTCCCTGAGAGCGATTACGTTACACAGGCATGGTGTTTCAATTACTACGTCCCCGAACCCTGAAGCAGACCGCATGGAATACATCAACATAGGGAGCGAAAAGGGCTTATACTTATGAAATCTTTGAGCAAATGTGAATAAAAGGCGCAAATATGGTTGGTGTGAGTTATTTTAGCTCTTTCTAGTTTAGTCTATTAACAGGAGTGTCACAAACGAAGTCACAGTCGAGTAGGATATTATATCGTCAGCTAAACTAGTCATAGCCTACCTTAATTTTGTCACTTGAAATACAAACTTACCCGAGTCAAACTTTAGTTTAGTAGGCTACATGGTCGCGTCAAAATCGCTATTTTTCAAACACTAAGAAGGCTCGACATAACATGAAACTTTGATCGAAGCATCAGTGTGTCTACACATGAACTCGACAAAAAACAAGTGAGTTGTTCAAAACCTTTCTTTTAGTAAACCCTGTGTACACCAAAAATGTTCTCAATGCTCGAGTTCATGTGTAGAGACACTGATGATACTTCGATCAAAGTTTCATGTTGTCGAACCTTCTTTGAAAAATAGCGATTTTGACACGATTGTATCAAAAAAGTAGTGGCCCTATAGGATTCCCATTCAAAAGGTAATTTCACCCGAAAACGACAACGCATACAAGCTTAAAAGTGGCGCTTTGGACGTACTTATGCATTTATATGAAAGTTTGACTTGGGTACATTTACAAAACACCATATGATGCATTTTGGCGAGAGTTACGCAGATGAAACGTGTGACTGTTTGCTGATAAGATGCACGCTTGCTTGTTATGGGCGTGATGCAGAAAAACTTCTCTGTAGGCCTATGACGAAACGCTGGTTGATAGTGATTGGTTCAAAGGAACTCCAATGATTTTAAACCTCAAACTGAACCCTCCCACCTAGAAATAAATGTTTGCCTATGGATCTGGGCCAGACACTCTGCGAAGTCAGAGAGTCTGGTTTCCAGGTTAGTGCCGCGGGATTCTTTTATGTAAAAAATGTACCGTGGCTCAAAAGAGGTTGAAAAACACTGGTCTACTTTCAAATCTCAGGTTTCTCAAATGTGGTTGTGTATCATTTCATTCAACATACACTTCCTCTGAGGATGATTCCTGGTCAGCCTTCATGCCCTCTGAAAGGCTGCCCTTGAACTTGTCCTCATCTCTGCTCCTCCGTCTCCTTCGCCCTCGATCCCGAGAGTTGGACCGCCGGTATCGTAACCGACCAAAACGGTCTCGCTCACTGAAAAATCACAAATCACAAATTGCAGTGTTTGTAAAGGACTAAACTCTGGGTTATTCTCTGTATCGTCATTTTAACAATTCTAGGTTCAATTTGTAAAAGCCTAAAACTTATGGAAGACAAGGCTCTCTCACCCACGCCTCAGGGGGGACCTGCTTCGCCTGCGGGGAGATGGGCGCGCCTGTCGCCGTGGAGACAGAGACCTCCGCCTCAAGGGGGAGCGGCTCATTCGTCGTCGAACAGGACTGGTGTCACGCGATCTACCTGTGATACCATCTGCCCGGCTCCGTTTTCTGACGGATGGAGACAAGAATGAATAAATGGAAACATATAAATAAATAAATAAATAAATACATAATCTTCCCTGTCATTTTTATGTAAACATAGCAGAAGGCCTCAAATCCCTAACATTAGCAAACCAATGCAACTTTTCACGTAAACTTATGCCTGTATGTCTGAGATTACTTACACCAGTAAAGCATTGTTTCAAAATCTATGAAAATTAGTTGCCGTTTCACACGCAAGTAGTCAATGTAAAAATGTCTAGGAATTTCTAAACAACGCAGACCTAACAATTTGTTCAATTTAGCAAACATCTTTAGACATTAGAGAGATTTAAGTTACCAAAGTCTATCTCACAGATGTAAAACCTCAATATCCAAACAGAGAAGTCAAACTGTAACAAATTAAACTATTAAGCTTAGGCTATAAAAATTACATATAAACAATAAACAAACACACAGACAACTTGAATGAACTAATGAAAATGGTTGTCTCAATAATTAGTGTTTTAATAAATCTAACATTTTGCCTTCACGTAGAACAGCAAATTATTGGACAGAAGTGTGTTGTACCTGACAGGTGAGGAGTCCCTCCTGCGTGCCTCTGGAGACCTGCTTCTACCCCTTCTGGGCGGGGACCTGGTTCTGGGGGGGGAGTGGCTCTGCTTGCCCCTGTCTGCAGACCCAGATGGTGGCTGGTGTGCAGACCGATCCCTGTGGCGTGGAGAGGAGCTGCGATGGTGCTGGGGGCTCGGAGCTCGCCTGTGGTGCGGCGACCGGTTCTCCTTCCCAGATGACGTGTCTTTGGACGGGGATTTACCAGGCCTTTTGTCCTTCTCTCGCTCCCTCTCTGCTTCTGAGCGACCTGGCCGCCCATCTCTGGACCGACTTCTACGGCCGCGTGAGCTCGACCTGCGACTGCTGCTGCTTGGCTCAGCCTGGTGTCGCCTCTCATCTGGCCTGGGAGACGATCGCCTCTCCGAGCGGCCTTTCCCCTCTGCTCGTTTGTCAGAGGGTGAACGTCTGTGTCCAGCTGGGGATGGAGACTTCTTGGGACGATCCTTGGAACGGTCCTGGCTTCGTGAGCGCTTCCTGTCTTTAGAACCGCTGCGATCCTTACCACGTTCTTTATTAGAGTCACTGCCCTTAGTCACTGTGGTTGCTGATGCCGTGGTCTTTTCAACTTTGGCATCCCGACTACTCTTTTCTTTGGATCTGCTTCGGCGTTTGGAGCCTGGTTTGCCAGCTTCGGTCGAGTCCCGCCGGCTCTTGCCGGAGCGGCTGCTCTGGTCCTTGGGCGAGCGAGCTTTTCCTGTGCTGACCCTTTGTCTCTGCTCCCCATTACGAGTCCTGCCATCTCTTCCCCCACCATCCTCCTCTGAGCCAGAGTTGTAACCCTGCAGGATAAGGCCCATGCCTGACTGCACTTTGCCCTCCATCAGCTGGCTGTCCAACTCCGCTTTGATAAGTGCCCGCTGCTTCTCCAGGTCCTCCAGAAGGGCTCGGTCATCCAAGTTGGGGTTGACTGTGCTTGGGGAGCCTTCAGCCTTTTCAGTAGCCCCAGCAGCGGGGGATGGCAAGACATCATCTTTGCGTCGATGTTTCTTGTGCTTGTGCCTGTGTTTGCGCTTCTTCTCCTTCTCTTCATCTGTAGCATGCTTATGCTTCTTGTGCTTGCTGCGGTGCTTGTGTTTTTTCTTCTTATGTTTACCACTGCTGCTGTGATGCTTGGACCCCTGTTCTGATTTCTCTCCGTTTATCTCAACCCCAGCTGTTACTGCTGGTGCCTCCCCTTCATCCTCCTCCTCTTCTTCTTCCGACATGTCACCGTTCTCATCCTCACTCTTTCCAGGACTTTCCAAATCCTCTTTCCTACCGGACAACAAACAGATTAAAGTCAAAAAGTCAACTACCTTTAAATAGCACAGAATGCATGTTGTGGGTAGTTAAATTGAGAGATAAAAGGCAACAATGTATTGTAAGAAATAGAATGTGCAATAGCCAAATTGATTACTTGATCAAATCATGACTATGAACATTTCCCTAGATACCAGCTGAAGCCAAGAAACTGGATGACATGTGCATTTCCTTAACTTTAAACTTCAGCTAAGATGAATGATACGCGTTAACCGTTTACACCACACAATCACTTTTGATTAACGTTGCTCTGTTCGTTGAGTTACCCAGCTTGGCCATGCGCGTCCTTCCCCAAACAAAAGTTTGGGCAAAGAAGTGCTAAGTTGTTGTACGTATCCCTACAACTATCGATACTAAATTATATGCGGATGTGAAGGACGGAATGGTTGTATGTTAGGCAAGAGTCAGCCGGCATATTAAACACTGTTCCCGTAGCTAGGTTAGCCTACTCGCTAGCGATCTATGCCAACGTTATCTACATGCCGTAAGCTAGCATAAGTCGGCTAATAACAATTTAGCTAAACCACACACTAATCTGTTATACGTTAACTATTTTAGCCAATTATAGGCTTATTATAGCTCTAAGAACAGACCACGTAGACAATCAAGAACCTAAGGGATGTCGATCTCTTGTCATTGCCGGCACATAACGCTATGTTATGCTTGGTATCCTGCACTGTAACGTTACCCATCATTAGCAATTTTCCGACAGGTTGGCTAAGATGCTGGGCTAGCTAACTGGCTACGTTAGCATTGTTATTCAAACTCATCTGAACAGCTGATTAAAGTACTTATAAACTGAAACCACTAAAGTATGTTAGAGATTGGTTTCCATCGTCATAATTTCAAGCCATCAGTGGGCTGCACTAGAGTGTGCCCTGCACGTGTTCTTACCCATTATTCAACCTCTCGCCTTGAAAATCCATCTCTACGTCGGCCATTTTCTTCAACCAGTGGCCTTTCCTTTGTTCTTCTATGGTTTCGCATGTAGATGTAGTGAGCCTTAAAGATCTCATAGATGTGTCGCCCCTACTGCCATGGAGAGTAGATGCATACAGATTCACGTATGCAGAGGTGGTATCTATACTTTACACAATTCCTTTACTTAAGTGAAAGTATAGATAGCCTAGACTTTGTCAAATATTACTCCAATACAAGCAGAGGTGTAGTGAAGGCTAAACGCAAGTAAACACAGTTTATCCACCTCTGACTTTTAACATTCAAAAATCACAATGTACACTCATCAACACTCTACGGACCATTTAATACCACTGGTATTGTTATAAACATTGGATATCCTCCACCATCATCAAACATGTTCTGAATGCTTTCTGAATTCTGAATATAACATTACCGTGATCACTGACCTACCTTTTATTTCACCACTAGGCTACACCCCTGGTTGTCACCATCATTACCACAGCCAATTCAGCCGTGTTCAAATTGGACTAATGGAAAAAACTTCAAGATGGTCTAGCCTATCGCATTATTGCATTCAAAGAATCAAATGTGGTTAAAAGTAACAAGTACTTCATGCTCATATTTAAAATGTAATGGACTCAAAAGTAGGCCTACAGTATTTGTCTTTCAAATGTAGTGGAGTAAAAGTCACAAGTTTCCAAAAATATTAATAGCCTACAGAAGTAAAGTACTTTTTTGAGTACTCAAAAATCATACAAGTAATCAAGTAAATGTACTAAGTTTACTGTCCACATCTGCATCTCTGATAGCCTATACACTATTTCATGGCAACATATTTGCCCACGTGAAGCAGGTATTTCCCTAACTAAAGCAGGATTTTAAGCAGTCTGCCGTAATTGATTGGCTTTGGCGGTTGTTATTTTCACGTAATAATTAATCGACATAGGCCTACTCGTAAAATAAAGACCTAAGATAGCAAAGGACAGTACATAAATTAAATTACCAACGTTTTTATATAGACGAGCACTTTGATTTTAGAGGTCGGATTTTTACATAATATAGGCTATGTAATATTATTTGTAGGCCTATCACTTTATCTGGAGTGGTGGTGGTCCGTGTTGTAGGCTTTGCGTCAGAGTGACAGGAAGTGTTGCGCGTGAGCGAGTGGTGTGCTGCATGAGAGAGAAGTAGCAAATATATTCGTTTTCTGTTAGCTTTGTTCTTTTAGTGCATTTGCTTAACAAATTCCAAACTTTAATAAAGCATAATTTGGAAAGCACCGCGAAGGTTATTCGTAATTATCCAACGGGTTTCTACTCACTTAAATGGTTCGATGGCATGTTGGGAAGTTCTTCTATTTTGATTGGCGGTTTTGTGCTGACAGACCATGGCGCACAGTATGTGGGCGGCGCTAAGGGTAGTATCCTGCAAGGGACTTCTGTCGAGAAGATCAGGCTTACCTGTGTTTGGTGGGAGAAACACTGCTCTATCAACAGGCTTCAGAACCAGTCCTTTAGGATATAAGCACGCAAGGTAAGATTCCTCAATTTGACGCACTGCGTTTCGTAGCCTACACTAATGTTGGAAGTAGCCTAGCTTAGCCTAACACTAGTGGGCGAATCAGTTGTCATTCAAGTATTGGTTGTTTACAAAATTAACAAACATCTCCAACGTCACTGTCACTTAAACATTGTAACATGAGATAGCCAAGTCTATCTAACCCGCCTGACTAACGAGACGATATGACTCTGGCTTAATATGTGCTATGCAGCTTAACAAGACTATACGGCACGTCGGGAAAGATGCCTGAGAATGAAGTTAACATGGATAACCTGGATGAAAAACAAGTCCAGCTCCTCGCTGAGATGTGCATCTTGATAGATGAGAATGACCTTAAGACAGGAGCTGACAGCAAAAAGAACTGTCATCTGAATTCCAACATCGAAAAAGGTTGGCTATTACCGCACTTCTGTTTAATTGTTGACTAATTCGAGTCTTGTAGACAAGGCTGTAGGCCTATGTTCTGTAGGCCCACAAAGTGTTTTGATTCTTAACCCATGTCCGCTTTTATCACCCTCAGGACTGTTGCATCGTGCTTTCAGTGTGTTCATATTTAACAATGAAGATAAGCTTCTACTACAACAACGATCTGATGCCAAGATTACTTTCCCAGGTTTGCTTTGCATTCAAACACTATGGCATTTGGCTTTAAGAAGATATAGGCCTACAATAAAACCTGAAATGGTCAGCACTAGTCTGTGGAACACAATCTTTTGTGCATCAGCCCATGTTTGACCTGCAAATGAAAGTTTTTCAACTATCTGAAAGCCTATTGCAGAACGTTTTATATGTCATTTTGACCTAAGAATGAACTCATACTGAAATACTCAGTGCTATGAACAAAGTAGAATACACTTCAGAATATTTTCCTCTTTCCTTCTTTTGGTGTGGGTAGGTTGCTTCACAAACACCTGCTGTAGCCATCCACTCCACACAGACAGTGAGCTAGAGGAGCAGGATGCCATCGGGGTGAGAAGAGCAGCACAGCGACGCCTGAAAGCAGAGTTGGGCATCCCCACAGATCAGGTACAGTTCCATAGAGGTGTGACTCAAGGGGAGGCTCAGGGGATTAACTGGCCAAAGTCATAATTAGGAGAGGGAGGAGTTTTAGCCTGTGCAAGTGTTTTATACCTTCGTTATGTGACTGGACTTTGATCTGTTAAGGGAACTTTCCTGTTCATTCCTGTTCCAATTTAGGTACCACCAGAGGACATGACTTACCTGACCCGGATCCACTACAAAGCGCAGTCTGATGGTATGTGGGGCGAGCATGAGATTGACTACATACTATTCATGCAGAAAGATGTTGAGCTGGACCCCGATCCCAATGAGATCAAGAGCTACTGCTATGTCACCAAAGAGGAGCTAAAGGACATGCTGGAAAAAGCAAAGAGAAAAGAACTGGACATCACACCTTGGTTCAGCCTCATTGCGGACACCTTCCTCTTTAAATGGTGGGACAACCTGCAGAACCTTAAAGAGTTCATGGATCATGAGAAAATCCACCGCATGTAGCCACAGACTTCAACAAAAGGATTTTCACATGAAAGCTGCTAACAGACTTTTAGAGCACTTGTCTGTAGTCCTACAGATTTGAATAGATTTGCTGTAGTGGTGATGAAGAGAGGACCTTTTCAGAGGAACTAGTTTGTGAAGTGCCTAGTTACCAACTGAGAGACTGTTTTATGAAATGTTTTGTGTTGATAACTACTTGTGTCATGCTGTACAGTAGTGTAAATTAAGTTTGAATATTAGCTAAATTAGCTGCTTATAGCATTCTATTCAATAAAACTTTTTGGAAAAGCCTGCCAGCAAAACAGCAAGATCAGTGAGGTTATAACCATCACAATGTTCTCAATCAAACAAAATGTCAATAAATAGAATATTAGAAAATGAAGAAATAGTTATCTAAATGATGTATTAAAAGTGTGCATAAAGAAGTATAAAAAATATAACTAATTAAGAGTTTAAAAATGAATGCACTGTTATAATGAATTGCAAATCAAAGAGAAATATTGAATGAAATTGTGAGAGAATAAGAAGACACTTGACATTAAAAATAGTGTAAAGTAAATGACACCAAAATAAAACAAGTAGAAAGCTTGCCTCAAGACCATGGGTCATTGGGTTCAACATCATGAGGCCTAGTTCTGATGTTTGTGGAAGACATTTTTGTGAGTGGAAGGACTTGCGGACCTGTCTTTTTCATGCTGCAGCATGACAAGTTCAGCCTAGACATGGAGAAGAACTTCAAAAATCATTGGTCTTACCATTGATGTGTTGGGTGCTCTCTTTATAGTAATTGTCAGTAAGCTAGCATGAGTTCTGAACTTAACTAGATATCAGAGTTTAGCTTCATAGACTACGAAACTCTTGAAAAAACGGTACAGAATCTCAACTTTTGCACGTGTGGCTTAGACACTGCATACCAAATTCTTCAAATCTGTTTTTCACCTCATAGAGGCAGATGTCCTTCACATTGTAAATGTATCATTGTTGCCTGTCCCTGAAAACAGCTGCTGCTGTAAAGCCCCTTCAAGAACAATAACCCGGAAGCCTTTATGCTAAACAATTACAGGCCCATATTCAATCTACCTTTTATTGGCAAAATTATTGAAAATAGTGTTTAATCAACTACCACCTTCCTAACATCAAATGGGTATTTTGATTACTTTCAGTCTGCTTTTTGGACATATCACATCACTGAAACAGCTCTTTTAAAGGTTATAAGTGGCATATGCCCAATACAGATGCATGGCAAAACAGCAGTGCTACTGGACCTTAGTGCAACATTTGAGACTGTTGATTACAACATATTACTACACAGACCACTGGGTTGTATTTACAGGTAGTTATCAATTGGCTGAAATCAAGGAGCTTTTTTGTTGCCATCGGCAACTGTACCTCAACACCAACGTCCTTGACCTATGGTGTTCTTGGGGCCACTATTATTCAACTTTGATACGCTCCCACTTGGGCAAATTATTAAAAATAATTTGATTTCCTATCATAGCTATACAGATGACATCCAAATTTACTGTCGCCAAATGACTATCGAATCTCTCTGTCAGAGTTTAGACCAAATCAACAGCTGGATCGGACATTTTCTTCAGCTGAACAAAGAAAAAACTAAAGTAGCCTAATTGTATTTGGTAAAAAGGAGGAAAAACGGTAGCCATTCTCATTGACAAAAGAGCTCAAAGTAAAGGATACTGTTAAAAATCTTGTCTTGCTGTCTTATGTGACAGTGATCTACATTTTAACAGCTACATGAAAACAATAACTAAATCAGCTTTTTACTACCTCAAAAACATTGGCAAACCTAGAGGGCTGATGTCAAAGCAATGATTCATTCATGCATCTCCAGCAGGCTGATTACTGCAATGTTTTTCACAGGCCTTCCTAAAAAGACAATCAAACAGCTTCAGGTGATACAAAACACAGCTAGTGACCACATTAAGTAAGTCGATTTGGACAAAAGCGTCTGCCATATCCTATAACAATTACCATAACATTACTCCAATTCTTAAGTCCTTGCACTGGCTTCAGTAAGTCACAAAATTGACTTACTGAAGCCTATACTGCTCATTTATAGATCACTAAATGGAGCAGGACCTTATTATCTATTAGACATTCTTCAGCAGTACACACCTTCTATACCTCTCAGGTCTCAGAAGAAAAACATGTTAGTAAAACCTGCTATGTTAGAACTAAACATGAAGCAGTTTTTAGCTGCTTTATGCGGTTCAGCTCTGGAACCAACTTTCAGATGGCATCATTAAGTTGTTTTAAATCTATACTTAAGACTAAACTGTTCTCAGTTGCCTTCTGCTAACTGATCAAATGTACTTCCTGTTACCACTGATTTATAAATTCTGGATTAGTCTTTTAATTATTCTTTCTTGTGTCCTTTATGTTTTCATTATTGGGGGCCAAGCAGAGAAGCTGCGAAGGCACCCATTGAGTTACTAGCTTTTCCTATTATTAGTCTGCCATTGGAGTCTATGGCAGCCCATAGAACGCCTGGCTAAAAAGTGCAGATTTTTTGGCAGAAAGTTTCGGAACACTCCACTGACCATTCACACTCATTTATGGACCTTAAACCCAGCCATCTAGCGCCACCAACAGGTCAGAATCTGGCCGAAAATTGAACCGCTGGGTCTAAAGTTATGAAATTCGGCACATTGATTCAGCACTGTCCCATGATCACTTTCACAAATTTACAGAACTCTATGCCCAACACTCTAGCGACACCAATGGGTCGAACCTGGATTGCATTCACGCATGTAACCATTGAACGGTGCATCCGATTTTCACATATCAAGCATCGTTGGAAACCCTGGACCATCCCGAGTTCATCGACCCCTATCCCGTCACTTTCCGCCATATTGGACCTCCGCCATATTGAATTTGGTCCAAACTCTACGGAAAGTTTCAGCGGTCACAAATTTCATCCGATTTTCACGGAACTTGGCGGAGATGATCTTCAGACCGAGCCGCACCAAAGATACTTGTCAGATTTTTCAAATTCCACTTTATTGGCCCATGACAGCCAATCAAATATGGCGATGAAGCCGCAAAACAGGAAGTGGGCTAACATCTCAGAGACGCTTTAATGTACGAAGTCCAAACTTGGTACAGGGACTTTGTATCTGATTGTGAGGACACAGTAGGAAATTGACATCATTTGGCCTCTATAGGGGGCGCTGTAATACAGGAAGTGAGCTTGTATCTCAGCAACTCTTCGATGTATGAAGTCCAGACTTGGTACATGGATTTGGTATCTGATTGCGATGACTCAATAGGAAATTGGCATCATTTGGCCTCTATAGGGGGCACTGCAATACAGGAAGTGAGCTTGTATCTCAGCAACGCTTTGATGTATAAAGTCCAAACTTAATACAGAGACAAAGTAGCTGATTGTGAGGACATGGAAGGAATGTGGTCTCATTTTTAATAGACAAATTGAGCTCACATCTCAAAAACTCTTTGGTGTATGAAGTCCAGGGACATGGTAGCTGATTGCGAGAACGCACAAGGACATTGGTGTAATTTTCGCCTCTAGGGGCACTATAACAAAGTAAATGAGCTTATTTCTCAGCCGTTTTTATCCAATTGCAATCAAACTTGCTGTGAGTGCTTGCTCATGCAATGGCGACGCCATTCCTGCTATAGCGCACTGCTTGGCCCCCGCATTGCTGCTTGCAGCTATATTTATTTTTAAATTACATATTTTTTTATTATTTTACCTTGTGTTTACTTTTGGTTTTGTTTATGAAGCACATTGAATGACCTCTGTGGTTGATGTGCTAAATAAACCTGACTTGACTTTAGTACAACTATTTTTAGGTGGCTTTTAAAACCACATACTATCATAGATATAAAAAGTTAATATGATCTTCCAGCAGATGGCAGTATACTATCAGTATGTTTAGACCTGTCTAGGTCATGGAGGTATTATTATATATATACAGGCGGCAGGAGAGATCATGGATTACCTTCCAGTGGGGTCTGCATGGAGTTATGCAAATTAGTTGTTGCCACTTTAGTCAAGTCAAGTCAAGTCAAGTTTATTTATATAGCGCATTTCAGATGTCATTCAATGTGCTTTACATAAACAAAAGCAAACAGTAATAACAAATAAAAGCATAGAAGGACAATATAGTCAAAGAATGGTTCAAAAGGTAAATAATAAAAATAATAATAAAATAATAAAAAGAAAACATAAAACGCACAAGGTAAAATCATTTAAAAATAAAGAATAATTAATTAAAAGAAAAAGAAAAACAAAGGCAAAAGTATAAAAAAGTAATAAAAGTAATAAAAAACAAGGTAGAATAATAAGGCAGATTCAGAATTTGTAACTCAGCGCAGTTAGCAGAAAGCATCTGAGAACAGTTTGGTCTTAAGTCTAGATTTAAAACTGCAGTTTGGGCCTTTTTGATGTCATCCGAAAGTTGGTTCCAGAGCTGAGCCGCATAGCAGCTAAAAGCTGCTTTACCATGCTAGTTCTAACAGTAGGTTTTACTAACAGGTTTTTTACCTGCGACCTGAGAGGATGAGAAGGTACTGCTGAAGCATGTCTGATAGGTATTTAGGTCCTGCATTTACTGATTTATAAACAAGCAATAATGATGTAAAGTCAATTCTGTGACTTATTGAAGCCAGTGCAGGGACTTAAGAATTGGAGTAGTGTGGTCAGTTCTTAGTTTTTGTAAGAATCAGCTGCTGCATTTTGTATCACCTGAAGCTGTTTAATAGTATTTTTATGTGCTCAACAATATTAGTTGTCTCTCTCAATATGACAGAATAGAGCCATGTTTTTCAGGTGCCATTGGGAAAAACATTATTTGTCACTGCGGTGATTCCTTTGAAATGGCAATAAGAACAAGCTAAACCAAAAATGTCCTCCAAAATTAGTTAGTAATTCTATTCAGTTTAAATCATTCATCTCTAAACCCATTTTTGGCTGCCATTGGTGTGTTATATTATATTATTTCGTTCCCAGTTAGCTATGGCATAAATATTGCCATGGCTAACTGGCAACAAAAACAATCAAGATGTCTCATTTTGCTTTACTAAAAGCAAGCAAATATGACACATGTGAGATCATGACATGCTAAGAAAAGACAGAATAATATAATGTCCTAATTGAGGATTGAAAGTCTTCTCTGAAAATGTATTAGGCTATATCTCTCCTCGGAGATAAAATGTTCAGATGCATTGCCCAGAAATATTTTTCTCTTGTGTGAACTGAGAGCAGCCTTTTATTCGATCTCCATCTCAATTGAGATTCCATATTTGCCTTTAAAATGGCCATGATGAGTCTATACTGCATTAGTTAAAATGTTATAAAACCCTCATAAGTCTTAACCCAAAGGGAGGCTTTATTGGTGATTAATTCATTCATTTGAGCAAATCTGGATTTATTTTTGGTTATTGTAGAAATTATTGAGTAAATAGCTGTGTAAATTTGTAAATGTTAAAAAAAAATGTCCGTAGGCTACATTGTTGATCATATTGTATGTAACAAGTATAAGAAACTGTTGAAACAAGGAGGAGCTTGGAAATTTTCTTGTCTTTAGTAAAGGAACATCATAGACTTTGCATTTTAGTAAACCTACTTCAATTTAACAGAGTATGCAGAGGAAATGTCTTGGGGGGTGGGAAGATTGAACAAGGGAGAGAGAGGTGTGCAATAAAACATTATCACACAGGGATAGAAAAAGAAAGGAAAGAAAATTGAGCAACAGGAAGAGACGACAAGAACAAGCAAGGGAGATACACAAAGGGATAGAAAGGCCTGCCCACAGTTAAGTGGAGTGATACAGTTAAAAACTTGTCCATGAGATGGCAGTATAAAGCTCAGATGTAAGCATGTCAGATTGACTCGGCCTAATTTGCTCCTCTGCAGAACACAGCGACAAAAGAGGGGATTTAACAGCCCCCTTGCTCAACATTTTACAGTCATGCACCAGATAAGATCAGGTTCCTCTCTACCAGGCGTATACAAGTACATGTGCTCCTCTCATCATCACAGTGCAATAGCCAGTCGCCAGACAACACAATTTCTGTCTACAAAGATAAAATAAATGTCCTTCGTCATCAGAGACAGGGAGGACCCTCTCATCCAAAAATAAACTGCATATTGATAAAAAGTGGCACATTGGATGTTCACAGCCAATTCTGAATTATTTATGATCAGTCATGATCTTTTGAGAACAGGTGTCAGATAAGGCTTTTTGAATAGGGATAATTAGCCCTTAAAGGTGTGATGGAAATTTTGGAAAATTAACGCTCTAAAGAATATCTGGGTTCATTGAATACAACATAGAATTTTAGAACCTTGAATTGTTGCGGAACGGAATCGTATGTTAGAATGTTCAAAAATCCACACCTTTAAGGGTTAAGTATGAGTAGCAAACAGGGAAATATCTCTCAATTGTGATGTGCTGGAAGACTAAATGTTCCCAGCTGGACTCGCACATCAAGATGCTGGCGTATTGTACCATCAGCAGAGGAGCACAGGAGGCTGGCATCTGCTCTAAGCTCCTGCAGTGTGCTGCAGCATGGCGAATCCTTTGAAATATATAAATATCTGAATGTGCCGAGAGTCAGGGTCTAGAAACTGAATAATTGTGAGGGCTAATGACGTAAAGGCAAGAAAGAGAGAAGTGACAGAAAGTGGCACAAAGATGGGAATGTGTGTGAGAGACATGTGAGTGCCTGCTGCTGGTCACATCTGCCACACTGTTTAGTAATGAGTTGTTTTAGCAGCCAATAGGAGATGTTATAGCACCACAGAGGGTAATGGATAACAGTGTGGTGATTCACACATCCCAAACTCTGTGAGTCTTAATTTTTGAAGAGATTTGTAAGTCAATCATGATATGAGTGTGAGAGAGAACGCTATAGAAGAGGAGTGGTTGGGGTCTACGTGTGTGTGAGTGCGTTCATGTTGTGTCCGTGCACCCAGTATTGTGATTACCTTGCAGTGTTTCTGCAAGTGTACAGTATTTATCACACATACCTGGTAGGCTGTTGTGTATGCACCCTTCTGACGCACAACACCGATAGACAAAATCTTGCTCCTGCTGTTCTCGGAATAGACTTTGCGTGATGCTCCACTGGCAAGCTCTAATTGCTTTTCTGCCAGGTGATGGGATTAAATTAACCTCCCGGCCAAAGGGCCATGCTCCTCTTTCTTCCTGTGGAGACTTGGTCTACTGATGGCCAGAACTGTCTGACCCCTACTGCCCCACTGCCTCGACATCCACCTTTCTCCAAATGAGGGAGCACAGCTCTAGAGACTGGATAGCTCTGCATCACCAGCGTTGTACTGTGACAAGCTTTGCCACTTTAGAGTATACTGAATGATTCATGCACTTCATGGAATGTGCCAGCAATGAAATGTGACATGAAAATAAAGTGAAAAGCATATAGATAGATAGATAGATAGATAGATAGATAGATAGATACTTTATTGATCCCTATAGGGGTAACATACACACTCACATTTACTAACAGCAGAAAAAGTAATTAAAAGTATATAATATAAAAAACACAACTAAGCAATAAGGACTGTAAAAGATAAAGAATATACTAAATATAATAAAATACAAATTATACTAAATAAAACTTAATCTAAATCAATTCTAAAAAACAGTATCCACATAGTGGATGATTAGTAATCAATCAGGTGCGCTTGCAATGACTGAAGCAGGGACTGAGCCTGTGGTCCTCTGTGCATAGGTAAGGTGCTCTTTGCGAATGAGTGTCATGGTGATGGTGCAAATGAGTAAGTCAAACAGTGCAATAGTGCAAGAATAAAGTCTATATATTTATATATAAATAACTATATTAAGAAAGGTATAAGTGTGGTCACAGTTCGGCTGTGGCATGGAGGGAGGGGTTGTGCATATGTGTAATAAAGCATGCAAACAGTGAGGCAGAAGACAATGGTAAAGTGGCTTAGTGGACAGACAGTTCAAGACATGACTATGAAAGACTATGCGGATATGAATGTTTATCTATCATGGGGACATCTTCTGTAGAAAGTCAGCACTTTCCCCATCTCTCTCCCTCCTACTGCCCACAGGACTGACACAGGCACAGGTTCTCTCCCTTCTTTCTTGCTTAAGCGGATCAGAGAGGATGGCTGAGTGGATTCGGGGTGTGCGATGCAGTCTCTGTGTGTGTCGCTGACATATTTGCTGTGACACTTCTTTCACCACAGAGGTTCAGGGCTGACCTGCTAGGGAAATGTCTCCTGGTCTTAGTGTCATTGTGCACCCCCCCCCCCCAACACACACACACACACACACGCTCCCACCCCCTGGCATCCTCGCCTCTCCTCTTTTCTCATGCACACACACATTTCTGCATGTGTACACTAACACACATTCTCAAATGTGTAATGTGCATGCATTGATATTCTCTCTCTGAATTGCATCCTAATAGTACACATCCTGCCACCCACATACTCATAACCCACATTCTCTCTCTCTATTTAATTAAAATATGCTTTATTGGCATGACAAATCACTGTCAAAGCATACCCAGGAAAATGAATATCTACAAAAACATGCATTGTCTTCATTAATGCACTGTAATATGTAGGCATATTCATATATGTGTGTGTGTGTGTGTGTGTGTGTGTGTGTGTGTGTGTGTGTGTGTGTGTGTGTGTGTGTGTGTGTGTGTGTGTGTGTGTGTGTGTGTGTGTGTGTGTGTGTATGCATGTGAGTGAGTGAGGATATGGGTTGTAGAATAGCAGTTTGCTAGTATAGGCACTGAATGATCAGTCCTCTTTTTGTCATGGTTTGTGTATGTAATGTGCAGCCAGTATTACACCATCTTCCTCCTCTACGATTCATACTAGAGGCACACATGTGGCACAAAAAGAAAAATATGAATCTACATACCGGTATATCTTCATCTACACACTACTGTACATGATCACAAATAGAGGACATGAGTCACATCAAACTGCAGTGATGATGCTCTTCTCTATCTGTTGAGTGACGTTGAATTAGAAAACAACCTGTGTGGACTCAGAAACACCCCTTACATGACGCATGAGCAGCACCCTATCAGTTTGTGCACAGCAGCCGTGAGGAAGTACAACACATTTCCTGCATTGTCACAGTGGGGCACAGAAGATGGAGCGCACCAGGGGGACTCCAGACTTGAGGAATGAGACTTGAGTTATATATGTGGCAGTTATGAGCATTTAAGGGCCCTGACACGAGGGAGTTTAATAACTGACAACTGTTACAAACACTGTTTTTTAGGCTTTCTTTGTGTTCCTGAAGGATATGTTGTAATACAGTCTGGTATTCTGCAGAGGTTGCGGTGATTGTGTGCAGCATGGCACGGAATAGAATTAATCTATACAGAATCCAACTATCATGTCCTCTCATTAATTATATGCTGTAATGTTTGCTCTGCAGGGTTCCTCACTGACAGCTTCACCCGTCTGTCTCATGTTATATGTAATAATGTTAGGAGAATATCAGGTAAATCTCCAAGGACCTGGCATTTCCCTCTGACCAGACCACCCTGTTACCTTTGCGGAGAGAGAGAGAGAGAGAGAGAGAGAGAGAGAGAGAGAGAGAGCTATGAAGCGGAAAGAAAGGAAATGTGGAGGAAATAAGGCGCTTGGTTATCAGTCGAACCCAGACAGCTGAGCAATGGAAATATGTGCCTCTCTAGCACAATCCTCTCTGTAATTACCACACCCACACTCTCTCTCACACACACACACACACACATACACACACACACACACACACACACACACACACACACACACACACACACACACACACACACACACTTTCACAAGCAGATCCTTTTCCTCCAGCTAGGTGTTGAAGTGGTTCTTCACTTTATCCCTCTCTGACATCCTGGCTTTAGTCTGAAGTGATTTCTGTTTCTGAGTGTGGTACAGTCAACTGATCTCATTTGCATACAGGTTATGCATTTGCATTTCAAGGCAGCTGTGATAATAACCATGCAGGCTGCCTTTCACATTATCAAATGAATGAGAAAGAAAGAGAATGAATAATGTGTAATGGCTCCTTTGCTAATTTGTTATTCCTTTGTTTTCTCCCAAGATCGGTCTTTATTGTCATTTCGATAGAATAAAAATAATTTCTGTTTGTTTTCTCTGTAAGTATCACACATCAAATATCCATATGACTGATGTAGTTTTGACTCTGTATGACTGTGGGTTGGGTCATTTATAGAAAGCCTAATCAAATACGGCCACTGGACCTGGTTTCATTTAGAGAAATAGCATCCCTCTTAGTTTCCTTCCAAAATATGATTTACAACTGTCTATGTGGGGATTGGGAGAAATTAAATTTCATACTTACTACTTTTCATTCTTATTTTCTGGGAGACCAAAGAGCTAATAGGGTTCCATCAGAATCATAGTCACTTTTATAAATGCCAGACTTTTAAAACATCCGCAACCAAGCAGAAATTATTTAACGTGATACATGGAGAAAACTCTGGATCAACACAACATCAATTGCCTCTAAGATAGAACAAAGAACTGCTCAACAAAAATACTGTTGGGGCAGTGAGAGTGGGGACGACATCAACTATTGGTTTACCACAGATGTATGATCTACGAAACCCTGTAGCCAATCCTAGAATAAACACACAGAGATGATTTGCACACACACAGACACACACACACACACACACACACACACACACACACACACATACAGAAAACACACAAACACACACAGAGACTTTCTCTCTTTCTCTCTCTCTCTCTTGCACACACACACACGCACATACACAACGAGAGTGATAGAGTGATGCAAACAAAACAAGACACTGAAACATTTGCTACCCAAGGGCATGTGCATGCTAGCATTAATTAATTATGCAATCAAGAGTTATGTTTATGTTTTTTTATTATTATTATTATTATATCTGTGAATAAAATACAGTAGTTGATTATTGCCTATTAAGTTTAGATTATATCTTGTCAGAGTCTTACAGTAATGAGAAAAACTCAGAGTTTTCTTTTCCTTTTGTCTAGTGTAAATGGTAGCCTAGTAGTGGGCTTGCCTCTACACACCAAAGCAATATCAGCACATGCCACAATTTAGCAAAACAAAAACAGAAACACCACAATGTGAACATGAATTTGGGTTATTCATCCAGCGGCTAAAACGGACTCATTGCTCAGACATCTCTGCGTTATCGTCTTTTGAAATAAAGATTTAATATGGATTTTCTGGTCCATGTCTTGCAAACCTGTCACCATGGCAACCAAAAGATTATTTTAGAAAAGGTACAATTAAAATCTCGTGCTTTAATATGCAATTAAGACTAAGAGCACATGGGACAAGGCCAGCTGCTCATTATTATATGCTAGGCTGATATGGAGGCTGCCCACATGCAAGTAGACCAAAACCTGGACGATGTCCATTCACACAAATCACTACATAGACTTACATGTAGGCTATCCACAGAGTGAGAGACAGATACTCATGATTACGGCACAATCCCACCACTGTATAAAACAATAATACTAAAGCCGTACAAAACCAATATTTTAATCTAGTCTTTCATTCATTCAATGCCCACATCAGTCAAAGTCTAGTCATAACGACTATAAAGCCAGGAGTGCACAGCAGAACTTGTGCCACGACACTAGACTCTTATCTACTGGGCTACTAGTCTACCACTGCTGCCATTTGGCATGTCTACCGTCTCTGCCATGTTCTTTTTTTCCTGTAAGGGCTGTCTCTGCCATCATCATGTGTTGTGTCGTGTGCTTTGTTATACAGTATGCCCTATCAAAGCCATGTCCTGTACTATGCCTGATTTATTTGGAATCACAAAAGTTATTTTTTGTTATTAGTTATTTTTTTTACGATTTTATTGAATGTATTGCATTTATAATGTGGCACACACAAGTACAAAAACACATAAACATAACTGTAAATGTGGGGATATTTTCTTCTATCCTCTCAGGGACTGCTTACTGACCTTTCAGTTTCTCCTTGCGGTGCCACTTTAAAGGGAGGAGCAGTTTTGCCCGGGGGCTATAGTCAAGATGAAAGGTCAGAGTTCAGCTGCCTGGGCACAGGGAGGTTGGGCCATCTATCCATGTACAGTACATCAGCCAGTGTTCAGATGTGGATTGGCACCCAGATGGATAGCCAGAAGATAGCCAACTGTTGGGAGATGTGGCTCATGTTTCCTCACGCCCACACACTGGCCCCCACAGCATCAGTGCAGGACAGCTTACACTTCATGTGAGAGTTGGCAATGAAACAAGCTGCTGATAGGGAAATTGCATGTAAGTGTAGTGCCCATAGAAACCATGCCCATTCCTGTAGAAAACCCGTCACACAATTACATGCCCATGGGTAGGGCTTCGTTTAAACTGGGATGATAGTTAGAGAAACATCATTGTTATAACTAAGCATTCAATATTGCTTAGAATAAACATTCAGTAAACATAATTCTCTATGTCTATATTCTCTCTATATTGTTGAGGTCAGACAAGATAATATCTCATAGTGTGATCTTGTCGACACATCAGTCACTTGTGCTTTCTGTATGGGCACACTGGTACAGTGCTATGCTGTGTATCGGAAGGGGGAAGGGAATGGCTAGAGTGGCAAAAGCCGATAAATGCTTCTTTTAGTGATATCTTTTGTATTATGTATTTTTGATATCCAACCAGCATCAAACTCAACACTTCACTCACTTGTGACCTTAGAAAGACACATGCAAAGTTTGAGAGATATATGAAAAACATACAGAAAGACAGACAGACAGATGTTAGGAATTAATAGATAGGCCTAATAGATGTGCATATATTGACTGAAAAATCACCAGCTGATCACAAAAGATTTTATTGTATGTATTTATTTATATATCTAAAAGGATGTAGCACAATGCCCATCCACACACATGCACATACAGAATGCTGCGCACACATGCTCACACAGTTCATACTGCGCTGTGATATAAATAGCCTTACCCTGATTGCTGACAACAAAGGCACGGGGTAACAACCAGCAAACCCTTTTATCTGTCTCTGAATCCTTTCCGGCGTCTCCCTCCGAGCTGACATACAAGATATATATTCAAAAAACTCACTCACAAGCCCGCCTCTGCACCATCTGTGGTCTGACTTTAAACTGATAATATTAATGAGTTCAGAAACCTTTTGGGTTGTCTGCAAATGATGCACCTGAGCATGGTCCTGACTTCACTTGTGCAGTCTGTTCTCTTCATTGAGGCTGTCTTGACCTTCCTGTCCTTATCTGTTGCTTTTATGGGGGAAATAAACTCGAACTCTGAATCATTTATTGGAGAACCTGGACTTTCTGTCAGTTTATACTGAGTAATTGAACAAACCATTCAGTAGGTGAATCTTTTGTTCATGCAATGGTTTGAAACCATGACCTTTTTATGGCCTAACTTTGCTAACAACCAAGGTCAGTTTATTTGATCTGAAACATAGCTTGCCTCTCATTGAGGTTGACAGCATCTGTACCGAACTGAACTGCTCTGCTCAATCTAGAATATTGAGTCTGATAATATACACCGAGATTGCAATGCCAACCTTAGGAACTGTTATGGTATAGCCACTATAGCAAAATAAAATCACTTTAAGATTATCGGTAAGCATCTCATGTTGAGTTATCTTGAGTTATTATTTGTCAAATATGTATTCACTTTTTTCAATGCCACATCAATAGCACTCCAGTGATGTTAAAATGATTCTCACAAAGAAGCGACTGAGTGAGATAAAATATGCAGCATATTTCCCCCGAGGCATCACCTTGAAGATAACAGACCCTTTGCTGACGTGCTGATCCCGTCTGAAAAAGATCTGTCTCCATCCATCAAGCAGTAGCCTACCATGCTGCACACCTGAGGTGCCCACAAAAAGAGAACTCTCCAGACTTCCATGTATGTATTAAATACTTTTCTTAATCTAGTCTTATGGTATGGAAATTGTTGTGATGTGCTCTGTCATATCACAGTTATTATGTCGGTCTGTCTGTCTGTCTGTCTGTCTGTCTCTGTGTGTGTCTGTGTGTGTGTGTGTCAGTGTCTGTCTGTCCTGGCTTTCCCCCCAAATTTCCTCTCTTTGTCCAACTCCATGTTTAACTATCTTTCCCTCCTTCCTCTTTGTGTCTCTGTATGACTCTTATCAAACCACATTAGACTTCTATCACATGCCACAAGGCAAGCTCATGGTCTGCTCCTTATCTTGCTCCATCTGATAAGACTGCCATTCTGTGCATGTGCAGAAAGCCAGACACAAAGCAATACCATGCAGATGTGCAGATAGAGGTGGGGGAAAGAGAGGACAGAGACCATGAGAGAGAAATGGGGCATCATTATTCCTAAACCTAACCCAGCCACCACCACAACCACTAAAACATGTGAGTGTAAATGATCATTAAGTTCAGCTCCATACAGTATAGCTTGTGGTCGGAGTAATGCCCACCTGGCTACTTGTACTTGCGTCCTCTCCTCCACACTACTACAGTACTGTAGTCTAATGGCCTGACTGAAGCTAAATCCTCTTGAGGGCGTTTTATCTTCCCTGGCTGATGAGGACAAGGGGGGCTTTCATCTATGCTGTTAATAAACACATGACAGGGCCCAAGGTGACGTTCTTTAGTGACTCCTCCCCTTTCTTTTATGTAGCTCAACACAAAGCAAAGACCTAAAGCTGCAGCTCAATATTATGGATAAGCATGGGGCATGCTACTTGGGCCCTTGCTTTACAGAAAAAGCAAGACAGGGCAACAAAGCCATACAAGGCAACGATATTAGGTTCCTCTCAGTAAAATGTATTATTTTCTCCCTTTAGTTCCATTCTTCTCGAGAAGAGGTCATATTTTGTTGTCCATCCATTCATTTTGTGTCCTTAATAAGATCACTATCAGTTCGCCACATTTATTTTACAAGAATAAACTTGATAATGGGTGCAAATAAATAATCACTTGTAGTTTGGGAAATTGGGATGTAAATGAAATACACTGGGGAAGAATCTTCTCTAGAACCTGACAAGCATACTGTATAAGTAGCTGACACATTCTTGCTGCATCCCTCTGCTTTCTACTTTGTGAGTATTAAAAGTCCATCAGCCTCAAGAAGAGATGTAACCAGAGGCTGATTTTGAGCTTTTAATCTTCACATAGGCTACAACTTAAGACATTATAGGCGTATATGAGTCACATGTCAAATTAAAATAATCTCTCTCCCTCTCAGAAATGTGATTATAATAAGCTGTCAAAAAGTAACCCCAGAATTTAACATGACCAAAATATTATTCTGTATTTCTACAGAATTGGTCATAAGAATTGAACATCTCTCTCTCTCTCTCTCTCTCTCTCTCTCTCTAACATAGATATATATATATATATATATATAGGATTCCTTCCATCTTGCCCTCCATTCAATCATGTGTGAGTGAGGAAAGGTGACAGGCCAAAGGCAGGCTTCTCTCATCCTCTCGTGAACAAGCTCTTGTAAGGATGTTATGATTCCGATGACAGCTCTCCATCTGTTCACTCTGCTCAAAGCTAAGTGGCTTGCTGATCAGCCTGTGCTGGTTGACCACTGGAAGAGGACCCAGTCAGGCGAACATCCACTCACTGTTTAGTTGAAAAAAAAACTTCAGAGGCCATGCATGACTCATTCCTCTGTGTTTTTCTGTCGCTTTTGGATGAGCTAATTATCACCCATGTGTATAAATGGGAGCTAATTTTCAGTGCAGTTTAGTTTACCTCGTTGTTGCTACTGAATGTAGCATCTGGGTTGGAAATGGAGCGAGACTGTCACTTAGTAATAATTGGGAGATATTGTACTTACTTGGATGCTGATTATCATTTGGGACACTGTTTGGCGTGCCTCCTCCTTACAATTTAAGATCCTTCTCATAGTGACGTTTTTTATGTTTAGAATCATATCCTATAGCCTAGATGTTAGAGGGCTTGACTGTCATTTAATAATCATGAAATTCTATGCAATACAATGCATTTTAAAGAATGCTTAACAACAGAACATTCATCAGGTAGATAGATATAAAGAAAGAGAGAGATTTGTCACAGATGGAGTGGAGGAGATGATTACTCTTCCCACATGCAGTATGGTGGCTCCACATGACCAAAACACTGCCAGGATAGCATTGCAAGGATAAACAACAGCCAGGGCGGTATTGAAAATGCACTGTTTTGCCAGTCATGTACATATACCATACTATATATATATGCACATATACAATTGTCCTTTCCTGTTTGATCTACCTTGAAGCCACACTAGAATAGGTAATGTTTATAACACATGCTGGTTAATGGTCTCCCTGCAGATTGCAAGTAGCCTGTCAAGTTACATTTACCTCTGTTTACCTGCTGGTGATGATAAGGCAATGTGAGACATGTGCTGTGTACTTGAGACACTCCCTCCAGATAATTGCACTTTATCAGTTTATTTATGTGCAGCATAATGCACTCTTTGCATCATTTCTTGTCTTCATCGATGATGAAGTCTCTTGCTTATTCTATTCCTCATTCCTCATCCTCATATTTCATAGCCTTTTTGGGGGCAAATATTACTACTTGTGTACTTCACAATAACATGATTTAAAGACTGCACATCAGATACCTTTTATGATTGAACAGTATGAAAACACATGCATCTAAGCCATTTGTTGAGATTCTTTGGACTGTTGATCAAATTCCGAAAGAAATCGGCACATTGAGTCACCTCTTATGCTGTAGTTCCAGTTATTTCAAAGTTGCAGAGGAACAAATGGTGAAACAAACCAAAGGGAACTGACTGGCACAGATTAGAACTGTGCAACATAAGGGTTTGTGCTTTTGTTTAGACTTCAGAGTAACAGCACATTGCATGACAGAATGTTTTTTCACCAGACTGATCATTTGCCCTGCGGTGGGTTGGGATCAACTGAAAACCTCATCCAGATCCTGCACTACCTTCCATGTCATTCCCCCACCACAAGAAAAATCAAGGACAAAACAAAGAGAGGTCCCAGTGTCTTCTATGTCATCACAGTGGGTGTCTTCTGAAAAGTAACCCTCTACAAAGGAAAGTCAAGTTTCATGTATTTCAGTCATATTCAGATGTAGTGCCAAAAATGCAGTCCCTCCTGTGGTTTACATAATGTGTGCTGAAACAGTCACAGCGACCAGATTGTGGGGAGGGATATTGCCGGAACATTCTCTTGAGTACCCAGCTGAGAGTGCAACCCCTGTTTCATGCTTGATTAAATCTGTCTGCCATTTGCTATAAATACTCATATATCATGTGTGCGAACAGCGTATCCATCACAGGTTATGACAATTGATAAATCCTTACATCAACTTGACATGAGACAATACACCTTATACAGAAAGGTCTCCTTAATATCTGGGGTTTTGCTGGCTTCAACTGTATCTTATATTATGGAATTGTTTTATGTGTGATAATTCTGATCCCTGAACTGCTGCTTTTATTCCCCAGTGTTACACTAATTAAAATGTCTATCACTCAAGTTTTTGGTTCTTCTGTCATTTCATTACGGTCAGCTCTCTTTGCTGCTTATTGCTGCTGAAAGCATCTTGACAAAATTAATTTCCTCCATCTTTCTTAGTAGGTCCTCCAATCCGTGAATGATGGCTGACATGTTTTACGTGTGCCTGATGATGTTTGCAAGGATAAATCTCCCTGGAACGATGACTCAGCTTATTTAAATCAACTCAGTCCTCCACCAGGGATACAAACTGAGTAAAACCTCCTGCTGTTTTTGCTCTGTGCAGCCAAATAAACATTAGAGGTGGCAGCTGGGTGTCAGTCACAGTGACTGAAATGGTATCGCTCTACTCCAGCGGGGCTTTGGTTCTCCCTCTGGCTTTCCTCTCAGAAGGATTAGAAATTTAAGTTCCTTGCAAGAAATTATTTTCTTGAGAACTGAGAACTTTTTAGCAGTGCCTCTAAAAATGTGTTTGATGTACGTGTGGCATTTGCCCCATGGCAGGTGAACAACACTGTCATTTCCCTAGTCATTATCAACTGCCACTTCTTCTAAGACAGCATTTTTTCAATCTGTTCTAATTCATGTTAGTGCATATGCTCCACATGCCTGGTCAAAGTCCTAATGCATTTGACCCAAGCACATCTATAGCCTATATATTCTATACTGCACAACAGCGTAACACAACACTGATGCTGTCGATACACTGAATGACGTCCACCAGTGTTTTTACTAAGGTTGTCTACACTGTTTAGGCTTTGAACTAGTTGGCTAACTGTTACTCCCTCCCAACTTGTTACTGTACATTCAAATGCTGTAGGCTAAAATATCTTTATACTAGTTTTCTTCAATGTTTTTATAGAAAAAAATATCTTTATACTAGTTTTCTTCAATGTTTTTATAGAAAAAATTCAGTCATGATGTACGTTATTCAGGACAAGTATCCCTTCACCTGCATGCTCATGATATGCTGTTATGAAGACATATAGCAGAATGTATTCTAGACTGTTCAGCGTTAATCTCTAGTAGGATGAAATGCCCCCAAATTACTTCAATCTCACCATGGTAATGAAGAGCCATGTACAGCTAGACATGTTCATGCATGAGTAGCTCTGTTTCTTAACAAATCACTCTGCTCCCGTAACCCTTTAACTGCCAGCGAGGGCAGAAGGCGCAACACAAATGATGATAAATTCCTCATGTAACTGTAATCTCTCTCTGCCCCTCATCTAATGTAATGGAGGACACCATAATGACATGGTTAAATCACAACACTGTCACAATGGCTTTGGCTGGGAGTAGCATTTTGCACTGGAGAGTGTGCATAATATTTCACTGTGGGATGGGCCAAAATGAGATTTTAGTGGCAACAGACATTACAAAAGCTGTTTGTGAGGCAGCAGATACGATCAAACTTGTCAGAAGATGGACAGATACTGTTTGTCTCTGACAGGCATTTAAGAGCTGACAGGCTTCCATGGCTGCATTTGTCCCCTACTCACCAATTAAATCATGCCTCCTTTCTCTATTTTCTGTTTTCTTTTTTTCCGTCTGAAGCAGGTGGGATGATTGATTTTGGATGGCTCCTCCATGGCTCTCTGGGGGTATCTGCACATCCTCACTGGCTATCATTCAAGCATGCCACAGACAGCTGTAGCACATTCGCTTTTCAAACTGTAACATGTGGCTGTTTCTCAAATTTATTTGTGGTTTGGCAGGCATCCTGGGTATAATAGTGGGATTACAGCACTGAGAGGACCACATGACCACTCATATTCAATTTGATCTCTGAAAACATATGTCCGTCATTGGCTGACTATAATAGGCTGTCACTTGGTTGGCCCTAACATTTCTAACAGTGCAGTGTATGGGTTTAAAATGTAGATGAAATCATTTGAGAGCACCTTTGAAACCCCTTTCTACTATCATCCATCTTCACTTTTTTTCTGTCCAGCCTCCAATTATCTTGCGTCTCTCTGCCTTTTTCACCTATATGTCTCATGCACCATCCTTTCATATCCGCCTCTTGTTCGCCCCCATTTTCTATCCTCTCACAAACTCTCCCACCAACACACACACACACACACACACACACACACACACACACACACACACACACACACACACACACACACACACACACTCACACACACACACACTCACACACACACACACACACACACACACACACACACACACACACACACACACACACACACACACTTTAATTATAGGACCATCTGTACATCTCATACTGTGGCTATCAGAGTCAGGCTAGTTCTTGTGCCATCACACTACGGGAGGATTTTGTACAGATAGGGAAAACAGTGCTTTCCTTCAAAATGAAAAACCACATCAGTGGATTTCTTCAGGTATATAGGCTGCCATTCACCAGTGCATCTTCTTTTCTTGTGAAACACAGACTCATTAGCCATTCTGAGAGGTCTCGTTTCTCTGTGTGAAGCCTGTCTGACTCGGAACTGACTGTCTGTGCCTGTGTAATTAACACTGTTTTATTCTGAACACCAAAGACAAGAGCTCTAGCCCCCGCACATGCTCTCTGCCCAGATCAGTTGGTGGTTCACAACATGGGTTAACAGCTTTGCCAGACATTTTACACTATTTCTAGGAGACAGAAAACTGGTATTCAGATATGCCTATACTCAGCACAAATGGATACAGACTAAGCACATAGCATCTTTCTTTACCTGCTATACCATTCCATACATCTTTTTTCTCAGGAAAATGAAATAAAAGAGAACATTACCATAACACCATTGCGCTGGCTTAACTTTGAAAAAGCCAAATGGTTTGGATAGCAAAAGCACACAAGTAGGTGAAAGCAGATAAAGAAGAATAATGATTGAGGAGCATAGAGGAAACACATGAAAGGGAATTTTATACCAAAATATAAAGAATTCTTAAATACAAATGTTTTGCGTGACAAACAATGGCTCATAAAGAATGCCATAAAATATTTACAGTATATGCACAATGTATTTTCATTGTAGAATTCTTGAAATTATGAGGATTAGTACCATCGTGTTTGCTGAAAAGATGAAAAGAAGCCAAAGATAGAGAGCAGGAGAAAGAGACAGAGAGATTCTGTCCAGTATAAAATGTGAATATTGTGTGTTTTAAAGAGTTTGTGGTGAAAGATAATTTGGAGTCTGCTTCTACCTTTGCCCTCTTCTGAAATGGCACATCTGATGGCATTTACAGGCTGCAGCTCTGAGAAGACCACGGTCAGTGAGAGGAGCCTTTTACCTTCAAAACACCATAGAGGTCTCCCATAAACATAGAGTGTGCGGTCCAACATGAATCACAAAAGTCAGTCACACAGTACACCACAGCATTAAGAGGAAAGGGTAATAATAAAACACAAATGGGAGAAATAGAGAATAAAATGGAGAAAGGTTGTGTTCATGGGTGCAATGATTAGAACATGTCCTTGTCCTATAGGCAATGTTTCCCTCTTATATCTAATCATTGTAGTGGGAATTTGTGGTACTCCAGACTGGAGAGAAGCCTGGGGATCCAGCAAGGAGATGTAACCCTGGAGGCTATGGTCATGATACAGTGCCATACTTTCATGCTTACAAAGGCCCACATAGTGATGGTGGTGGTCATGTTATTTAAAGTGAAAACATTTATAACAAGGACATTTACATTTTTAGTTTAGTAGCCATATTATAACACATAATTCTGCATTATCTGAATACACTGCTGTGTCAATATGGAGAAAATGAGATAGCTTGAACAGTACCCATGTTGTGCAGATTAGAGACTCTACTAATTAGAGATAACTCATTAGTAGTCCTTTCCACTTTGACAAGTCCAAATGGAAATGTGTTAGATAGCTATGGTTATATGGCATCAGTGGCAAAGTAAAGCAGACCCGGTTTAGATAAGCTGAGCATATTTTTAACTCAGTGGGCTCCTCATTAGTAGGCTGCAGTGTGCTCATGCTGAGATGTGAACCATCATAAGACATTGTAAACCGCATTGCCTTTTTAAAGAATCAAAGGGGGAAACAAAGATAACTGTTGCCTCTTTTAAACAGAGATCTCACCCAATCGCCCAAATACACCTCATTATGCCAGCTTTGGTTGTTTACACTGAACCAAATAAAGTCAACATGATGAACAGTACTTCATATGTTGTGGGATTGTGTAGTGAACACTTTATGGACTCACATATAATGGTTTGGGTAAAATACTCTGCACTATGATAACCCCAGACCCAGTCTGTTAAATGATGATATGTTTTGAACTTTGAATTAATACATAGGGGAATCATTTTTTGGCTTTTTGGCAGAGAATCAAACCATCTAAGAATATTGGTTTAATGAGGAGATAAATGTATTAAGACATTGGAATATTCAAATGCCAGACTCAAGCTGATGAAGCCCAAATAGCAGCCTGGGGAAATGTAGTGGAGACGAATGTGTTCTTTGGAATGTGCTCCTCCAATTCCATGTACAGTATGTACAGAATGGTGAGGTGGAATAAAAGAACAGCACTCCCGCCCTGAAAAGGCTGTACAAAAAGCATGTGGGTGGGTGGAGGATCACTCTGTTGATTGACAGGACTATAAGGATGTTGATCCAAATCCTTCAAGACTGCATAGGCTGCTCTCCTAAAAAAACCTCACCTTTCTCATTATAATGTATTCAGCATCCACCATGTTTGTCAAATAAATCAATGCCTCTATCCCTGCCATGGGCGTTGTGTGGAAAAGCTCAAGAATGATCTTGTTCTCTAACCCTGTTCGTAAGTAGCGTAATGCCACTTGCCAAACAGGCATTTCCTCCTATGTTCCACACCACAGAGGTCAGAATGGATACCTGAGTACACTTATTTCTATACCCCAGGGCAGTTAATTTCAAAACTGGCAATATACAACAGCATGATGCCAGAAGCCATATAAACCAGCGCACATCACATCAGCACAGCAGAAACTTAAATGTAAGGGACAGAATACCTTCTACACTTGAAAATGCATAAATGAATAATAAAATCATATGAAACTGTATTGCATTTTGTTCATGAAAAACACAAAAATGTGGCACACTTGCATTGTGTCCACAAAATATATTGAAGAGGGCTCATTGTATCATGCACAAAAACAAAATTAATGAAAATAATGGTTATATAAATATTATTCTTGGAATTTGTACTATTGAAATAATTAGCCTACTTTTGTCTATGAAATGAGTTGATCAGAATATAATTTGGACTTGTCCAAAAAACAAAAAGATCAACAGTCAATTTAGTACAAGAAATGAATCCATTGACATATTTCAGAGTGAGGAAGAGGGAATTCTCAGACTGATGTAAATTATTCATTGTTCTGGATTCAAAGTCAGATCTAAATATATCTTGCCATATACTATGTCTGTATATGGAGGGCACACATGAACATTGTTTGCACCATAATAGACAAAATCTTGTAGGGTCTTTGGTTTGCTTGAAGGCACATTTCCTTTTTTCAGTTTGTTTGGATTTTTAAGTGATAAGAAAGAGGGAGAACGAGAGAGAGCTCACGTGTGCATGTTGGGGAGAAAGGATTGAGGAACATCAGGTTCCCACTGATCGACTTTCCTCTAGTGTTACTATGGAAACATGGGACCAGCAGGCTACCATGTTAATGTTGATCAGAAAAGGCTCATCAGTCGGCCCTTTCGAGTTAATTTTTTTTCTCTCCATGATGAGTTAGGAAATTAGGAAATCAGCTGCTTCACAAGATATCATGTTCTATCAACACAATGCAATAATTATTACAAAGCTGCTGGTTGTCTTCCAACGATGCATACAATTATGTGATTCATGAGAAGACAGTATTGTCTATTTGCTTTCTCATCTGCAAATGACCAAAGCTATTACACTAGCACATCTGCTGTTGAAACTATGGATCATGTAGCAGATATAGCAGTGAAATAATTTGATATAACGGTCAAGACCTCATCTATCTCTCCTGCAATGCATAGGCAAATATGTGCAAGTCGGGTATATTTTAGCACTTGTGAGTCTCTTGTAGTGCATTATTGTCAGATAGGCTACATAAAGATGAACTACAGCCTGGAACATCTAGACGCAAGGAAACCAATGACCCAAATCTGCTAACGCTGTCCATGGTGTTCCTGGATTCCATCTAGCTGCTGTCTGTGGAATGGGGGCATGAGGCAATAACTGAATGAGAGCTCCAGGATTGTTGCATGTGAAAAGCATGTTTGCATACTGTAACCAAACAATAGCTCTTACCTGGGCCTTCAAATGGTCAAATAGTTTGAGTCTTGCACGGGTTAGTTAGTGGTGCAAAGTGAAAGAAACTCAGATGACATGATGATCATGAGAGTCATCAGGCATTAATGGTGGTCATGATTCTGAATGATGACGATAACAAACATGCAGGGTCATCACGTATGGCAGCATGTCCATTCACACATGACCACACTTGCATTTGCACCCTACCCAACCCCCACTCCCATGCGTTTGATGAAGGATTTTTTATTTATTTGTAGTGTTAGAGAGAAGCAGCGAGGCTCCCTCCCTCCATCACCAACAAGCCTTCGCGCTAAACGCTAAGAGAGGTTTGAAGAGCGTCTCGTGCATACGCACCTGCTTTCTTGGAGACATCCGGGGAGACGGATGAGGAGATGGCAAGCGCAGTTTTATATATATTTGGTGCACGGCATCGAACGCCAACCATTCATATGATGCTTGTCCTAACAAAATCCAGTGGGATCTAATAAACCAAAAGGTGAGTTTATTTGGATTCAGTCTTGCATCGATGAGAGATGTGTTGCGCTCAAATTCACAATCATATCGCATTTGGAAATAGTTCAGCAAACACGCGAGGTGGCGAAGAGGATGAAAAGGAATACATATTATCGATTGTTTTTATTTTATTGAAGGCATGAAGTGCTTTGCTTTACGCATCGGTGTTTTTATATAAAGAGACACGGATTTGTTTGTGGCGTTTTTCAGTACTGTTTCTGTAACTGTCCACAATAGTAAGCCCATATTAGTCATATTAAATGAGCATTGTTATTTAGACTATGTGAAATAATTAACTGTGAAAAAAATATATAAATGAATGCTTATTTTGTCCTGGTAAGTTGTGCATTCATATTACCTTTCGTTTTGGAAGATATAGTATTTGTTTTCTCAATGGCTATATGATAATTGTATGATTTTAGAAATTGTGGGAAATTGACTTCAGGCATAGTGAAATAAAGAGGCTAGTTGTTAGCTGGAAGCCGAGAAAATAAAGCACAAAAGGCTCAGACGTGCAGAGGAAAATCTGATTTCTGAGAGAAAACACTATTCATGGGAACACAAGATGTTCAGAGAACACTATAATTACATCCATAATTTTAAAACAAGAACGAAAGGGTGGGTGAGTGGAGAGAGAAAGAGAGTAGAGAGAGAGAGAGAGAGGGAGAGAGAGAGAGGGCCCCCTTGTGGGATTCTATGTAGTTGCAATCTCATACCAAGATTTCCGTTGGAAGCGATCACTGTAGTACAAAAGAGACTTAAAATCCTTAAAGGTGATTCTTTTTCTTCCACAACTATTTACATTCTGTTTTGGGTAGAATCGAACATATGCACACATATATGCATACATTAATTAATGCATTTATGCAGCATGATGATAGATATTACCATTTCATTACCATTTTTCTCTCTGAATGGAATTACAGTATTTGCTGTTTTCTCTTTTCGCTTTGTATATCTCGTGAATTGTAAACCAACCTCTGGGTTTGCCTCTCTCTTATATAATTTCTCAGCCATCAAACTGAGTCAACCTCAACACGCTTCTCTGCAGGCTCTACGGCACTTAAATATAGACATTGCATTGCACATGAGAGATGAAGGAAGAAAGAGAGAAAGAGAGAGATAGATAGAATGATGGAAGTGCAGAGTGAGACAGCCTGAAAAGGGGAGCACTGAGGCAGTAAGTTATGAATTATGTAAGCACTTCATCTGCAATTGGGGAAGCCGTGGTAGTACCTTAGTAAGCAATAAAAACAGTTTACTGTCACAATTTTGATCCACGCAAAGCGGATTGTTTGCTTCTAACAACATGTTTATTTAATTTTTTTGTTTATGAGCACAAACAAAATCAAGGAACTAAGATGCACCGGATCGTATGGATTTTTAAGTTGCCAGTGTCTTAAAATGAATGATAATGTTTTTATTTTATTGTATTTTTTTTAAATTATTATTATTAATCTGTGCCTGTTTTTTTTTCCCTAGCAGCACTGCACCCTATTGAACTCCTTCAGATTAGAGTTCAGGAACCATGGATCCAACCTCCTCAAAACAACAGTATGGCTCCAAAAAGCGAGTCAAAATCCATCCCAGCAGTGTCACAGTGAAGTATGCCACCCACTTCCCTCAGCCAGGTGAAGAGGGCTATGATGATGCACCCTCCTTCGAGGACTTCAGCTCCTTCATGGATCAGAGTCCTGGTAAGCGACTGGTGACGGAGGGTGGACAGGGCAGGACTTTGTTTGGCACCATGGACACACGACCACGGCCCCCAGAACCCACCAGCGCTGAGGCCATGCGGGACAGAGGCGTGGGCAGTCAACTTCAAAGCTTTGGCGAGGCCTCGGTGCTGGCCTCACGCGTTACCTGGGGCGCCTTGTTTGGGGCAGCGGTAGCCCACGGCTGCGTGGCCCTCATCACACGCCTGGCGGCTGACCGCTCCAACGTGCCCTCTCTGGAGCTCATATTCATCCGCTCGGTTATCCAGGTATTGTCAGTGGTAGTGGTCTTCTATCGCAAGGAGGCTCCCTTTGGCCCTAAAGGCTACCGTCTACGGCTCTTCCTCTACGGCGTCTGCAATGTCATCTCCATCACCTGTGCGTACACCTCCTTTGCCATTGTGCCACCCAGCAATGGCACCCTCATGTGGCGTGCCAGCACCACAGTCTTCAGCGCAGTGCTAGCCTTCCTGTTGTTGGAGGAGCGGCTGGGCTACACTGATGTGGTGACAGTGGTGGGTAGTGTCTTCGGCCTGTGCCTGGTCATGGTTCCCAACATCGCTGACGAGGATAAGTCACCGCTGGGATTCTGGAAGGAGGCCTTTGGCTACACCATGACGGTGATGGCGGGCTTGACCGCTGCCCTCTCCATGATCGTCTACCGTGCCATCAAGGACCGGGTGAGCATGTGGACTGCACTCTTCACCTTTGGGTGGACGGGCACAGTGTGGGGCGCGTCCACCATGTTCATCATGCAGGAGCCCATTATCCCTCTGAATGGGGAGACCTGGGGCTACCTTATTGGCATTTGCATCTGCTCGACCGTGGCGTTCCTGGGGGTCTACTACGCCCTCAACAAGTTCCACCCCGCGCTGGTGAGCACTGTCCAGCACCTGGAGATTGTGGTGGCCATGCTGCTGCAGCTCATCGTGCTGCGCATGGTTCCATCCGCCTATGATGTGCTGGGCGCTCTGGTCATCATGCTGAGCGTGTTCGCCCTCACTGGAGTCAAGCTCTACTGGGTGAGCCGGGCTGTACGACAGGATTACCAAGAGATCCTCGACTCTCCATGAACACTCTGCATTCCTAGATGTGTGTGTATTGGTATCTGTCTGGATTTGTGTGTGTGTGCGTGTGTGTGTGTGTGCATATCTGTGTGCATTGTTGATGTGTACAGTATGTGTGTGTATGTACTAGTATGAAAGTGAGTGTGAATGTTTGTATGTATGTTTGTATGATGGATGTGTTTACTTATTTGCTAATCAATGTGCAATCAATGAATGTCTGAAATATCATCTATTTATTTTATATGGTGTATATGGTGTTGAAAGAGTGGCAATTGTGTAAAGTCTCTGCTAAATGTTATTGCGTGACAAAATAAAAAATAAATATGTTCCATGATGAATTTGTACTCCAAACATTATCCTATTCAAACAACATTTTAAACTGTCATCAGTTATCAAGTACGGTTCAGAAACAACTGAATTAATTTGCCTTGTGTCAAATTATTCTAGATACTCATGGCTATATATACACATGATATAAAATCAGGGTAAACACTGATTCTATCCCAGTATGTTTTCAGCAAATTCTTATAAAGATTAGATTTAAAGACAGCCATCCTAATTGTTGAACCATTATTGATTCTGACCACTGCTATTGATTTTCTTTTGTGCAATTAGTACTTAAGAAAATGGAGATCAGCAAGAGGGTAAAAGGCATTTGTGTCTTTGACGTTCTGCAGTCACAAATGATGATACAGAATTCAATAGCTATAGCTGTGCTACTGTCTTTATATAATGAGCATCTCTGAGAGACAGCAAAGAAATCAAGAGCAGGTGCTGCAGACCCTCACAGCCAGTCACAATAAGTGAAACCAAATTCCAACATCTGCATTCTGAGACGAATCATAATGATAATGCAGCAGGATCAAGATATGGAGAGTGTCTCATTTCAGGGGCTACATGGTTCTAAGGCCAGATACGTAGACCGGTTGCGTCATAGTAGCGCGACTAGTGCTGTCCCATTTCGTGGGCTCCTTCGAATTCGGCCGACAAATCCACCCTTCTTTTCCCCGAAACGGAGTGACTCCCTGCCTTGTGTTTTTGTAAATTATACATTATTAGTTTCCCCAGTTCTGCCTTTAAGGCCACTGCTGTTTTCTTTTTCTTTTTTTTAACTTTCTGTGGCACAGAAGCCCTTTATTCAAACATTCTCTACAGCTATTGAATGTAAAGTTTTAGCACAACTCACAACCTAATGATGGTGGAGGTGAGGAGAGGTTGCATCACTTGCAACATTTAGATTTCTGATAAGTATTTCAAATTACTACAGTTTCAGGTGTAGCAGTGTGTGTGAAATGTGCATGTAAGACGTAGGCCTACATACAACATGGTAACAAACAAGCATCAAATGTGTTTTGTTTCCCCCTCATAGTACAGTGCATTAATTGTCATCCTGATCTGATTTAATGAAATTATGTTTTTATGTTTCTCTCCAGTCCAGTAGGTGGCATATGAGAGATATCCCTGGATGTAATCAGATTCAGAGATCAGTGTTATGTAGTCTCATGGTTAATGTTGTACTGGCGAGCCAAGGTAACCAAGAAATCAGTTTAAATTGAATTAATTGCAGTGCTGTTTAGCAATAGAAATAATAAAGAGAAATTAAGGCCTGCTTTCTTTAAACAGTTTTTAAGGGAATATTATCTGTGGTGGTCAGATCATAGCAATGAAAAGGAGGGGTGCAATGGGACATACACTAAGTCCATCTGTTTGTGCAGGAAACAGATTGCTTCCTGTACTGTGTCATGCAAGAGCACCATCACATACTGTCTTGCACCTCTGCCAACAGTGCTTCAGAGCTTGTGTGTGTGTGTGTGTGTGTGTGTGTGTGTGTGTGTGTGTGTGTGTGTGTGTGTGTGTGTGTGTGTGTGTGTGTGTGTGTGTGTGTGTGTGTGTGTGTGTGTGTCTGTCTGTTTGTGGGTGTCAGTGTGTAGTTGTGTTCACAACCAGTGACCTGGTATAACCATCTCATAGTCAATGTAGATTAGCTTTCTGGACTCTGAACCATGTGTATGATGAATAAGTAAATGTAATGTATTGTTTGCCTGAGTACAGCAATGATTTGGATGTAACTTGACAATGTTGAGTCATTTAATTTTCCATGGCCAATAGAATCCACTGTTTAGTATCCGTTTGTGCCTTAGGTAACAATATTACAATTTGGCCCTTTTGAGATAGATTTTCATGAGCAAATGATGGACAGATAAAAACACCTGCCATTCCCACCATAATAAATACCATGATGCTCCCCCTGGGCCAGTTAAGCCATCGCCATGGACTCAGCTTCCACTGCTGATGACACCCAACTATACTGTACATCAGCACCAAACCCTCTACCTAGCTCCCACACACACCACTTGTCAACTGCCTGCAGGAAATTAAAATTTGGATTACTGCTAATTTACTCAAACTAAACAGCAATAAAACCTATGGTGGCTCCCGCGTCACTGCTCAAAAAGGTTGGGGATCACCTCCTAGATGTGGATGGCAGTTCCATCTCTCCATTCTCAGGAGTCTGCAACCTGGGCATCATCCTGGACTCTACCCTCTTATCCCAGTCACATATAAAAAACATCACCAAATCTGACTTATACCACCTCAAGACTCAATGCCTCACTCTCGGACTCTACTGTAACTAAAACTCTCATCCATTCCTTCATCACCTCCTGCCTGGATTATTGCAATGGTGTCCTGTCTGGTCTGCCCAGTAAGGTCCTGGGCAGTCTACAATATGTGCAGGACTCGGCTGTCAGAGTCCTAACACACACCAAACCATGGCAGCACATCACCCTTTATGCAGCTACACAGGTCTCGTATCAACTTTAAAATCCTCCTCCTTAAATGGCTCCATGCACTTGCTCCTCCTTAAATGCCTCCATGCACTTGCGAAGCGTTTAGTCAGAGTTTTTTCCTACTGATTTTTTTAATCATTTTTCTCTTCAGTAATTTTGTGTCAACAATTCTCGGGACACTGAAAGCCCGAGGTACACAAAACTTGGTGGGCATATAGGCCCACAAGGATGACCCATTGTTTTCCGTTTTGATCAGTCGCCCCATGTCAACCCATCCCATATCCACTCATTTGATGTATAGCCTAGTAAAGCCTTGATGTACAGTATACCTGTACACCTAGTTAAAAATGAAAAAGCAAAAACGAGGCATCGTAATCACAAGTATCTTTGGCTGAAACCCTCTGAATGCATGCCAGGTTTCGTGGAATTCTGTTCATGGGGGACCATACAATAAATGAATATATGTGCACATTAAGTGACTGTACATGCACACACAACCGCACTCATTTACACACACAAACACACATAAACACACACACACACACACACACAAACACATGCATAAACACACACACACACACACATAAACACAAGCTCACGCACACATGCACACACACATAAACACATGCATAAACACACACATACACACACACACACACACACAGGTACGCACGCACACAAGCACATGCACGCCACACACACACACATAAACACAAAAATGTACACGCATGCACGCACAAACACACACACATCAACACACCCACACGGACACACATGCAGGCACACACACACACACACCCCATTACCCCCAGTCCCCCCCACATACACACTCACAAGCGAACACGCACACACGCACAGACACATAAAACATACACACATGCAGGCAAGGGACACATGCATGCACGCACGCACGCACGCACACACATACACACACACACACACACACACCACCACCACACACACACTCACAAGCGAAAACACACACAGAGAAGAACACATATACACAAAAGCAAATGCACACATGCACACTAATTTACATACACAATAAAAAACACACAATAATGTATTGGGTAATCATCAACAGTTAAGTGCCAAATCCTTTTGTTATGCAGGCTATTTGGAGAGGTGTTGCCTACAGCCTTGTTGATCTGACTCAGAGGAACACATCTTGAGGTGGAGGTGGTATTTTCTAAGTAAACTGTCACAGGCTTGCAGTGCGTAGGCTACCCTACATCAACAGAGCAAGATAGGTTACTCTGTAGGCCTAACTAACTTCGTGTCTAAAGAAATTCTTAAGAATTCCCAACATGCGCCGCCATATTCGATAACAAAAAGGACCCTCTTTTGACGAGGCTCTGGCGTTTTTTGTAAAACAAACAACTATTCCATCAAAAACAAAATAGCCTATGCCAGTAGAGGAAGAATAAGTAGATAGATTATTTAAACATTAAACTACAGTAGGCTACTATTGTAATTTGGCCAACTTTGTGTAGTGTTACATAGAGAGTAGGCCTACTATATATGCCTAGTGTTACATAGAGAGTAGCCTAGGCTATATAACATTGAATCGTATCAACTCGCCTTGAATCCACAACCAACAACTGATCAGAAGGCTTCGCGTTTTCCCCTCTAAATAAAGGAGACAGAGTAGCCGCACAGTCCATACGGCTTCGACCCGTGGCATATGAGTTGATTGGCAGAAGCGCTGGCGAATAAAAACGTGTTCTGAGTAGAGCAGCCAATGAAAACCAAGGCAGCGAGGATTGTAGAAACAAGTTAGATCGAAGAGAACTTCTCATGCTGGAGACTGAACCGTGAACCACACTCCATCCAAGGCAAAATGATAATACCAGCCTTGGCACCGTAGCCATACTGATGTGCGCATCATTATACTTTTTGCGTCTTGGACTTCATACCTAAAGCAGTGCACCGTCAAGTGATTGAATCGAAGATAGATCAATCACAGACAGGTAAGACCGCCGCGCCAAGCTGACATAATTTGTGATCACACCGATATCAGGGTTGGCACACATGCTACTCTTGCAGGGCTAGGACAACTACCCTATGCTAGCCATCGACCTAGCATTTGAATGCTAATCCATCTCCGTATGGAAATGAAAAACGTATTTTTTAAGAACTAATAGTAGTAATTCCCCCCAGATAAATCCATTCTTAAAGTAACGTCAACTGACAGAGGCAAGCAGATGGAGGATGCATTTGCAATGCTTGTGGAGTCAGAGGGCTTTTAAATATGGGTAGGCTAGCCAGCTAACAGTTAATGTTATATATAAACGTTAGCAGGATTTTGCACTTAACGTTAATGTTGTCGAAGATTTGCGTTTGTTTGTATTTGTTGCATTAATACGTTTTACATATCTGGCGCGGCAGGATTTGAGTTTTAGGCCAGCTTTAATCTTAGATCGTGGTGTGGTGTTTTCACCCGGCTAGCTGGCTGACTGTTGATGTGGCTAGTGCGCTTTGATTTTTTTTTCTCCCAACGTTAATGAATCCGTGGCCACTTAACTCGATTCCTTTTTTTTAGAAGAGGTTGCAAGGGGTTCAGCAAACCTCCAGGTGACATTATTGTCCTCGTGCGGCTTTATTCGTCTAATGGCCATTTGTGAGGACTGTAGGGTGGGTATTTGTGATCCTCGGTAACGTTACTGTGGAATTAGTACTGCATTGGCGTCTATGCTGAATGCTTATTTTTGTCTTTGTGACATATCCTAAGTAGCGGCACAACTGTCAGGCATTGCCAGGTGTGGCAATGAGGTTGAATTCAAAACTGTCTTTAATCCACGAAGAGCGTGGAAACTTTAAAACAACGCTGCCTTTGCCCTTCACTGTTCTGAATTACAATCATTATTCAGATATTTTTCGCTTCCATAAGCTGGATACATTCATAGAGTCATAGTGGATGCTCATTTGTGAAAAGTGTGGTTAGCACGTATAGCGAATTAACCACTGTCTCGAAAGTGCTGTAATCGAAGGGTTAGTGCTTTTTTTGCAAAATCAAGTCAAAAATGCCCCGGAGTTTGTCGTGCAGGGTGTTTTATTTCTTACTTGTTGCCTAAATGTTAATATTTTTTATTGTCGTCTTTTATAATGTTTTTTTTTTCTTAACAAAGTTTGATGGGGATTATTAGTGGGTTTGATCCAGCAAGACCACAGCATGGCTTTGCCATGCTGTGGGCTTGCGGAGCAAGCCCACTATTGTTCTTCTTAAGTTTTCTTATTATTAGTGGGTTTGATCCAGCAAGACCACAGCATGGCGAAGCCATGCTGTGGGCTTGCGGAGCAAGCCCACTATTGTTCTTCTTAAGTTTACTTTATTTATTAGTGGGTTTGATCCAGCAAGCCCACAGCATGGCTTTGCCATGCTGTGGGCTTGCGGAGCAAGCCCACTATTGTTCTTCTTAAGTTTTCTTATTATTATTATTATTATTAGTGGGTTTGATCCAGCAAGACCACAGCATGGCTTTGCCATGCTGTGGGCTTGCGGAGCAAGCCCACTATTGTTCTTCTTAAGTTTTCTTATTATTATTATATCTTCCTATTCACCCACTTTTTGGCCGAACTACTGCTCCTAGACCGTTTGAGCTATCGATGCGGTTCGAACTCCAAAAATTCAGGCCCGAACCGGTGTAACTTGCTTGTTGATTTCGTGTCGCTGGCCCTTGTCGTTTTCGCGGTATTCCCGTTTTTCTGCGTTTTTTGGGCCCATTGAAATGAATGGCGGAATGTTCAGAATTCAAATTTCGATTGTGACATCACAGCACTAATTGCTTAAACTTGCACCTGGAAGAGTTCTAAGCCACCTGGCAGAGCTCTGATGGGCTGGGCTGGGCTGTCTGTGTATATGAAGGTGTGTGCATGTAACTTTTGACCAGTATGTCCGATTTTCATGAATGAGGTACCGTTGGAATCCTTGAATGAAACCCAGTTCAATGCCTTGCCAGCACTAAGTGTAAAGGTAATGTAAAAAAAGATGAGACAGCGCGAAGCGCTGTCTCATCTTTTTTTTAAAGCCAAACCATGTTGATACAGGTCATTAAAAAAAATATATATATATTTTCCAAATCCATTCAGCCCAGTTCAATGCCTTGCCAGCACTAAGTGTAAAGGTCATGTAAAAAAAGAGGAGACAGCGCGAAGCGCTGTCTCCTCTTTTTTTTAAAGCCAAACCATGTTCATATAGGTCATTAAAAAAATAAATAAATAAAGTATTTCACCAATCCATTCAGCCCAGTCCTATACCCAGCTAGCTCCATTTGAACTTAGTCATGTGTACAGTTGTATAGATTATTACATTGAGAAACACACTTTCATACAGATATCATACATATCCACGCAGCATTACTAATCAAGTTACTCATCGTTGCCCAGCAAGAAGTCCACAATCAATTCAATTGTCTTGCCACGATCTGTGGAGCTTACAGACAACGTTATATTACTACAGGTTCTGTGTGCTATTTAAAGCCGACCTAACGCTGAGTCCCTTCTAGACGGTGTGTTGCAATGCATTCTGGGTGCTGTGCTGTGATTCGACGGCTCGTCACCTGACCCACCAAACAACAACTCTCTGGGATGTGGCAAATATCGCGTAAAAACCTTGTTGCCGGAACAACAGGGAAAAGGCAACAGGATAGCAGCACGAAAGATACACAGGATACACAGGATACACACGGAATTTTGATGGACGTCCTTATCAGTCTAAGGTCTAACTTATAAACGTGTCGGGTCAACGTCAACGATAAGTAAGTTAGGCTAACGTAAACGTTAGCTATTTGCTGTTGTCATATGCTAGTGCTATATGCTTTAGGCTACGTGATGGCCATTTATCACACTAATTTTAGGTACTACTTTTACGAGGTCTGTTGTTCTGTCAAAATGTATCTTATCGTTGAACAGACTACACGGTTATCTTCCTTAGACTTCGTAGATGTAGTTACTACAATTTGGAAGCGAATTTCGAAGTGTAAATATGGTTTTAGTGTGTAAACAGACCAACCGCGATTTTGCAATGAAGTTAATGGAGCCTTTTATGTAGGGCTTCTAGGCTACTTTCACGAAGTCTGTAGTTGTGTCAAAATGTATCTTATCTATGAACAGACTACATGATTATCTTCCTTAGACTTCGTAGATGTAGTTACTACAATTTGGAAGCGAATTTCGAAGTGTAAATATGGTTTTAGTGTGTAAACAGACCAACCGCGATTTTGCAATGAAGTGAATATGGAGCCTTTTATGTAGGACTACTAGGCTACTTTCACGAAGTCTGTAGTTCTGTCAAAATTGATCTTATCTATGAACAGACTACATGGTTATCTTCTTTAGACTTTGTAGATGTAGTTATTACAGTTTGGAAGCGAAATTCGAAGTGCAAATATGGTTTAAATGTGTAAACAAGACGCCTGATGTTTAATATATGTTAATGAATGGGCACAGTATTATTGTGTACAGTAATGGGCTATCAGTAGTATGTAAACAGTTCATGTGTTATGTGATTTACATAAACTAACAACAGAAATGTTAAAAGCTGGTATTGTGTTTCCTGAATTCTTACATTCAGGCATTCAAATGAAATGTAATTAAATAGCATATCAATCATGCAACAATGCAAAAACAATGAAACTAGTGTAGGCCTAATTATATTTTACATTAGTAAAGCAGTACTCTGATGTGCATGCTTTCACAAACTTTTGTAAACAATCTTAGCACTTTAAACATTGACTGTTTTGAAGTGCATGTAGGCAATATAGTATAAAAATAATAATTGTGATATCATTACAATTTGATAGGGGTTGGGAGGAGGGGGTGGGTTCATGTAGGTGGGCCCTATGACCCCAAAGTATGCCTTGACTGGGCCTCAGGTCAAAGAAGTTTGAGAAATGCTGATGTAGACAACAAAGCAGCAAGGAGGCGTCGTGTGATCATTTAAACAAGTTTTATGACGAGGTCGATGAGGGTGGGAAAAATCGTACATTTCTGTGCAAACTTTGCCCGCACTTCAGTCACATTGTCTTTTAAGAAAATGCAGTCCTTTTTTCGGTTCCAGCAGCCAACAACCTCAGAACTGACCCTTCAGGCCTCTCAGGAGGCGCTGGCCTTTAACCGCAGCCAGAAGAGAGTCAGCAGAAATTTGATTGCCTTTAAAAAAATCTGACTTCTTAAAAAATCTTAAACTGGCTGCATTACGTGATTATTTCTGAGACTCTGATACGTTTTTAACCATGACCTATACACAGTTCTGGTTTGAAAATGTATCTCTTAAAATAATCACTTTATGCAGTCAGCTTAAGATGGCTTACTAGCAACTAACTAATTACCCTAGCAACAACCTAGAAACCACCCCTGTAATGTCAACCTAGCGACCACCATAGCAACCAGCATAGCAACCATGTTATTTATGCGTTTTAGCTTATTGGATGTTGCGTTAATGCAGACAACTTTTGATCCGTGTGCCCGATTTTCATAAATGAGGTACCGTTGGAATCCTTGGATGAGGCCGAGTTCTGTGCCACTGATCAAACCCACTCTTGCAGTTCCTCGGAACCGCAATTCTAGTTAGTGGGTTTGATCCAGCAAGACCACAGCATGGCTTTGCCATGCTGTGGGCTTGCGGAGCAAGCCCACTATTGTTCTTCTTAAGTTTTCTTATTATTATTATATCTTCCTATTCACCCACTTTTTGGCCGAACTACTGCTCCTAGACCGTTTGAGCTATCGATGCGGTTCGAACTCCAAAAATTCAGGCCCGAACCGGTGTAACTTGCTTGTTGATTTCGTGTCGCTGGCCCTTGTCGTTTTCGCGGTATTCCCGTTTTTCTGCGTTTTTTGGGCCCATTGAAATGAATGGCGGAATGTTCAGAATTCAAATTTCGATTGTGACATCACAGCACTAATTGCTTAAACTTGCACCTGGAAGAGTTCTAAGCCACCTGGCAGAGCTCTGATGGGCTGGGCTGGGCTGTCTGTGTATATGAAGGTGTGTGCATGTAACTTTTGACCAGTATGTCCGATTTTCATGAATGAGGTACCGTTGGAATCCTTGAATGAAACCCAGTTCAATGCCTTGCCAGCACTAAGTGTAAAGGTAATGTAAAAAAAGATGAGACAGCGCGAAGCGCTGTCTCATCTTTTTTTTAAAGCCAAACCATGTTGATACAGGTCATTAAAAAAAATATATATATATTTTCCAAATCCATTCAGCCCAGTTCAATGCCTTGCCAGCACTAAGTGTAAAGGTCATGTAAAAAAAGAGGAGACAGCGCGAAGCGCTGTCTCCTCTTTTTTTTAAAGCCAAACCATGTTCATATAGGTCATTAAAAAAATAAATAAATAAAGTATTTCACCAATCCATTCAGCCCAGTCCTATACCCAGCTAGCTCCATTTGAACTTAGTCATGTGTACAGTTGTATAGATTATTACATTGAGAAACACACTTTCATACAGATATCATACATATCCACGCAGCATTACTAATCAAGTTACTCATCGTTGCCCAGCAAGAAGTCCACAATCAATTCAATTGTCTTGCCACGATCTGTGGAGCTTACAGACAACGTTATATTACTACAGGTTCTGTGTGCTATTTAAAGCCGACCTAACGCTGAGTCCCTTCTAGACGGTGTGTTGCAATGCATTCTGGGTGCTGTGCTGTGATTCGACGGCTCGTCACCTGACCCACCAAACAACAACTCTCTGGGATGTGGCAAATATCGCGTAAAAACCTTGTTGCCGGAACAACAGGGAAAAGGCAACAGGATAGCAGCACGAAAGATACACAGGATACACAGGATACACACGGAATTTTGATGGACGTCCTTATCAGTCTAAGGTCTAACTTATAAACGTGTCGGGTCAACGTCAACGATAAGTAAGTTAGGCTAACGTAAACGTTAGCTATTTGCTGTTGTCATATGCTAGTGCTATATGCTTTAGGCTACGTGATGGCCATTTATCACACTAATTTTAGGTACTACTTTTACGAGGTCTGTTGTTCTGTCAAAATGTATCTTATCGTTGAACAGACTACACGGTTATCTTCCTTAGACTTCGTAGATGTAGTTACTACAATTTGGAAGCGAATTTCGAAGTGTAAATATGGTTTTAGTGTGTAAACAGACCAACCGCGATTTTGCAATGAAGTTAATGGAGCCTTTTATGTAGGGCTTCTAGGCTACTTTCACGAAGTCTGTAGTTGTGTCAAAATGTATCTTATCTATGAACAGACTACATGATTATCTTCCTTAGACTTCGTAGATGTAGTTACTACAATTTGGAAGCGAATTTCGAAGTGTAAATATGGTTTTAGTGTGTAAACAGACCAACCGCGATTTTGCAATGAAGTGAATATGGAGCCTTTTATGTAGGACTACTAGGCTACTTTCACGAAGTCTGTAGTTCTGTCAAAATTGATCTTATCTATGAACAGACTACATGGTTATCTTCTTTAGACTTTGTAGATGTAGTTATTACAGTTTGGAAGCGAAATTCGAAGTGCAAATATGGTTTAAATGTGTAAACAAGACGCCTGATGTTTAATATATGTTAATGAATGGGCACAGTATTATTGTGTACAGTAATGGGCTATCAGTAGTATGTAAACAGTTCATGTGTTATGTGATTTACATAAACTAACAACAGAAATGTTAAAAGCTGGTATTGTGTTTCCTGAATTCTTACATTCAGGCATTCAAATGAAATGTAATTAAATAGCATATCAATCATGCAACAATGCAAAAACAATGAAACTAGTGTAGGCCTAATTATATTTTACATTAGTAAAGCAGTACTCTGATGTGCATGCTTTCACAAACTTTTGTAAACAATCTTAGCACTTTAAACATTGACTGTTTTGAAGTGCATGTAGGCAATATAGTATAAAAATAATAATTGTGATATCATTACAATTTGATAGGGGTTGGGAGGAGGGGGTGGGTTCATGTAGGTGGGCCCTATGACCCCAAAGTATGCCTTGACTGGGCCTCAGGTCAAAGAAGTTTGAGAAATGCTGATGTAGACAACAAAGCAGCAAGGAGGCGTCGTGTGATCATTTAAACAAGTTTTATGACGAGGTCGATGAGGGTGGGAAAAATCGTACATTTCTGTGCAAACTTTGCCCGCACTTCAGTCACATTGTCTTTTAAGAAAATGCAGTCCTTTTTTCGGTTCCAGCAGCCAACAACCTCAGAACTGACCCTTCAGGCCTCTCAGGAGGCGCTGGCCTTTAACCGCAGCCAGAAGAGAGTCAGCAGAAATTTGATTGCCTTTAAAAAAATCTGACTTCTTAAAAAATCTTAAACTGGCTGCATTACGTGATTATTTCTGAGACTCTGATACGTTTTTAACCATGACCTATACACAGTTCTGGTTTGAAAATGTATCTCTTAAAATAATCACTTTATGCAGTCAGCTTAAGATGGCTTACTAGCAACTAACTAATTACCCTAGCAACAACCTAGAAACCACCCCTGTAATGTCAACCTAGCGACCACCATAGCAACCAGCATAGCAACCATGTTATTTATGCGTTTTAGCTTATTGGATGTTGCGTTAATGCAGACAACTTTTGATCCGTGTGCCCGATTTTCATAAATGAGGTACCGTTGGAATCCTTGGATGAGGCCGAGTTCTGTGCCACTGATCAAACCCACTCTTGCAGTTCCTCGGAACCGCAATTCTAGTTATTTATTATTCCTGTTCACCCACTTTTTGGCCGAACTACTGCTCCTAGACCGTTTGAGCTATCGACGCGGTTCGAACTCCAAAAATTCAGGCCCGAACCGGTGTAACTTGCTTGTTGATTTCGTGTCGCTGGCCCTTGTCGTTTTCGCGGTATTCACGTTTTTCTGCGTTTTTTGGGCCCATTGAAATGAATGGCGGAATGTTCAGAATTCAAATTTCGATTGTGACATCACAGCTCTAATTGCTTAAGCTTGCACCTGGAAGAGTTCTAAGCCACCTGGCAGAGCTATAATGGGCTGGGCTGGGCTGTCTGTGTATATGAAGGTGTGTGCATGTAACTTTTGACCCGTATGTCCGATTTTCATAAATGAGGTACCGTTGGAATCCTTGGATAAGGCCGAGTTCCATGCCCCTGATCAAACCCACTCTTGCAGTTCCTCGGAACCGCAATTCTAGTTTATTTATTATTCCTTTTCACCCACTTTTTGGCCGAACTACTGCTCCTAGACCGTTTGAGCTATCAACGCGGTTCGAACTCCAAAAATTCAGGCCCGAACCGGTGTAACTTGCTTGTTAATTTCGTGTCGCTGGCCCTTGTCGTTTTCGCGGTATTCCCGTTTTTCTGCGTTTTTTGGGCCCATTGAAATGAATGGCGGAATGTTCAGAATTCAAATTTCGATTGTGACATCACAGCTCTAATTGCTTAAGCTTGCACCTGGAAGAGTTCTAAGCCACCTGGCAGAGCTCTAATGTGCTGGGCTGGGCTGTCTGTGTATATGAAGGTGTGTGCATGTAACTTTTGACCCGTATGTCCGATTTTCATAAATGAGGTACCGTTGGAATCCTTGGATGAGGCCGAGTTCCATGCCCCTGATCAAACCCACTCTTGCAGTTCCTCGGAACCGCAATTCTAGTTATTATATCTTCCTATAAGCCCACTTTTTGGCCGAACTACTGCTCCTAGACCGTTTGAGCTATCGACGCGGTTCGAACTCCAAAAATTCAGGCCCGAACCGGTGTAACTTGCTTGTTGATATCGTGTCGCTGGCCCTTGTCGTTTTCGCGGTATTCCCGTTTTTCTGCGTTTTTTGGGCCCATTGAAATGAATGGCGGAATGTTCAGAATTCAAATTTCGATTGTGACATCACATCTCTAATTGCTTAAGCTTGCACCTGGAAGAGTTCTAAGCCACCTGGCAGAGCTATAATGGGCTGGGCTGGGCTGTCTGTGTATATGAAGGTGTGTGCATGTAACTTTTGACCCGTATGTCCGATTTTCATAAATGAGGTACCGTTGGAATCCTTGGATGAGGCCGAGTTCCATGCCCCTGATCAAACCCACTCTTGCAGTTCCTCGGAACCGCAATTCTAGTTGATAGCTGTTACTCCTCACCCACAAGTGCTCCAGCATACATAAGTATTATTTTGACTTGGTTATCTGATGAGGATGCCATATCTCAAAAAATAAATAAATAAAAAAATACATGGATTACTTGGGATACAGCTGATCACCATGACCACCCCTCTTGATCTAGTAGGACTCCTGGTCACCTGGCTCAGGCTCCCAGCTCTCCCCAAACTGCAGTTTCATCTAATGGTAGAGCTCGGAACTGCCAAACCAAGGAGCCTCCCATCCATTGAATGATAGTGTGTAGTTATAGCATGTCTGTGAGTGTGACATCACATTCTAGAGATCATTCAGTTAAATCCAGAGCCCTAGAGAGAGATCTATCTATAAGGCTCTGGTTAAATCAAGAGAATCCTGCACTGAACTCCAGTATTACCCAGCAGTAGCTGTAGCATGTTCAGTATGGCCAGTAGAGCCCTGTACTGTGCATTACTGTGCATCCTTCATCCTTGATCTCCCCCTCTTTATGCTTTTCTGTTTGCTCCCTCTTTGTTTTGCTCCCCACCTTTTTCCCCAACTCTCATTACGGTACTGGCAATAGGCACTGATGCTGTGACCCCATCTTCTCTTGCTAGCGTATAAACTGCAGCAGAATTCTGGGTCCTACATCTCCACCCATATTAAGTATTTTTGCCACTTAATTGCCACTTAATACCACAACTTCTATGAAAGGATGTGGAATGGGGGATTCTTTCCATCCCCCTATTATGCCGGCAGTTAACATACTATGCCCTTTTACAAAGCAGAGCCCCAATCATAGGCCCACGGGAAGAGTGGACAATTATAGTCATCTGCCCGTGCCCGTGTCCTGAAAAAGAAACAGGGAAAACGAAAGAAACACAAAGCAATAGCCTATATTTTTCACTTAAGTATTCACAAAGTTTTTGTGTCACTCATGCCCATCCCTACGTCACTGGTTCCACACACTCGTCTACATCTGGACTCCATTAAGAGAGGAGCTGATATGAGGAGCAATTAAAATGCTTGGCTGTTGATCCTCAAATGCCTAGCAATCATAGATTACATCATATTACATGCATCTGTTCCACTATAGATAGGCCTACCTCTTTTGAAAGCAGCCACATGCATGCTCTCTTGGGGTCTCTGTGGACATCGCTCACGTAATCTTGGCTGTAGGCATCCTAGGACCACTATCAAGCCAAACGTCCTTATTAGCTTTTTAATCAAGCATCCTAGTGGGCAAACTAGTAAAATTATGTTTTCTAAGCTCAAAGTTCTGGAGGAGCCAATGATCGACAGCTTCAGCTTTTGCGAGATCTGCCTTACCTCTCTGCATCACACATTCCACCTCTTCCCCATTCTCCTCCACTTCACTAGTAGCTCTTAGCTCATTATCCCTCATCCAAAGACAGTTTGAGTGATGTCCACTGAAACTATCTCCTTTATAGACATGATCTCAGAACCATGGCCAGCTACAAATCCAAACATGCTTCTTATTTAGTGTTCTAAATGAAAGATCCTGATAGGCAAACTAGTGAACTGTGATTTAACAAAGCCTCACTTCAACACATGTGCAGAGTTATCAACAATAGCCTTATTATTTTGATTAGCCTATATCCTTTTCTCCTCACTGGCTTTGGGCCCATACACACAATTACCTCTGCACACAGGGAACAGTATCTCTCTCTCACTATTTCACATACTCACACTAGGCAAGGAGGCTACACTTGGGTTGTGACACTTAGGAAACCGATTCAAGACCACAATAAGTCTCTTCAGTGTTCTATCTTTGAGGACTTAACTGTATTTTAACTACGGTATGTGTGCAGTTATTAGCTGTGGAAATGACATTGAAGTGAGACAAAACATCAGTCATTTACTGTAGTACTAGTATGCCTCACAGTAGCAGCAGCAGCACATAACCTTTTCTGAAGCCTCTCAAGTTCAAGAGCTTCTGACGTGTGTTTGTTGAAGGGGGCCTGTTGCAGCTGGTGAGATTCTGTAATTACTGTGACACTGACAGACATTTCCAGAGTCTTTCATTATGTCTGGGGTGGAGGTGGGTTGCATTTGCTCTGAGGCCGAGTCGAGACTATCCCACAGCACTGAGACAGTTGTGTTTGGGGAAGATTGAGAGTAGCTAATTTATCAAGTGCCATTTCTCTCAGACGTGGAGGAGGTGTGGCATCCCCATTCTGTTGGTTGTGAATGATTATATCTGACTGGGAAAAAGATGGGAACCACCCCCCACACACACACACACACACATCCCACCCATTCTGTCAAGCAGATTTGTCTCACAAACATCCAAAAATCTCCAAGTAGACCTCCTCTCTTCACCCTCTTACTGGTCCTGGCTGCCAAGAGATTAGCCAAAAGGCTGTTTTACCCCAGTCTAGGGGAAACACATGCGTTATAGCTCCATAGTTTTGTAGGGCTAAAGGAACATGAATAATGTTGTTTTTTGAGATACAGGATGTGATCTTTTATAATTAGCTACAAATATTACTTACAACTTTGTCACTTCCTCATTTCTTTGTAATTGTGTCTGGTCGAGCGACTGCAGTCATCACTACTGCACCACATGCAAAGTTGTTATGTTGGCAGTAGATTCAGAAGAAGCCCCGACTTTAGGGGTCTGCAAGCTTTTCTCTGTCAGAAAGTGCCAGGTGAGCGTAGTTTGTTTAATTGAAGCAAAACTTAGGCTACACTAAAGCCACTGCACCACCACCTAGTTGTACATCAGACAGGAGGAGGCATTATGCCACATGACATACTACAAATCAACTGAGGACTATGTAACCTAATACCTACACTGAACATTATTTGGCTAAATGATGAGTTGACACAGTGTATATACACTGTGTCAACTCATCATTTAGCCAAATAATGTTCATACATGTATGTATGTGTGTGTGTGTCAACCCATCACTTTGGTTAGATATAATACACACACACACATGTGCTGAAATGCCAGCTAGTTTATTACAGGGTTCCTACGCAGTATGGAAAACCTGGAAAAGTATGGAATTTGAATTTAGTAATTTCCATGTCTGGATAAGTGTGGAAAAAAGAACAAAAGAGAAATATTTGTGTTTCCAGACTATTGCATTTGTTGCAGTACTAATCACTTCACTCAGGTCATAATGAACCGTTCCTACTGTTGGGTAGCTTAACTGTCAGTCCCCATCGTCAAGATACAACTAAGATACAACTAAAAATGACCCAGCTAAATGGACGAATATTAAGTGTCATTTTTTAGTTCACTTCAGTTGTCCATACCTTTGTTTTCACCAAGTTATCCCAAACCAGATGTGGCCGCAATGTCGAGAATATGGTCAGAAAAATCTACCGAGAAGTTTGGAAATTTGAGTATGGAAAAAGTATGGAATTTTGAAATGGAAAATGTGTAGGAACCCTGTTATTATGAACTGAACTGTGCTTGATTAAATCTGTTTTTTGTGTCTGTTTTCACTACTTCTTTTTATGGAGAGAATGATTTGTCTGAGTGAGCACACCACAATTCTTCACAGCTTTCAGTTTGCTTACAAAGTTATTATTGCTTCTTTTAGTTCTCCTTTGGTTAATGTTATTTTTGCTTAAATAAAGTTTTCATAGCTGTTTGTTCATTCATGAATATCAGGACAAGGATTTGGCCTTAGTCCAGGGAAAATTCGCAATGTTGCAGAATAAAGTAAGCTGAATGTGATTAACTGGTTGTATTTACAATTCCTTACCACCAGACTTTGTCACTGGGTGATGTGGAGTGTTGCTAAACTTGACTTCACTAGCATAACATTTTATTATACACAGTACACCATTGATTTATTGTTATTGTTTTGATTTTGTTTTAAGTTGCTACATTCTGCCACCTGACCTCATATGTAGGCTAGTCTACTAGTCCATATTTGGGCTCCTGATGTATTTCAGCTGTTTCCAGTTCCTCTTATTATTCAGACTTAAAACCCTGTGTCTTATTTACCAAAGAGGAAATGAGAGAAATCTATTCAGCCACATTTTGTGTTTATGGCTTTCAATTAAGTGCAGGACATTGTCAGTGGTCATGTGGGCTAGGTTATAGGCCTTCTCTGGTTTGTTTTGATTTAGGGGGAGGGGGGGGGGGGCTTCTCAATGCTCAATTCCATTTATAATTTTCGTGCCTTCCCCTTCCATTACCCCTTGCTCTTATCCCTCGAAACTGAGTTACAGAATTAGGGGACAACCCTTCAAGAACCTGATAGCCTCATCATGCAGACAGATATGACTGGGGGATAGACAACAAATAAGATTATTTCCCAAAGTAGTTCCGAAATGTATTTCAATGAATGGGAATCGAACCCGGGTCGCCGGCGTACGGTGCAGGTGCCCCAGCCAGTTGCGCCACGGCTGGGGCCAATCATGTTCATTTCAAATACTTATATCACTGACAACAGTACTCCGGCCAGGATATTGTCATTTAAGAAGTGAAGTTGCAGCCCTCAACTGATGTTGTGTTTTGTCATGTCATGTTGTGTTTTGGCCTGATGCGCCATCCTCTATCTATCTACTAATCACAAAGTCAGTAGTGTTTCGGTATCCGGGTTGGCAACCTCGAGTCAGGGGGGAGAGGGAGGGGATGCACCACTCTACAGTAATTTGAAAGTAATTGCAGTACCAGTTTTGGCCACAATCTTTATGGTTCCTTTAACATAGGCGAAATGAGCAAAGAAGTGCAGAAAATTTGTCACTGGCTTATTATTCAACCATCATGCATTGAAATGGCTGTAGCCTACTCACTCACACGTCATGTTTACACAAAGTTATGTTGACATTGTGGATAAAGATTTTTCAGAAATGCTTGTTACAGCAATCCAATTTTATGCTCCCTTGCATCTACAGTCAGCTCAGATGTTTCGACAATGTGTAGTGATGCTCATAAAAAATGTCACCTTGTTGTAGGCCTATCAAATAAGTGGGAAAGTGGAGAATTGACTTTCGAGAGCATAGCTGTACTGTCATTACATCTTTGACACCAAACTCTAAAATGTGTGTATTTCATATTATTCCTCAATATTACAAGACTTCAAAATATTATAACATTTATGGACTTCTTTCAATGCATTTGATATTTGCCCCTCAAAAATCATACAATGGCCATAGCCCCTCAGTTCCAGAATTAATCGGGACACCCCTACATGTGAAAACGTAGTACAGTGAATGGGGAGTAATGGGATTCAGCCTAACTGTTGATTGTAGTAAAATGTTTTGGAGACTGAAACTGAAAGAAGGTGGTTTATGTGAATGTTTTTGCATGTGCTCCATTTGACCTGGTTTCAGCAAAGCAGGCAAACCAGGTGTGCCAGTACTGAAATGTTTCCCTTCTCCTTTGTCAAACGTCTGTCTTGGTCTCTTCTTTTTTTTGGCATGATGTCATTTTGCTTGTGTGCAGTGCATCTCGGAATGCTTTCGTGTAATATCATGCGGCCCTGCGTGTTAGAGCGTGTGCCGCTCAGCTCCGTACCCCAGTGGCTTGTTTAGTCAGACTGTGTCCGAGCCCTGGAGCAGGTAAACTGTCAGAACACATTGACTGGAGATAAACCTCTTTGTGTGGATTCACTCCACTCCATTTTCATACATCCCGTAGCTGCCTTCCGGGAATGTTATCTCTGTGGTTTGCGCCATAACTTTCAACTCTATTGATTGTGTGGTGGGTTGGGACCTATCTTTGATTCTCAGTGACATTTCTGTCAGGTCTTCCTTAAATTTGTATGTTGGTTTACTTTGGTGTATATCATAGTATTAATATAACACTATGTTTATTTGCTTTTATGATGCCATGGATTGAATGCCTTTTTAATGAAGGGAGAACTTTAATAGTTTGAATACCATACAGGATGATTATTCCAGTATGATTATTCTTCACTGTATGGATGCTTGTTATGTAAACTCTACTGGGGAAAACCCTTCCTTGTTCAACTGTAAGGTGAAAAAAGCTCAGGGCTATTCAGGCTTCTCTTCTATACTGGACAAGAAAGTAGAAGAGAGGAGAGAATACACTGATATCATAAACAATTGCACTCACTGATGTTGGATCTGTGTTTTTTAAGTGAACAACTTAGGTGACTGGACATTACTATTGCCATGTAGCCAGGGTAGACAGTCATGCACACAGAACTTATGTAAGCGGGTGTGACTTGTGGCCACACAAGGTGACATGTCTTCAGCTTGCAAAATCTGATGACACTTTTGCCATGTATTACAGCCAATTTTATAGCCTGAAAAAACATATGCTCATTGATTTTCTAGATTTAGAAGAAAAGTAAAAAAAAAAACTTTTTTGTACACATTTGGCATCAATCATTTTTTCTTTATATACAAGATATTCTTATTTGTTGTTGATGTGCCAATATGTGAAGTCTCCAGAAACAATGGGCATGAATATATTAAGGATAAAACGGGCTGGTTGGGTTTTTTAAGTCATTTTCAAATGACTAAAATTGTATGTGAGGTATCTAGCAGGAACATGAAAATCTATAGATTTGGAAGTAGCTTATACGATAAGGTAACTGTATTTAAAGTGCTCCACACACAAGACATTAACATCAGACAAAAGATGCCGAATGGAGCGGCGTAATCGCCAGCGTACCCGTGACACCAAGACATACAAGACAGACAAAAAACAAAATTATCTAATAAGAAATAAATAATAAGAAATTTAACAAAAAGAAAATTCCATGTTAACTTAGTCCAAATATTAATTGGTTGCATCTAACTGCCTGATGTCCAAGGGCAATGATGATGACGGCGCACATCTGTGTCTTTAGGCAAGACAAACCTGGTCAGAAATCCATGGCGAGTTGTTTATGTTATTTTAAGAGTGCATTATCAACAGTGATATGGGCGGGTGCACAACGCACCCTGCTTCTCTCATCCACGAACGCACCAGTGCACATCCATGCAAAACATTACAAATTATTACACGATTAGGCTACAATGGGAAACATAATTAGAAATAGAAGATATTATGAAATACATCTCACAATGAGTAGTTATTCACCATCATTTGCAAATTGGTAATGATGTGATAAAAGTGATTAGGCGATAGGCGAGGGGCAAATACGAAGCACAGCTGAAGATGCACTTTCACGAGATGTAAGCAGCAACTCCTCTGCAGGATAAATGTCCTTAGGTTTTTTATTCAGTCATTCAAACATTATTGTGGTAAGTTTTGCTTTTTTCAGGCTATGTCTTCGATGGTAACCTATTGTCAGTCAATAGTGAAAGTAACTGTGTATAACTGTTTTATCGTTGACTATGAGACCACGGTGAAGTTGGTTCAAATGTGTGTAGCTATACTCTGCTAGGTTTTAGTAAAGTATGGTTTAGTGGAATAACTGTTCCATACGGTCTCGCGTGCAAGCAGATTCCTTCAATTATGCCGCTGTCTTTCAAAATACCGATGCGCTGTTTGAAATTGTGCTGCTCGCTGTTAAAGGGAATGACATATGTCATTCTCATTGGTTTAAATTATGTTAAGCCCATAACACACCCATGACTGATTAAGGAACGTCTTGTTGTGCCATCCGCCCGACGTTTGATAACGAAAACACTCCCTATGTGGACTGGACATCCTACTAAATTTAAGTAAGCTTTTGACTAGTGATCATGCGTTTTAGACCACGATAATAGGGCCCAAAATGTTCATGTTCGTATGCTGTGGAGACCTAAAATATATTGGCACAACATTAATAAAGTATTAGGCCAATGTTTGCAGACAAAATACTAATGCTACTAAACGACCCTCAATATCACTCTTTTTGCACTTTAATCTGAATCTAGGGCCTTATATAAAATCAGAGGGCATACAGTGAAACTTTAAATGAACATGCCAACATTTTGGGACATTCCTCTTTGGAATTAAAATAGCCCCACATCATCACGTACCCTTCACCATACCTGGAGATTGGCATGGTTTTATTTCAGTTAGCCTAATAGCTGGTTTGATTTGCATTGAGAGCTGATCTTATGGAAAGTACCCCATGCCAATCGTGAGATATGGTGAAAGGTATGATGTGGTGCTATTTTAATTCCAAAGGCCAGGGGATCTTTATCAGGATGCAGAGCATCCTGGATCCATGAAATAACTGACCTTTGAAAAATGTATCGTAAATAAATAAATGTTCTTCCTTAAAATACAGGGGCTCATAAGTATACATACCCCTATGTTAAATTCCCATAGAGGCAGGCAGATTATTATTTTAATTCACAAAGAAAATCTGTGTCCTTAAAGGTTGGATTTTTCCTCATTATATTTAATTAAGGCATTCAGGTCAATTCCCAAAAGATGATTTTTTTATTTCTCTTTTTAGTCAACTTTATCATGTGTATGTACAGGGTATGTAAACTTATGAGCACAACTGTACCCTTCTCGTCTCTGCGAGCAGTTACTCTTGATACACCCACTGCATGCCTAGCTTAGCACAGTGCCTCGAAGTGGCCGACTACAGCTCCCAATAGTGACAAAAGAACTCCAACATTTTCCTATTTACATGTGATTTGCATAGTTACAATTTGTACAATAATGTCAAATGAGACACAGCCTAGCTGGAAATTTGTGTAGGGTACAGGATGACTTATGGTCAACTGGTTTAACTGCTGGCTCCATTTTCCTCATAGCTAAGTGCACAAGGGTATTCGGTTCCTGTCATCACATAGACATCACATAGATGTTTGTTGAAAGCAAGGACATTGTTGAAATGTGATGTTGATTAGTGTAATCTCCTACTGTTTGAATACAAAGAATAATAAAGCGCAAAAAGGGACAGAATGTTGTGATGGTGTAGTGCCACTGTTGTGGTGTAGGCCTACTGTAATTTGTCAGGCCTGTCAATCATCTATCTATGCTCTCCTAAGTTCTCTTGAAGTTAGCAAAAAATGCAAATATAGTTTAAATCTTTCACATTAAATAGTTGCCTTTGGGGTATGCTTTGTAAGACTGCAGAGCATTAGGAACTACACACACATACGCAAAGCACATTCCAGAAGGCTCCACAGCCCTGTTATTTGAACAGGCTCTGAAAGGGATTAGGTTTCTGTGTGTGTGTGTGTGTGTGTGTGTATATATGCACTGGTTTGTGTGTGTACGCCAATGGTATTGCCCTGCTAAAAGGGGTATCGCCTTCTTTTCGATCACTGGCTGTCTGTTTAGAGACGGGTAAGGCATATGACTGCAACAACATGTCTGCATGTTCCTGTTGTCTCAGACAATACTCAGAGCCCACAACAACTGCTGCAACCTTGTGTCATCAAATAAGGTTGAAATGGAAACAGAAAACTTTGATATAATCTCAACAAATAAAGGACTGGGACACAATGTTCCTCTCCCTGTAATTTTCGCTTCATTCAAAGCCCCCATTAGAAGCCATTAATCAGTGGTCTGTCATGGGCCCTCTGCAGAGCTAGAGGGTGACTCGCTGAAATCATCTTCTGGCTCCTCTGGCTAAAATCTCATCTCTCTGATCTTCAGCGTGGGTTCACCCTGGCATGGGCTGTGGATGACACGCTTGTTGCTGTGACACGAGGCCGGGGTGCAGCAGTGATGAAGGATGTGGGGAGGCTGAACTTATCTTTGCACACTTTGTCTTTTTTGTCCCACGATTTCTGCACTCACATCTCAGTGCAAGTGCACCAAAACCACACTCGGCGTCGGTTATGATACAAGAATGAGGTGTGAATGCACCTTTTGTCATGGTGTGTGAGGTTGCTATGCAGACTGTTTTCTTACTCACTTCCTTTGAGGTGTGGTAGAAACAAGCAGGTTTCCTCAGTGGCTGCTGGGTGCCTGGTGTGGAGGCGTAGATGATGCTAAGTCTTAGACGATGCTTGTATCTGTCAATATAGGCTGGGATCGGTGTGTTGTATTTGTTTGGGGGAAGGAGACTCTGGGAGAGGGAGGGAAAGGGAGCTATCTGAGAGGGAGTGTGAGGAGAGGAGCGGAGCGATCATGTCACTGGATGACCTCCTGGCCCACAGCTGGAGCCTGACTGGGGAGTGTAAGCAGCGCTCAGATAAGGTAGGCCGCTGCTTCCTGTCAGCCAAACTGCATGTTGCCGTGCTGTGTGTGTGTGAGAAGGCAAAAATCCTTCCAGAGAATTTACTAAGTGGTGTATCAGTTTTCCAGTAAACACGTATAACCTACTTTTGTTCTTGGCTTGTTAAAAGCCAAAGCAAATATAACAGGGCGTCTTGCGACAACTAGCTCTGCTTTTTTTTCCCAGCACCTCTGTCAGTCAAGAAGTTCCATATGGTGCCATTAAACTAAATGGAGCTCAGAGCCAGTCAGACTGTTGGTGTGAGAGAGCCTAAAAGAGCTCGCTAGTGGGCAGTAGTCTTTCTGCAGTGCTGTAAATGTAGACCTGGTGTGGTTAATAGAAAGGGTGCATGGTCCTTCCTGTTTCCTCAGGACAAGCTGCTGTAGAACGGGTGGCATCTTTAAATACCAGTGAGAGGTTTTCTAGGGCAGTTGAGTGGGGAGGAAGGGAGGAGCTTAGCACAAGGGAGAGAAATCCAGCTCGTTCTCTCTTTTTTTTTTCTCCTTCCCCTTTCTCTCACTGTTGAAATGTTTTCCGTCTCACTCCCTCCCCCAGATATGCCAAAATTAGGAAAGACTCTTGTCATAGCGAAGTTACAGAAGTCTTCGTTTTCCTTGGAAGCCCTGTGAATTGTGTCTGTTGGTATATATTGGATCTGTGAAATATGAGCTTAGAAAGTAATTTCCCTGTCTGTGCTGTCTGTGACCACCTGACCTCTCTGTTCTTTAAATCCTGGGATCTGGTGTACTTTTCACTCTTGGTTATGGAAACCAACCTGCCACCAAGGTTGGCTATCACTGCCCATATCTGTTGGAAAGTCGTCGCCAACAAACACTCAGTCATGCGCACACAGACCACATCAAACATGTCTTGCAAAGCATCCTTGATTTTATAAGTGTCCCTCTCTTTATTAGTTCCAATATCAATGCCCAGTTTTCCACAATATGGCTATCTCTCTACAATAGGTCTCTACAAATCCCGTGAGATTATGTAGGCCTATCTCTCCTCTCACTTGTGCTGTTCATATAAGCCTGGGTACTTTTTTTAAATTATTCTTAAGAAATTTGTCTAGGGCATTTCATCATATCTCTAATAGGCCTACTCCCTGCAATTTGTCATGGGACTTTCATGTAACTGTGGGGCAGTCGTGGCCTACTGGTTAGGGCTTCGGGCTTGTAACCAGAGGGTTGCCGGTTCGATCCCCGACCAGTAGGAACGGCTGAAGTGCCCTTGAGCAAGGCACCTAACCCCTCACTGCTCCCCGAGCGCTGTTGCAAAAGAGTATACTATACTATATACTATACTATAATATACTATACTATAATATACTATACAATCCCATCTGACCCCAGACAGACAAACACTCTTTTAGCCGGCCTTACATTGTAGGATTTTCGTGTGATTTCACAGTCGACGACTACATTTCCAAAGTCGGACAGAAATCATGGTGCGCTCCTGTCAACTAGATTGTCGAGTGTAAGGTGCCTATCTTAGCGGTTTTAAGTCAGTCGGAGTCAGTCTTTTTCTAGTTTTGGCGTTACGACAATATCAAACATGTTTCGCAAGTCTTTTAGTTGTGGCTCATGCAAATAAGGACGTAAACAATGTAAAAACCAATAGTGACCTCGCTCCACCAAACACAAAGGGGCAAAGTAGGTGACAGCTGTAGCCTATTCATGGGTTTCATCAGGTCCCTTGCCACAGGTGCATTAATCAAGCACCATGCAGTCTGCATTCATAATCTAGGTGCTTGATTTTATACACCTGTGGCAAGCGACCTGATGAAACCCATGAATATGATAATTTGCTATTTTGTTTCTTAAAAATGATTAGTCGGCTATTCCATTTCAACTCCAACTCTATATAATTTAGGGATGCCACAGAAACACGAAAATATGACTTTGATATGAGTAGGCTATCGTTTGAGTTCCTGCTGATATCTAGTGCACGATGGGAAATAATTTAAAGGAATCTAGTTGCAGTCTTGTAATCGGTGACCCTGCAAGATCCCTAGTCGTTAAAATCATAGTCTTTGACTAGTCTGTGATTTAAAAACTCGATTTGTCTTTTGATGTGAGGGGGTCTGAGACTGTAGTCTTTCCAAAAAAAATCTTTGCAAAGTCTTTCAGTGTAAGGAGGGCTTTGTTAGAGTGCTTGATAGTAAAATTTCATATTAAGTTGGATTGGCAGAGGGAGAGTTTGCCAGGGTCTGTATGCTCTACTCCTTCTACATCTCCATGGTTTTATTGAGTCAACTCTGAAGAGAGTGGTGCTGGTGCCTAGAGCTTCCTGAATACTCAGACTGTTGAGAGGAGCTTCTGGATAGAATAGATAGCGGAGTATCACTGCATTAGTGCAGGGTTGAGGGGGATATCTTGTGATGTTGTTGTTATTTTATGTGAGTTGAAAAGGGTACGTGGGCATAGTAACATAGCTAGGCAGAGCAGCTGGTTGTCTCTGCTTCATCTGATATTTGACAGAATAATTTACGAGCCTTGTAATGGCTAATTCTCACGTTACATTAACACTTGACCCGGTTTGGATTTTGATGTATTCTTTGACTGGTTGCTCCTTCTCTCCTCTCCAGCCTCTACTTCAACTTTTTCTCTGCAGATCAAGTGTTGGTTGAAACCCAGTTTTCTGCATATCGTTGTCCCAAATGCCCCTTACTTTGATTGCAGGCTGTATCATCTGCTGCTCACATGGCACTAGCGATTGCTTGTTTGATCTGAGATCTAAGGAAAAGGGATAGGCTCTATGTGAGGCCCCTTGCTATGTTGTAGGTCTGCAGAATGTCTATGTTGTAAGCTGCTACGTGGAATACTGTACTGCTAAGATGTCTATTTGAGTCTAAATCACTTGCTTTAATAAGGAGTTTTTTTGAGAAATAGAACGGTGAAGGGGCTAAAGTTTTGTGACCTATGCCTAACCGTAGAGAACTACTCTGAGACGTCTTCTATAAAGGATTAAAAAAAAAAACACTTACACCAGCAATACATTTGGCAAATGATTAAGTTAAAATTCAGTGCAAATGTTGTTACGGATTGTCAACAGATGAACCATGACATGTTAAAGTGAAAGTGTTACTCCAGGAAGTGGTAGGCCATACTGTTAAACTGCATTGAATTCATCAATTAAGTTAAGACATGCATTTCATTCTGCTTAGTCATTTGTAACATCACAGAGATTGCCTCAACCATCTTTTTTGTGCTACCACTAATGAGCCTAAGCTGTTTTGTTACAGTTGTATTACTTCAGAATGGTACAATTTATTCAGAATCATTCCAAAAGCATTTGTTCCTGCCGAAAAGAGCAAGACCTTAAAAAAGCCAGTTCCTAGTTTTCCTTGCAGTAAAAAGACCATCATCCATCAAGACAGTTATAAGGTGAAAAGCCGATTTCTTAAGATCATTTTATTATATTTTCTCTATATTTATTTATATAGTCTTTCCCTGTCTATGCCTTTTCCTTTCACCATTCCCTCTGAGTCATGTTGTGGACAATAGACAATTGCTGGCTACATTCCCCATAAAGGAAGTCCAGCTGAAGTTCTAACTACATCAGAAAATACGGAAATATAAACCCATCAGATGGTATACTTACCTTTTGGCAAGTGAGGCAGTTGAACATTTGAAAATAATGGGTGACTTCTGTCCTTTTTTCACACAATCTACTAAAGTTTGTCTTGCAGTACCGTACACTTCAGTTTCAATGTTTCATTCTGCATGGCTTAGATCTTTTCACATCAAACAGTACAACAACAAACAAAGTTAGCAGAGATGATCAATCGAGTGGAAAGCATTTATCACCTGTTGGCAAAATCTAATTGTTAGCCTATGCTGAACGCTTATTTACTAGCTTGATTCAGTGATATTTGTCAGGATGGTGGTTGTTTGACAGAAGTCCATAACATCTGGTGGTCCAGGCAGACCGGCTTGGCTCATGTCAATGATGTGAAGGCAGTATGCCACTTGTTGCATGCTATGTAGGCCATCACCTCTCCTGTCCAGTTGAAGTTTTATTGTCATGTTCTCATAAATAGACATTTATCAATAATGAAAAATCTTGTGCTCAGGAGCCAGCTCAACTTTAAAGAATAATCAACTAGATAGTTTTAATTTCTAATAAACAAGACTGAAAAGTGGGTGAGTAGTAGAAAGGAAAAAAGGAAATGAAGTGGCAAGAGCAATAAAATATTGAGGAGCTTTACACATTACGAGTGGGTGAAGTGACAATTCAGCATCCTGATGGTTTGTAGATGGAAACATCACATCACTGCATCTGCTTTTACAGGCCCGAATACTCTTGTACCTTCTACCAGATGGTAGGAGGGTGAAGAGACTGGCTGGGATGACTGGGCTCAGAGTGGATCCGCTTGGCCTTTCTCGTGCAGCACTGGCTGTAAAGGTGCTGGATAGTTGGTAGCTCAGTCGTTGTAATGCGCTGCGCTGACCTGACGACACTCTGCAAAGCTTTGCAGTCATGGGCAGTGCTGTTACCATACCATGCTGTGATGTTGCCAGACAGGATACTCTCAATGGCACAGCGGTAAAAGTTGGTCAGTGTCTCACAGTACATACCAAACCTCCGCAGCCGCCGAAGAGAGAAAGAGCCGCTGTAAATACCTCACTAACAATTCATACTTTCTAATGAGGAGACACAGCACTCAAATACTCCTCCATAGAAATGCATGGGGTTAGTTTGTAACACCAATATAGCAGTTGTCTACACATATCCTGCCCCTTCCTCGGCAAAAAGTAGACATGTATATACATTATGCGAGTCATGTGGTGTGTTGTGAATACTGTACATACGTGCCAATCATGTGTTGTGATTTCGCCGCTTGAGCAAGGTTGGTGTCGTGAAGTCTTGCTCACGTGCATTTCTGCCCGAAATAGATGCCCGATAAGTGCCTAAAAAGCGTTCCAATATGGCCGCTGAGTGGATTGACGTGCCTAAAAAGACTTTGGTTTGGGTTGATTCAGGAGTCCAGTTGTAATATCAGACATTGACTTGTCAGGCTTTCAAAATAAAGCTTGATCGACTCTGTACTAATTGTACTACTCTAAAATCAGATTATCTTGACCAAAACCATGCAGAATCTTTAAATAGAAGGTTGTGAGGTTAACCAACAACCCGAAGTAACCATTTAAAACCTATATGGAACAGTGAAATACTGTGATACTGTTCCAGTCAGTGAAGATGTTTTAGAACTTGTAAAACTGCTGTTACAACAATAAGTGATTTTATTTTCTTTCTTGCAGGTTCTCACTAAAACAACTGGATTCTTAAGCTTCCAGCTTTGATGTGGTGCAGGTAGGTAATGCTGTAATACATGTTAGTTTTTATTTAAATAGCATATTGTAATATGCAGCCTTCTAGCATATCAAATAAAATGTATTTGTCACATTATACAGTTATAGAAAATGCAATATGTACTGAAATGCTTTATCAATGTGCATTAATGAAAAGATGTGTTGTACATAAAACACAAGAATTGTATGGATGAATGGTGATGTGACATTTACAGGTGTACACTATGTCAATAAATATGCCTTTGTTTTCATAAACAGCATACAAAACATCATGCACACCTTCAATACTGATTTATTTCAGAATATTGAAAAAAATAATAATAATTAAAACTTCCAAAGGTTTAGATATTTTGTTGTATCAATTCATTGTATCAATTCATGTATGAAATTCATCTTTTGGCTCCAGAGAGCGGTAGCAGACCAGGTAGTGTACAGTAGGCTACTGCCACTTCAACAGCCAGAAGCTGATGAGCACTGAGGCTTAACTGACATTCACTAAAATTCATTGGCCCAAACCCCTTAGGGGTGATGTGATTATGGGTAAAGGATCTAGAACTTTCTAGTCTGTTGTCTGCAATATGTCTGGCTAATGTTCCCTGTCGATTTTCATCAATCATTTTTTCAAGAATCATTCAGAATGACCTTAGGTTCTCTGTCCATCTCTTGTTCATTACCTGTTATGGTTGTCTTGAGCTAGACATTTCCAGATGCCTTCTCTTTCATCTAGAAACAATTACACTCGTTGCCTGGAGTTATAGTTTCTGGCCCTCTTCCTTCATAGTATCAAGTCAAATCCAAGATGACGGAAGAGGTGATTGTTGTTGCCAAGTTTGACTACATGGCCCAGCAGGAGCAGGAGCTGGACATCAAGAAGAATGAACGCCTCTGGCTGCTGGACGACTCCAAGTCCTGGTGGCGCGTACGCAACGCCACCAACAAGACTGGCTTTGTGCCCTCCAACTATGTGGAGAGGAAAAACAGTGCAAGAAAAGCCTCGATCGTCAAAAACCTCAAAGACACACTAGGTAGGGATGTGGTTTTTTTCCTTCACACCTTCCAAAGCAAAGAGTTTTTGATACCATATTCCAGTCAGCTGCTTAATATTCCTGTCCACTTGTATTTTTAACTATTGTTAAGTGTTCTTTTATAATAATATCCATATATAAATCCATATTTATTGTGCACTACATGCGATTAGTCTTCAAAAGTGACTGAAATGAGGCCACTGTAACAATAGGCTGGTATCATGGTGAATCTCTCAAAGTTGCTCTGTAATTGCATTCTCTCAGTTTTGCTTGATTAACCACAAGCAGAGACCAGACAGGAAGATTTGCTACTCTGCAGCATGCTTTCTTTTTTCTTCTCATGTTGCTTACCTTGGTGTACAAACACTTGCGCTCATACACAGCCGATGCACAGATGTACAGCATGCCCGATAGTTAGAAAACTGACTCATCTTGTCTTGCTGGTGAACAGATCCTCTCCTCTTGTCTTAAGAGTAGCACCATCAGGTAATTTGGACCTTTCCTATGATACGTATTTACTGTGCACTGGTCTGAGTGGAGCAGTGCAAATTGAGGTCAGATCAAAAACCTCTAAAACAGCATTTTTATGCAAAGAAAGATTCCAAATAAATGAGAGATACATGAATCGTCTATTTTGCTTACACCCTGTGGTTGAATTCAGGCAGTTTGGGGAGTTGTTGTTATCGCCTGTATTATAGAAGGAAGGGGAAGGTCTGAGCCAAGTGCAAGATAATTGGTCAGAGGATTGAGCCCAACTAATCATTTTTAACTCAAAGCCAAATTATTAGTACTTATAGGACTTTTACCAATGAACTGCCATTATAATGCAGCCTTGCAATTTAGTATTATGTAGCCTATGTAGAAACATTGGTTTCTTCATTTGGGAATGCTGTAATGATTACTCAGAAAATTGTACCAAGTTTCCATTTGACTTCTGCTATAAAACAGGACATAGCTTCAACCTTGAAATCAGAAGATCTATGTCTTCAGTTATGTTCTCCAGATTTTTTTTTTTTTTTTGGTGAAAATCAAAACAACATAATTTATCACTACTCATTTTAAAAGGAAGCCTGTTTCAATTGTTTTCTCTTTGCTCTAATGTGCGCGAGAGAATGCATATGCCTCTAGAGGAGAAATTGGGTCTTGCTTAACACACATGTGAACTGAGCTGAAAATCGCAGAAATGGGGCTCAGGAAATTCAGCTGCGGACTGTGCATGAAGTGACCAGGTTTCATTATGAGTAACGTGTGTGTGTGTGTGTGTGTGTGTGTGTGTGAGAGAGACTTATAAAAGTAGTTTAACAAGCTAATTTTCTACACTTGGTTAACTAGGTTGCCATAACAATTCCTATTATGTGTTTGACCACAGTAATCATTATGAAGCCTAAGAATGATGTCAAACTGAATTATTAAAATGGCCAACCCCTGGTTATGTGCTCTTGGTATCTTGTTTAGTATGCTAAAAGCCATTATGTTGTAGCAGAGAAATCACTACATTTGCACAAATAAAGCACCCTATGGCCTTTAGTCTAATGTCTTCTGAGCTGGGTTTTTTTTTTTTAGGAAAGTTTTTATACTTTAGGCCTGTAATCTTCAACATTGCCATTCAGCACAAGCAACTATGTTCAGTATGAAGGATCTGGTTCATAATATTGCCTGGTTACATTCAGTTATTGAGCAAATAAATGTCTAGACCATTATTTGCTGTTTTGTGGCAATAAAACAAATATGGACCATGGTATGGTGACAGCCTGAAAACTTTACAAGTGCTGTCCTAAAAAAAAATATAGGTCATATTGAGGGCAGAAGATACTGTGCAGTGTAGGCTAGCTAGTGTGGACAACTGATTGTTGCTCCTGTTTTAAAATAAAGCACTTGTTAAGGCCATAACCTTTCTCTCACCTGTACCAAAACATTCAAACTTGAATGAACATTTGATTTGTGTTTTTTAGACTGTGCTGCTGATACTTAGCCTCAAATTGATGTAGGCCACATTTCAACAGTCATCAGCATGCTGCCATGCAGCAGATGCAATCCTGTACAGATAACTGTTACAGCCCTGCCCTGATGAGACATGAGGATTAGGAATGCAGGCGGCCCAACAGTGTTATGATCTCAGTAGTAGGCTCTTTCAGCCCGCGAGCAGAGCCCCGAGGGAGCGGAGGGGCTGATCACGGTCTCCTCATGACTGCATGCAGATGGGTGCTGGCCTGGCCTGGGGCGTGGGGGTGTTCAGTGGATGTGTTTTGAGCTTGTTGCTATACGGCACAACACATGACTAGGACCACTGTGAACAAGTCAATTGTTTTGTTTTTTTTCTCCAAAAAATGTGTAACTTGATGGGGCAAGAACTATCTAAAATAAAAGCACGGTCTCATTTCCTCTCTTTTCAAAAGTGCTGGTGATGAATCATTGGGTGGTATGGGACCGTTTCCTCTCGTTTGGAACCTGAAGTGTGTGTGTGTGTGTGTGTGTGTGTGTGTGTGTGTGTGTGTGTGTGTGTGTGTGTGTGTGTGTGTGTGTGTGTGTGTGTGTGTGTGTGTGTGTGTGTGTGTGTGTGTGTGTGTGTGTGTGTGTGTGTGTGTGTGTGTGTGTGTGTGTGTGTGTGTGTGTGTGTGTGTACATGAGAGGAGGGCTGAGTGAGGGGGGGCTGAGTGTGGAAAGTAGCCTCTTCATTGGTCAAGTCTGATCACATGGGGAGCTGTGGAGTTGGAAGGCAGTGAGATTCCTCTCTGAGTTGTGGGAGTTTCACATGGAATAGCAGCTCAGCAGAGGGAAGTTGGGACTCGCCGGTGGGGAGGCGAAAATGGATATGGCTAACCTCTTTAAGCACTTCTTCCGTGAGTCCTTCACTTATCTGTTTTGTTTTGTTTTATATGAAACAGCAAGGAAACACTCTTTCTGTTACTTTTTCAAAGATTGGTGGAAGATTTGTTCATCTATTTTTCATCTCTCTGTGTCTTTTCGTTTCAATGTCTGAATCAGGGCTGGGTGGTTATTTCCTGAAGTGATTTTGAGAGCTTTTCTCTATGTTAACAGAGTGTTAGTTTTCCAATGTTCACAACTTGTTAAAGAGAATTGAGAATGTTAGGAATGAATGGATTGTTTGGAAGTTGGCTATGGCATAGAAAAAAAAAAAAAAACTGTCCTCGCAGCTTTGTAAAGCGTCTGCTCGGGGTGTCTGCAAAAACAGGGCGGGTAGCACTTCTGAGAGCTTGCTGTCGAAGCCTGTAATTGCACAGTCTCTCTCTCACACACTCACACTCACACACACGCGCATACGCACTAATACACACTCTCAAACACACAATAAGCATAACAATCCAATTCTGTGTGAAAACCTTCCTCCACACATTGCGCATATGGAAAAGAAGTGTAATTTTCTCAAGACCGAAATGCTTTTTTCACACCACTCAGTGAGCCAGCATGACCATGGAAATGGTTAATTTCAGACACAAGCTGCTGCTAATATGTCCTATCCCCAACTAAATTCCAACAGTAGGGATTTCTTTCTGTTGTGACTAAAATACTCCAGGTTATTTAAGGCAGTAGTTGTGTTTGAAGAAGTTGAAGTTTTTTTTTCTTTTTCTTGGTGATCTGTAAAATCTGGAACACAGGCAGTCCCCATGGTTCCCCCAGCAGCCAGCCGGCAGTGGAACATTACTTTTCCCTGTTGAACACTGCAGGCATTGTGTCATTTTTTTAAAACTTTGTGCTAAGATTGACGAGTGCTTGGCTGGTTATCAGACGAACGTTTTTAGTGTGGAGGAGCTTCCACAGAGAGATGAATCCTTAACTGCTGTGCAGACACCCTTTTTTTTTTTTTAAGTCAGCCATGCTGGACATTATTGTCTAATCACCATTCCCATTGAGTTATGGTGACTGCTCCTAGGGCTAGAGATTATCATCATTGTTGTTGTATTAAGTTTAAATAATTGTTAAAAGTGCTATGCAATTTAAATGATGAAAGACAAGTTCCTTTGTACATATCACTGGCAGTGCCACATTGTGTGTGGTGAAACACATTCCTTAGGGTCGTGATGCTAGCCAAGTACACTTAAATGTAAACAAACCAGAATTGCTATCATATTTTAACCGAAATAATGATAACCGAAATCATTATCATATTTTCCATTTTCAGGCAATACCCTGTCTGACAGGCATAAGAAGTTGAATATAATCAATGTCAATTTAAGAAATCAATCCTATCCAGATTGAGAATTACAAGCAAAACACTAGAAAAGCAAAAGTCCTCATGTGGCGCTAGTAGGCTTTGATTTGATCACAATCACAAACACATTTTACAGGCTGTTAAGCCTGCCAAGTTTTCTCAAGAGCTGGTTATTTCAGACAAATAAAGGTCAATGCAGTGAGGGGGGAAAAGAGTATTTAAAATAGGCCTAGAACGTAAATTGAACTTGGACTGAGGTGAGAGGATGGCTGTTTCTTTGGACTTGAATAAGAAATATGAGGAAATAGTCAAAATCTTATTGAGCCAATGCTGTAAGTAAGATCAATTATATCCTGGGCGAGACAAAGATGAGATCTTGTGCTCAGTTGTAATGCTATCCAGGTACAGTTACATGTTAGTTTGATCATATTTTAAACACTTATTGATCTAACTATGTATCGTCACATCAGTGAATGAAAACATACAGTAGCTTTAATGTCCTACTGTATAAAAAACAGGACAAGAGTTTGATGTATCATGGATGGTTTAGTAAACAAATCATTACTTTTGGATTGTAACTGAATCATGTAGAGAATTGTAATCGAGTAATCTAGAGAAAGAGAGAGAGAGAGAGAGAGAGGGAGGGATAGAGACAGAGCGAAAGAGCATTAAAGTGAAAATATGTTTCAAAAAAAGGTTTACCAAGAGCTAGCAAAACACAATGATGTGTAAATTGTTAATGTTGGACTCTCACTCTCCCTGTCTTTTTGCCTCTCTGTCTCTCTTCCTCTGTCCCTTTTGCTGTGCTTTATTTTCGCCCTCCGGAGCTAGCGGAAGTAGTTTAATTTGAGACAGCTTTTTTCTCCCACCCCAAGGCAGGAAGCTGGGGCTTTTGGATAGAGCAACCAACCCATGCTGTGTACGTCTGTCTTTCTCCCTTTGTCATTTGTTCGTCACCCTGCTTCTTTCATTGGTATGTCTCCCTTACAACCATCCCGCTGCTTGCTCATTTATTGGCACTTGTAATAGATGTTTTTTGGAACAGAAATTAATATTTTTTTGCAAATGTCCCTCTTGTTGCTTGCTTCTACCCTGCCATTTTCCATCTTTTTATCTTCGTCTGATTTAAGGGCCAGAGTTCAGGGCCTGTGAGCCAGAGAGTGTTGCATAAGAGGAAGTGATAGTGGCCCTTTTTGAAGTGTGTCCAGTGGTTGTAAATGTGTCAGGAGCGGTGGAATTCTGCAGAAGGTTCCCTGAGTGCCTGAGGAGAGGACTCCAGCCCTGCACTTGACTCCTCCTGTGCTCTATAAATCCCATCTCTAACCAAACAAGAGCACTCGGACGACTGCAGACCCTTGTCCCTGTCTCGCAATAACCAAAATCAAATCCAAGTTCCTTGTTTGTTTAAGCATTGGCCAGAAAGGCCTACATGTGTTTAGATATTTTATATATCTAATATCTTTTTTTACACTTTACTTGACAGTATCGACATAAGAGTGACATGACACTGTCATGAACGTTTCATAAACATTTCATAAACAAGTCATAAACGTTTATGACATAACGCTTCTGTCATTGAGTGTTATTCGGTTTTTGTCATAACAAGTTAGGGTTATGTGTTCATGACGGTGTCATGTAACTCTGATGTCGATACTGTCAAGTAAAATGTTACCATCTTTTATAACTGATTTAAAACTGACCTTTTTCTATCCGTGATTATTATTTTAATTCTGTCCACACGACACTCGTTTAAGAAATATCTCCCTACACTCTAGAACACAAACTACAGCTGATAATGTGACTATATTTTTGCTCTTGCCCTTTTTCATGTCATTGTTTAATCTAAAAATCTCTGTTTTATTTGTCCACATGGATCCACGGAAACTGGCGTTTTGTAAAAAATATATGAAACACATGTTAGCAGGCATTTTTAGAAATGTCCTCTTGAGTGAGCAGACAGATAATTGACCCACTGGGGGACAACAAGGGTAATAAACCCCTTTTGCACCAAAGATTTCATATGCCAATCAGTCGCATCACACCAGGTTAAAGCAGGAGGCCTGAAGTGTTGCAGTGTTCACCCTCATGTAATCCATGGTATAGTGGTCTGTCCTGAAGTCTGTTTGATGGTGGAAGAGTATAGCTGTCTGGTTAAAAAGCCTATTGGGAGTGACCTTACTGAAGCCTTTGCGTGTCTGTGCTGTAAGAATAGTGACCTAGGTGAAGCTGTTTGTGAAAATGATCGGACTAAGAGCTTGTGAAGTCTGTCAAGTTGTTTGAGACTTTCATGGTGGGAGTGTAGTGGGTTTCTTTTTCTGATATTCCCTTTAACTCATGATGCTAGCTTGAGGCATTCAACATCTTGTTTTTGTTTTCTTTAACATTCAGGGTTTTTTTTGTCTGTCATGATCTCTATCTAGGCATTATCAGTTTATTTTTGCCTTTTCATTAAAAGATTGCCTGAAATATACCAATATGTGGGGTTATAAAGTCACCCTGAATCTGACCAAAACATACACATATGTCAACAGTCTGGTCTCTAAACTGTCGTTGACTAATCAATGTATAACATGGAGGTTTGACCTAGCTTAAGCATTCTTTTTGACCCTCTTACATTCCTTGTTATGTGAGGCATCTCAGCCTCCTGCTTGAAGAATGCTGTCAAAAGAAATAGAAAGAAGTGACTTGATATCATACAGAAGGGCTCAGATAATGACGATGATGGACATATGATGGACGTTTTCTGGAGAGTCTTTCTTTAGAGAGAATTCAGTTTTCAACAGAGACCTGACAGTGAAGAACCAGAATGAGGTGAAGGCTCTACAAGTTGAGCCTCTTGTTTCCTTGCTCTCTTTCTGTCCAAATGAATGTTAAGGTATCATTTTCTCCGTCACACTCATTTCCAAATGTCTGAAAGGCATTATGTTAATAAGGACCACTTTAGGTAATGCATTTGTATCAATTAAGTAGACGTGTGACCGTGTACATCCCTTTTCACCATTTTGGATGGGTGCTGGATCAGAGAAATGACTCCAAAAGTAAAATAAGAAAGTGATCCGCACACCATATAACTCCCTTGAAAGGTTTTTTTACTTTGCGTGCAATGTTTCGAGCCCCTGGCTTTTCCTCAGGCTAGGAAGAGCCAGGGGCTCGAAACGTTGCACGCAAAATAAAACATTGTGGTAGCCAAGGCTACTTTTCATCATGTAGGATAGCCCTGTCAACTTCAGCTGAAGTTAGATCTGCAGTGCAATGGTTGTGTAATTAGTTCCTTAAACGTGTCTGTTTAACTCGGGTGGTAGACTGATTTTAACTCTGGTACGGGTCGGGTGTCAGTTTTATTTAATGCGGGTCGGGTCGGGCACGGATTTTAACTAGCTCTGGTGTCAGAAAAAAGGGTCGGATGCGGGTTTAAACATGACTGGTACGGGTGGGTGCGGATTTTAAAAATTGGACCCGTGCAGGACTCTGACTCACACATTCACTCACACACACACACACGGATACATGCAGATTCAAGTCCTTTTTCCACTGAAAGGTGAGAGACATAAACATATACACACACACACACACACACACACACACACACACACACACACACACACACACACACACACACACACACACACACACACACACACTGTATGGGGGAATTGGGATGAGTACCTGTGTGTACTCAGTAAGTACTCATTTACACATTTACAAATAACAGTGGTGTAATCATTTACAAGAAATAGTAGACGAGCTTGAAGGTTTGCTCTACCTCTTCCTTGATGTATAGTGTAAAGCTACATAACGAGTAAGAAGTGTGCAAAGAAATGAGAAAATAAGAACAAAAAAGACATAAGAAGTCAGCAAGAAGCCAAAGAAACGACTGTTGAATAAGAGAATATTGCAGAAGGTTGCTTCACACTCGTGGTACTAAGACAGGGCGAAGATGAGCATGCTTTGAGAGGGCCTCGATGATGTCATGTCTGTTGAGGAAGCTCCCTGTTCTTCTCTCCTCCCTGCATTGCAAGCCATGACTCATCTCATTTCATAACCCATCATTTCATGACTCATCTGATTTCTCATGTCTGCTTTTACATTCATACCTGTCTTTTAGTAAGTTTAGTGTGTTAGTATGTAGTAACTCCTACAGCATAGTTTGTGAGTAGACTCTTTCCATATACCCTCTGCTAATCCTATCAAATGCTGTTTTTGAAAAAATATATATTCTGGGCAGACACGTAGAAATAGTCACGTATATTCACCAACCGTGTCTCAGTGTTCAATGATTCTGCACCTGACCTACATAAAGGTATACGTGAGTTTAAGATATGATATGGCTGTTTGTGTGAGACCGTTGCCGTTTGCAAATCTCTCTGTGCCTTCAATCAGCCATCAAAAAGGAAACATAGAGGCAAATATATCAGTCCCAGATTGCCTGTGTTTGTAATGCAAAACAGGCATTTCGACACAGCAGGAACTTCTCTTAAGTAAATTATCTTGCTTGATGGAAGGCTTGATAAGGGGCAAAGCTTTATCAGAAAAACCTGCAGGGGCAATGCAGGAGTTCTGTGCTTATTGAAGTGAAATTGGCAGTAGAACAGTTAAAACCTTCAATGGATACTGTAGCTGCTTGCACACTAAGGATTTTTTTCCCTTTGTCACTAGCATGTCTGAGTAGACAAAAGTAGAGTGGCCAAAAGTAACAGTAACCTTAAAGGTCTTTTCATTCCTCACTTGCAGTGATGCACAAGGGAAAGGAGTTATGCACAAGTTGTTGCGCAGCACAACATAGGCTACTTTGAAACAGCGTGTGCACAAAATACACACAACAGCTAGTCACAGTTTCTCAGCTGTCTTAATAACCGAGATCCACATCTATGAGCTGTTTGGGTGTAGTACTTCATGCACGTTTATGCTTTAGGTTGTCTTGCTTGGTTTGTTTTGATGTAGAGGAGTGATCCTGTTCTGATATTGTTGGGGCTTTTGAGCGCACGCTGGCTGCCAAATGGACATTCCTTTGCTGTAACACCATCACTCCCCGCCCCAGCTGCCTGCCAAACCCAGCAACATGGCAAGGAGGCCAGACGAGGGTCAGAGTTTTTTTTCCTCCCGTAGTAATCCGCGCGGCCGTGCCAAGCCCGACGCTGTGGGCCTGATGGTAATGTAGTGCGGCAGGGTGGAATCCTCGAGAGTGCCAGAGGACCCATCCCTGTTGACCCGCCTTCTCCTTCCCCCTGCGGAGGATGACGGCAGCTGGGATGATGTCACCGGTCCAGTCATGCAGATCACTGGGTTTGTGCTGCACTAGAAATCGTAGCAGAATATAGCCTAGCCTATAGCACAAGGATGGCACGAGTAGGTTAGTGAGTTTGAGTCATTATTAACTAGACTTATTCTGCAAACTTGCTCTGGATTTCTACAAGACTGTTTTCTGTAAGAACATTATAAATTCATATTTGTTCTGTGCTACGGTAGCTCTTCTCAGAGCCTTAGCAGTTTGCAGCCAGCCTGGTGTGTGGGAGGAGGCCCCTTCTATGCCAGCATTTTTACTTTCTGCCAGCCGTGCAGTGGGACTGACAGGTGTTAACTGCTGTTTACCCCTCTCCACTACCGATCTTATCACAGGCCTCTTCTTTCCATGTCACTGTGTGCGCGTCTGTTTTTGTGTGTGTGTGTGTGTGTGTGTGTGTGTGTGTGTGTGCGGTTAGTATAACGTACGTCACCATGACTGCGGTGGCCCCGGTTGCCAACGTTAGGATGACTGGAATGCCACACACACATTTGGTACAGTGAGACTGCTAGGTACGTGTGTACAGTACATGTGAGTATGCTTGATGAGCTCAGCTGTGCCAAAACATGTGTTTGGACAAGTCATGCCTCCTCACAAGCAGCCTGTTTGTGCCTGTCCCAAACCACAGAATCTTTTCTAAGGGGTTTCATCCAGTGAATACCCTAAAACAACACTTCAAGTTGCTCTTCAAAAGTCTGGTATTTCCCCCTCTCTCCTCCTTTATAAAGTTTATTATTGGCAGCTATTATTTTCCAAAGCAAAGGTGCATTTTTGTGTTGTGGTTTTTGTCCTCTGATGGCGGCTGTTTCCAGTATAAGCCTGTTGCACTTCCCGTCGAGTGTGACCCAGATGGGTTTGAGCCAAATTGAAGTTCGTTTGTGGAGCAGGAGGAGGATTACACTGTGTGCCGTCATGAGCTGTGTGGACATGCTAACACACATTCACTCTCTTACCCCACTAAAGCCTGTCGATAATAACACCTTATCATCTCCTCTGGTTACAAACCAATTGCAACAGCCCATAATTCAACATAATTTGTACTCTGAATCATCTTATATACTATAGTGTACCTTTAACTAATATATGTAGTCTTAGAGCTGGGTTAAGGTTAAGTGTTTGGAGGAGATTCTTTCAGAACCTTTTTACCAGTCGTACAAATCATGAAGCTATTTGACCCGAGCTGTATTTACTGTAAATGTTTGTGCTCTACCCATGCACACAGGTTACATGCGCACACACACACAGTCCTCTTGAAAACTAAACTAGGGCGTATGGGGTATTTGTTTCTGCACATCTGGACTGAACCTCTTCCATGTTGTTTCCTGTGGCTGCAGGGATCGGCAAGGTGAAACGGAAAACCGGCATGCGGGACACAGCCTCCAACGCAGACACAGACCAGTACGCTGACAATGGCGAGCGCCTTTATGACCTTAACCTGCCGGCACTTGTCAAGTTCAGCTACGCGGCTGAGCGCGAGGATGAACTGTCGCTGGTCAAGGGAACGCGGGTGATCGTCATGGAGAAGTGCAGCGACGGCTGGTGGCGCGGCAGCTACGCGGGCCACTCCGGCTGGTTTCCCTCCAACTACGTGACGGAGGACATGGACGGCACCGCGGCGCTGGGATCGGGTGAGCCCGTCTCGTCGCTACCCGAGAAGCTGGCTGCTGCCGTGCACGGTGCCTCGACCGGCGGCTACGCTTCCAACGGCAACAGCAGCCGCGGAGTTCTACACACGGTGCAGGCCCTCTACCCCTTCAGCTCCACCAACGAGGAGGAGCTGCGCTTCGAGAAGGGCGAACTGATGGAGGTGATCGAGAAGCCCGAGAACGACCCTGAGTGGTGGAAGTGCCGAAAGGCAGACGGCCAGGTAGGCCTGGTACCCAAGAACTACGTGACGGTGCTGGCTGAGGCACCCAGTGTAGGCCCTCCCACTCCAGACTGCGACTACGTCCAGCCCTCTACGACTGGACGCTTCGCCGGCAAGCTGTGGTACTATGGTAAGGTGACGCGGCACCAGGCGGAAGTGGCCCTCAACGAGCGTGGCACTGAGGGGGACTTCCTTATCCGAGATAGTGAATCATCGGTGAGTACAGCCAAAAATTATATTTTAACTATTGTTTTACAAGCACTCTGCATATGGTACAGTAAAGGTATCTTGAATCTAATTCCGGCATCTTTATTTCCTTTGTGCAGCCCAACGACTTCTCCATCTCCTTAAAGGCCCAGGCAAAAAACAAGCATTTCAAAGTGCAGCTGAAGGACACCCTCTACTGCATAGGCCAGCGCAAGTTCAACTCGATGGAGGAGCTGGTGGAACACTACAAAAAAGCGCCAATCTTCACCAGTGAACAGGGGGACAAACTCTACCTGGTCAAAGCCCTCGCAGCTTCTTGATCACTCCAGAAATGTAAAACCTCGGCCTAAAAACTGACAAAACAGAAGCGACTACATCCAAAAGAGACTTGTGGGAAATAATGAACATTCCAAGTGAAGACGGAGTGAGAAGAGAAAAGAATGACAAGAGAGATTAAACGGGAGCGAGAAGTTGGACTATGACTCATTCTTAAGGACATGGACACATAAAAATGTATTAAGTCATGTTTAGGTCATAGGACACAACGTATTTCAACGTATGTCAACATATACTAGATCTACATTTAGTTAATTTTGTTAATATATATTCTTTTTCATTTTCTTTTAAAATGTGATGCTTTCATTCTTCCCAGGACTAACACGGGCACAGGGATCTTTTCAACATGGCAAACAATCATTGGGAGTTTTGAAAGAAACTGAGATAAATCGCGTTACACGAATTGCTTAAGAATTTATGTACTTTTCCTGTCATTCTGCCAAGCTGCAAACATTTTGGAAATAATTTCAGACTCACCATCTGCAACATAATGTTTGTGGAGAAGCTAAACTTTTGCTAATAGTGCAAACAAAATAAAATCAAAAGTTGAATGAATGACCAAATGATTTATTTTCCAAATACAAGATGCTGCTTTGTGAAACCATAAAACCTTTTGGATATTATTATTATTATTATTATTATTATTATTATTACCAAGATCAGAGGTCAAGCCAAAGGCAGCTTATCCATGATGCTTGATGACCAGTAAGAAACTAAATGTATTTTGTTAGTCTTACAGCTTCTGAAAATTATAGTCCCACCAAAAGTGATTTGTTGCTATGAATTAAAACAATGTTAACAAGAGCAGTGAGGTGACTGCAGAGCCCCATCCCTGTATTTGGTCAGTAAAGAAAGTGGAAAAGAATTTCTGTACCCAGATTCTAATCAGGATCGTGTGGGTAGCCTGGGTGAGCCCAGATGAACCTGTTAGCAAATTTGAATTTGCTAATTTGCTATCAGGTTCGTCTGGGTTCACGAAGGCCATCATGTAGGAGGACTGATATGGTAACAATGTACCTTGTCTGAAAGTTTGACATAAATCAGACCAGTACTTTTTAAGTTGTGTAAGTGGACACATAAATGGAAAGACAGTGGACATTATTATAATGGGAGTATAAAAAAAATGCTATAATTATATAAATGATATAGTAATATGGGAAGGAAATTACTCGGTAAGTCAAGTGACTGATGAAATGGAAAGAAACAATTCTCTGGTTTAGATGATGTCTGTTTGTCTTTTGTGTCTGTATCATGGGAGGTCCTGGAGAAAATGGCCCTCTGTGCTAAGATCATTTTGGCTGGATCAGAGGTGGTTGCATTTGCGAAGTTCATCTGAATTTGGGGAGGAATTTTGACAGGGCTGCTGGGCTGCTATTGTGTAACGTTCTGCTCTAACTGCTACAACAGTGGAGAAGGAGAAGGTGCACTTTGACCCCTAATTGTGTCGCAGTCACCGTTTCCTGTTATTCCACTGCACTGATAAAAAAAGCCACAGGATGTGGAGAGAGAAGTGCAGTCACTAGGATGAGTGGCTAGCATAGGATATGTAAAACTGGACTCACAAGGATGTTTATGCAGGGAAATTGATGCAGGCAGAATTGAGGTCACCCCGCTTCACTGGATGGGGTCCTAAGATGTGCATGAGCATGAGTTGTGTGATGATATGCAGAGTAGTCTCTGGAGGGAAAAGGGTTTCACTCCTCCCGTTGTCTCTCGCTCGCTCGCTCGCTCTCTCTCTCTGATGAGTTTTCCAGCTGTGCAGAGGTGGACTGTTTGGCTGAGGAAAGGAGGGAAATTCAGAGAGGCTAATGGAAAAATATGACACCAGAAAAAAACAAAAGCAGCCAGATCTAGAACGTATGTCTGGGGAGTACGCACTAGTCTGGAGTATTAATCAGCACAGAGGAGAGAGGGTTGTGCCGAGAATGTGCGTGTTTTTGCATCCTTGTGGAGGAAAGAAGTCTTATCTTATTCAACAAGCAACTGTAGTACCATTTCTGAGAGGTGACTGAACTGTCTACATTTAATCACCATCATTGGGGCTGCTGCTGCCACATGTACTTAAGAGTTTACGATTGACCAGATTTGGCAAGTTAGCCAGTGTTCTTACTTTGAACACTGCTGGGTGTCTGAATAGGCCTACTCCTTTTATGCTCCAACACTCTTTTTCCGTAACACCCCCTGACACACACACACACACAACACAGAAGGACATGATGTATTAATGTACTCATCATGCATTAATGAATACAGAATTTGAAAGCTGTCAAATAATTACATTCAAATAACAGGAGTGTGATTATTTAATATGGACCTACAGTACACTGCTCATGGACAGTCATCCATGGTGGGGCCCTCCTGATCCCAGCTTTCACCTGCTGCAGCGTTTCATCACTGCTCCATCTGGATCTGCTGCTTTGCATGTGCGTGATGAGCTATGCCTCTGTGCTGGATTCAAATGGGCAGCAACCCGTAGTGGGAAAACTTCCGTCCTGAGGCTCATTTTACTGTTGAGTCTTGGCACTGATTGATTTATGATGCTGGCTGTGTGACTGATAACTTGTATCTCTTTCTGTGTGTGTGTGTGTTCATTCAGCGGCATGCATGTAACTGCAGCTTAATCGTAACAGCTAAGTACTAAGTGCCAAACAAGGATGTCCTTCAGATTACCCTTTCTGTTTGCTTTTTTCCCCAGTTATAACTCCTACACCTCATGAAATTATACATTCAAGCACCTGTGTTATTTACAAACTCGGACAGTGATTCAGATAGCAGTTTTAATGGAGCCACTTCAGCGGGGCAAGTGTTTTAGCATTCCAATTAAAACTCTGAATGAGTGGTTCACTTCAGTGATCATACATTATTATTATCATACATTAGTATTAACAAATATAGCCTATATTAGTGATAGCACAATAATCTTATGATCTTGTTAAGATCATAAGATTATTAGCGAGGTCCATAACTCAATATTTGAGTCTCTAATTTGTGGACTGCCGTCATGCATAATATGTAATAAAGGACATACAAATGGCAGGTATAGCCAACCAAATACATAAATGTTTAAAAAAAAAAAATCCTCAAAGATTACTCATTTAGCTCAGAATTCCACTCCTACTGATTGTATTTTATTGTCTATTTTATACTTATAAGTATGTAACAATTGTGCCCCCAAGTGGTTCCAATAAGAACATCAGAAAAGTAGGTTGGTGATGATCAGCATCTCATCATTCAACTCATAAAGCCGTTACAAAGTTTTGACTTTCTTGATTTCCAGTAATCAAACGTTTTTTGTTTTTTTATAATACAGCCATATATAAAAAGGCCCTGTTTGTGCTTCACAATTGCACCATGTGATGTCTTTCTTAGTATTTATAATACTCATAGCCAGAGATGGACAGGACTATAAGGGACCCCTGCAGGCAGTATGGTGACCGCAGTGCTGGTCACCACTGACTGGGCCCAGAGCCCCACTAACACAAAGTGCCTTTCTATTTTAGACAGCTGCCTTTGGGATATTAATTACTTGTTTACATAAATCCATCTCTAGCAATATCTCCATAAAAATATTTATGGTAACACGTTAAAACAATATTGCATTGTCAGATTTCATCAACATGATCAAAATAATCTCATTTAATTCTGCTAGTAAATGAAGAATATAACTCATCAACTCAAGTGCAAACAGTAAAAAACAAAACCACCTTCAAACAACAATTCTGGTGTTAGAAAAATAAAAAAAGAGGTGGTTCAATTTTAAATGGCACCAGAAAGAATAGTTCTAGCAGAGAAATGTCGTCAACATGATTTACAAATTTCCTCCGAAATAGGCATGACACACTGCATACCCAATACTCTTGTGGGCACTCAAAATATATATTTTTCTCAGAAATCTCACTCAATATTTCTCTATTCATAGTTCACATTTTCATATAAGGCAGACAGGAATTACTGGCCATATGGAATATCTATGATCAGGAATGCTAACACCTGGGCTACACAGGGTCTGTAACTGAAGCACTCTGTTCCCGTAGCGTAAAGAATAGTTTTAGAAGACTGGTGTAATTTTCCGAACATACACGCTGCTATTATGTCTGGTGTAGCCAGTTCTATTGATTATAGTGGAAGCTATTTGTTGCAGCAGAACGGAATGCTTCAGTTACGTGTCTGTTGTAACTGTTAGACAAAAAATCTAAACTGATTGATCTTTGCAGCAATCCTTTTACATGATACAAAGCAGGACTGACTAATAGGATGTTTTGCGGTATCTGGGTGGTGTTTTCTGTTTCTCAGAAATACAGTCGGTCAGAGATGGCTGCAGGCAGGTGGGTCATGACCTGCATGCGGATCCACCAGTGGGGCTCCATGGGGTTGTAGCGTGTAAAAGGCCGCTGGGACACGATGGCATCAGTGATGTCCTCAAGCACAGGCGCCACGTCTCTCTGGCCGCTGCCACAGTAGGAGCGCATCAGGGCCATGTGCTGCTCAAAGTGGGACTTGCCGTAGTCCTCCTGGACTACAGGAGGCGCCTCTCGCCACAGTTTGTCTGCAGTGGCAGCAACCAGGTCCCGTGACAGTATGCCGGTGGCTGCCACAAAGTTACCCGGTTCTATTAGTGACACTTTGACACCCCAGGGCTTCATCTCGTAGCGTAGGCAGTCAGTGAAGGCTTCCACACCGTACTTGGAGATACAATAGGGTGAGCGCAGTGCATTGCCCATCCGGCCATACATGCTGGCCAAATTGACCACACGCCCTGAGAAGAACAGACATTTTCACATTTTGCTTGATCATGCAAACAGGTTGAATATTGCATAATTGTTCCATTTTGTTGGCCAGATCCTAAGAAGTTCTCTGATAAAAAAATTTTTAAATGTCCCACATTAAATATGAACTGGAAAATCAATGCTCTAATCCAGAGAAAAAATGTTGTTGTAATGTTAAAGCAAAGCTGCCTATGCAAGTAAATGAGTTAACGTTAAAATCCAGTGCAAGTACAGAAAGAATTAGCCAAAGTCCATTTCTTCAACCAAACTCCCCAGCATTCTTTTGAATAGTGGTGAAAGATTGACCAAGCCAAAAATGGGGATGTACAGTGCCAAAGTTCTAGGCATGTTTGAAACAATGCTGTAATGATAGCAGGCTTTAACAATAAATGTTCAGTTTTTTACTTATCAATCAATAACATACAAAGTATGTATAAAAGAATGTTTAAAAATCTAAACAGATGGACACATTAATGGAGAATTAAAAATAACTGTGTTAAGACAAATCCCTTTTCACAGAACTACATATTTACTATCACCTTCAAATCACCTTGCTGGTCTAATTTGCCAAGTACTGGGAGTACAAGGAATTTATTTATATGGAAAGTAGTAAGTAGAAGCGGAACAACTGTAACTGACAAGAGGATACTTAATAGTTGTACCACACCTTCTATCTAACAAGCCTTCCTCACCTTTAGTCCTGCGGATGAGGGGCAATAGGGCCTTGGTGATCCTGATGGTACCCCAAAGATTGACCTCCGACACCTGTTTGTATGTCTCCATGGAAGTGAACTCCACCTCGCCGAAGGTGGAAACACCAGCATTGTTAACCAGGGCCCACAGACCTGCTCCGAACAGAAATGAGGATGATGACACATTAATGTTCAGTCCAGACATCTTCGACTGCAAACTGCTAGATGAGGAGTGTTTTTACTGAATTAATGGAATTGTTTGAGTTGAGAATTTGCATGGGAGAGAAGAGAAACCACTGAGAACCAAGGTAATTCACCATTTGAGCATATGTGACTTTCTTTGGCTGGAGCAAGTCTAGCCTACACTATGATGCTTATCTGAAACTATGCATTCTATGCATACATCCACTTGAATTTCCCCTTGGGGATCAATAAAGTATATCTATCTATCTATCTATCTTCTGTAGTCATGTCAAAAGTAGCAATAGAAAGAATCTGTGCGAGCCATTTCTTTCTTTTTTTACCTTTATTTAACCAGGCAGATCATTAAGAACAAGTTCTTATTTACAGTGATGGCCTGACAAGAAGCACAAGCTTCACCTCCTCCTTAGATAGCATAGTCATTTGTAAAACCCTCATCTGGACACAATCAGTCACGAAAGAATGGATTCCCACCCCAACTACCCACCCCCAAACGCAGCCATAATGTAGCCTACCTTTCCCTGAATCCTCTAGATTTGCCTTCACAAACTCCGCAGCCCCTGCCACCTGTTCTTCGCTGCACACATCCAGCTGTAGGACTTTCATTCGTTCCGAGTGCATCTCCTGCAGCTCCTTTGCACCATCCCCATCCTCCTGCAGAGCCAAGCCAAAGGAGAAACCTTTCACACATGACATATTAGTGAATAAAGTATGACATAGAGATAGGCTACAGTGACAAGTAGTAGGAATAGTTGCCATACACTTGTAGTAATTAAGGCTTCAATTCACTGAACATAGTGACAGTACAGATGCCAAGGCCTTATTCAGCAGACTTTTGACAGTTGCATGCCTACCTTAAACAAGCATCCTGCAAACACAATGAAACCTTTTTTGTGAAGGTGTTTCGCCAACGCATGACCAAATCCACTGTCACAGCCAGTAATGAAAACGGCTTTGCCCTCAATCTGAGGAGGGAGAGAAGACATGATGAAATGTTGCTTAACTTAACGGCTGCGCTGCTAGTTCCTTTCAAAGAGACAATTCCCGTGGGCTATTAATGTGGTCTGAAGACTAAATGCATTCTCAATATGCTGTAACATGAACTAAGTGTGATCAGTGTTTTATTGCACACAAGCATATCTGTGTTGCGATGTAGATGGTTGTAAAAGGTTTGCGAGAGACACTTAGCCTACATAGCTTAGCTTTACCTGTACAACATTCATTCAGTAGGCCTTACAGTGATCTAACGTAGACAGGTGAATGGCTACCAACTCATTCACTCAGACAAACCAACCACCTTACCTTAACCGTACCCCTTGGTAATCGAGGCATTGCAACATACACAACGAATACTAAATACACTGCGACAACGCATTCGGTCACGCTAGCGTCGGGATAACCACAGCACCTCGCTAAAAAACTGAGTGCTGCTGGTAGACCAAAACCCAACACAATGGTTAGAAATACAGAAAAGCCCACCAGGAGCGCGACTCGCACATAAGGTAGCGGAGCCATCTTGAGAAGTTCCACTGTTGACAAAATAGAGGGGTTGGGTCTGGGGAGTAAACGTCATCATCATGCCTGTTCAGACTGTACAGTCTATGTGCCTGTTGCGCTCCCAGAGGCGCGCTTGTAGCTTAGATCTTTCCTTGAATGTCCCAGGACAGAATAAATAAAATACGGTCTAGCCCAGGGTAAAAATAGATTCATTGAATCGAAATAGCTATTTCTCAGTTGCTTTATTTATAATCATACATTTCTCAGGTCAGGATATACATTCTAAAGACTTAGGCTACTATAATTTGCTTCCCAACCACGCACATCCTAGCAGTTTCACAGCATTTTGGCCAACATGCACTTTCATGCAAAAAGGTAGCCTATTGAGTAGGCTACTGCCTGTAGCCTAGCCTAGGCCTACAGATTGCTGTAAGTCTTAACCCAAACACCAGATGGGACTGTGCGAATCGGGCGAAACAAATTAGGCCTGTTAGCTTTAGTATTTTGTGTGGTATTTGCCAAACCACTTGTCATTCAGACCTTTAGCCTACATGTGACCTTTAAATTTAATTTCTTTAAAAGAAAAAAACCATCATACAAATCCAGGAAATCCAGCATCATTAGGCCTACATCAGGCAACAATGTGTTCATTTTTGACCCAATTACTCTATACTCTATACTCTAAAATTATCATTTTTCTGCATGAGTATCAGAGTGTTATTTGATGATATCACTTATGAGCAAACAAGTACAAATAATGTACTGCTGTCATATACTGCTCTGAATTCTCTCTTGAAATGCCCTACTTCCATGTTAGTTTTTCCGCTTCTTCCCTTTCATTGTTGAAAAAAAGTTGTTTTGCCCTAATTTTCCATGGGGGGCCGTATCAAACCAGCTGGCGGGCCTGATCTGGCCTTATGTTTGACACCACTGCTCTATACAGTCCTAGACCAGGGGTCTCCAACCTTTTTTCTTCCAAGAGCTACTTTCACAAAATGGACATGGCCGAGATACTTTTTTTCTCTGAGAGCTACTTTGACAAAATGGACATGGCCGAGAGCTTTTATGTTAGTAGTAGCATGCCATATATTCACATACTGTAGGTGATTTCCATCCAAAACTGCGATAAGATTTGTATGCTTTTTTTCCTCCTCTCTCTGTAGACTGTGAATTTGATTTCATAGGAATTTTAACATGTTTCTCAAGTGACTGGTTTATCAGATTTATGAAAATCTTCCTCAAACCTTTTGGAGAGCTACTTAGAAACAGGTGGGGAGCTACTGGTCACAAGCTACCTGTTGGAGACCATTGTTTTATTTAGACCATTGAAATTTAGACCAAAAACCACAAATTCTAATATTTGTTGTAAATATGACGTGAATATGTAAATGTGCAAGTAAAACATAAATAAATCAGGTAGCTGGAGTCCGCAATGAATTTCTACTCTTTTAGCAGCCTAGTGGACATGGATACAAAGCCTGAACAACCAACTGGATGGGCCACTGGATGTTCTCAGATGCCAACTCCTTTCCTCTCATTTGCTTCAACAGATTCCTCCCAACGTACTGTCAGCTCAACAATGTAGACATGCAGTGCACAGAGAGTTGGAACAGAGTACGTTCAGCTCTCAAAGTATAATGACTATTTCAGATAAAACATGGCCTATATCAGCCAGCATTTCCCAGTCCTGGGCTGCTTCCAGTTGTCCGACATTTGTTAGTGGGGAAGATTTCTGTCATTTTTCCAACCCAAATTATGTTTTCATGACTGCACCGTTATTCTTTTGGAAATAACAGTTTGTGTCTGAATTATATAGGCCTATAGTTAATTGAGGTTGACTTAGCCTATATATGAGTCATTGTTATACTGAAATTATTTTTTTTTTAAATGGATAAACACTACCATCTAGTGGTAGGCAAGATCCCATAAAGATCAACCATACATTACAGTGGTCTTACATCGCAGGCCTTTGAGCAAAGGCAGTATCATATTGTTTCACACAGCTCAGCAATATTGTACCCAGTTAGCACAGCACATGTAGACATTAGAAAATCATGAAGGTGGTTGGTTGTTGTTATTTTTTATCTTTCAATGTAAATAACATTCAGTGGATGTTTTATTTGTATAGCAAGAGCAGAAATGTAGGGGTCCGACCATTTTGAAATATACAAAAAGGGAATAAAACAACCAAGTGACCTGATGTTAATTTGCAGGGTGTCTCGTGAGAAAGAGCATTGGGAGTCATTGTATTTGTGATTCCAGTGACCAGTGTGAGGGATCCTTTGGTTTATCATTGTCATTGAAAAGGTGGAAGAGATAATCAGATATCTGTCAGATTGTTAGCCACAGAAGGTAAGATCTCATCCTGACACAGTATATTCAGTCGTTGTGTATTTATAACAATAATAAGCTCAATTTTCATTCAATCTGACCATAGAATATGATTCCAGGGAAAGTCCAAGGAGCATTTAGCAACTCTAGGAATTTATATTCGCAATGTAATGACAGTAAAGGCTTTCCCTCTAATCTATTAGCATGATGGTCTTCTCTGAAGGGCCCTTGTGATCTACTGGTGACCACAAGATGCTACTCTTTTCTGTGTGATCCTCAGAGACTCTTACCATCAGACACACTGTGTGTAAAAGCAAGATAATTGGAGTTATACGGTACCTGATTATCTTATCCACCTTTTCAATGGTTTACAGCACGAACATTCATAGACATTCTAATTAACTTTTGAGCTTAAGTTATATTTTATCTTTAATGTATCTAGGGGTGTCAACAATTCTGGCAATAATTGTGGCACATTTGCTATACTGCACTCTACTTTACCAGAGATGCCAATAAATGTGTAAGGCCCTGTATAATGGAATATGATAAATGGACAATACTGTGTTCATTTTTCTTTAGATCTGAACTGCTTAAAGAGAGCAAAAATGTCACTGAAACTATACCAACTTCATTTGCATGATCTATAGTTGACATACATCACAGAAATACGACAAATTTATATAGGTTGGGTACCTGGCATATATATAGGTTGGGTACCTGGTGAATACCACTATATTCAAAATGTGTTAATATTCTGCAAAATTTGCACATGATGTTACTCAGATCCCACAAATTTAACCACGGTATTCCCAAAGCTTTTGGGATATTTCATGGGGGGGAAATAAAGCAATTTAGGTATTTGTACTTTTAACAGTACTATTCGGGTTTGACAGGCAATGTCACCATTTACTTTGAGCATGCAGGCATGGTCACTAATGCTGCAAAAGGCTGCTTACCTAAAGCAGAAGTGAAACAAGACCATTTTTGTCTTTGCTAAACATATGCAAAAAACAGAAGTCCATTTTCATCTGTTTCTATCCCATAAAACTGATGGCGATATGGTCTTATGTCATTGCTAGTGTCATTACATGCACATTTGTTAAACTAGCTGTCATAACTAGTTGTTATTGTCTGTCTAGCATTTATGAATATATATGACCTGACAGACAGGAATGTATAGAAAGATGTACACTGGTGCACAGCTTTGATCAAGGGGTGTTTTACTGTATATTTGTCATTTTTCATTTGCACAATGCTGTAAAAGCCTTTGTTTTGTTTATACGGTCACAACAGATAAAAACTTTTAAACATATCATATCCACTGTCTTCCACATGCCTACATCCACATATGTGTCAATCCCCTCCACACACAATAATATCTGTAGTTTTGAAATAGAAAATAGTGCTGCCTTGCACATTGTTCATTAGAAAATACTTACAGAGTAAATTGTTCTATTGACAACAAAACAAAACAATTTGACTATCTTGACATAAACAGTTGCATCATGACATTTTGATTGCACTGACCATTTTAATGGCATGACTATTTGCTTTTGAGGCATAAACTAAGCATTTTGAGCAAGATATGCGCTTTTGCAGATTATCCATGTGGTGCAGTTTGTACTAATTGTTTTTAAAAAGAACTGTTGTGCAAATTATGATTTGAGAAATGCACCAAAGCGACTGCACAAGTGCTCTTACATCAGTATGACCTGCAGTTTACAGTGAAGGAATGGTAGAAGGGTCTTTGTTACGGGGGACTATAGCCTGAGGGAGGAAGCTTTGGAGGTTATGATGACGCCTGGTGTGTGAAGATGTGGATGAGACATAGTGACTGCTGTATTATGACGGTGTAGAACTGAAGTGGCAATGGTTGAGGCACAAGGGCGCGGGAAGGGGGGTGCTGAGGGTGCTGCAGCACCCCCTGCTGGCAGGAGATAGATTTTTTAAAAATGATTAGGCCTATATATTTTTTTTTTAAATAATTACTAATTCGCTGTCTGACATTATTTATATTTTTGTATGTGAAATGATGAGTCAAATAGCAAAAAAGGGTTATGGATAGGTTTGAATATAGGCTACTAAAAATTAACAGTTATAGAGATCAACGTGAACGTGAATCAGTTAGCCTAGGCTAAGAACCGTAGCGTGGTTTCAGCTATGTGATAGCGATCAAGTGTGTAGGCCTACGGTTGATATAGGCCTACATATTCTATGCGATTTACTCGTTCAAAAAAAGCATGGATAAGCTGAAAGAAACTAATAAATGTATAGCTAGTGAAATCTTTTCACTATCCTAGTCGCTTAGATAGAAATTATTAGGACACATACTTGCTGTAGAGACGACACTTTTTTTAAAATTATTTGCGAGATCATTGCAGCCTGATTATTAGCCTATATTTAAAGCTTATACCAAAGATCCTTAATATACATTATAGCTTTATCAACCGTCTCTGCTTATACCATGGTATAGGTTGAAAAGGGTGTCATTTAAAAAGTGCTATCACCCGGAGAGAAGAAATACTCTTTTCTGATTGGCTGGCGGGTGGCCTTTAATTCTGAATAACAGGACACCGTTCCATATCAATGCTTATGAATGGTAACTATAACAACCATAGTAGGACGACGGTTGCAGCGCTCTAGAATCTTTTGGTTGCAGGCTTCCCAACAATGGAATCAACTGTAAACAAGCTAACTGTCCATGCTAAAGTTGTACAACAAGCTGAACTAGTGAGCTTCTTTTTAAACAGAACCGCGTGTTTCCAGTGTTTACAGTGGCAACCGGGTGATAAGCGGGATAACGGCCTTCGAGGTGTGTCCAGTTATACGGAATTAATGGACTTGGGCTGCGCGTCGGGGAGTTTTTGCCCCTCGCCCTCGTCCATTAATTCCGTATAACAGGACTACACCTATAACATTATTATGACGTTGCTTGACAACGCCTGAGTTAGTCCGCTCAGCTGTGACTTATCAACATTCCACAGCATTGCAAAAACAGCTGAAAAAACGAACGATTTTAACTCTAAAACTCATTTAGTATTAATAATTGATTTCATATTTATTTATTTCGTAAGTGACCATGGTATAAACGGGATAATGCCCTTCGATGCGTCCATTAAATAAATGGACTTCGCAGAACCGTCCTCCGCTTCGCATCGGACAGTTCACACCTCCGCGTCGTCCATTTATTTCTGATAATGGACACCTCGTCGGGCATTATCCCTTACCTAACATCTCTGGTGTGGTTTTGACAATCAGAAAAGTCAGAAATGTTCCTTAGCTATACTAAATAATGTCAAGTGCGATTCTGTGGGGTTAGGGTGGGCGCAGTGGACTCGGAGTGCTGTCGCGGAACATTGTAATTTGTGGCTGCCCAGGACTTTTCTAAAACTTCTCGCTATCACCCGCACACCGCACTAAAATGCAGTCAAAATCTGAATTATGTCCGGGGGGGGGAATCGTCGGACATCCATTATTTTTGTTATTCAGCACCCCTGGTCAAAAATAGGTTCCCGCGCGCCTGTTGAGGCAACCCTTTTTTTATCAATTCTATATAAGGTGTGTGTGTGGGGGTGGTTGGAATAGGGGGAGTTGTCTATACAAGTGTACGTATGGATCCTGCTTAACTCCTGCACAGTAGATTCCTGCACGATCCCTGCATATAACACTCCATTATTCTGGCTAGAGACCTCGCCAAACACGCTTTTAACTTTGCTTCTCTTTTTGCAAATTTGGAATATGAACTTGTGAATAACTAATAGTTGTAAAGTTGTACAATGCTACATTATGTGGAGACGCAAAATACACCATACACTGGCCTGTAGAAAATGTATGACTGCTAGTCATAGAACCACATTGGACCACTAGATGATAACTATCTCTTTCATAAAAATAATTATTTGTCTGCAGATTATTTGTCATTGCATTTGGATTTACCAGTCAATGTTATCTTTTTCACAGACAGTCAACATCTCAGCTCTGTGACTAAAGTGTCTGTACAGAGAGGACAAAGCATCACCATTCCATTCCTCTATGACCAGATGTACAAAGATCTCAAGAAATTCTGCCAACGAGGAACTGGAGCTGTAAACCATCCAGACTGGGAGGCTGATGTACATAATGGAAATAAGAGGAGCTCTAAGACCATGTCTATGTCTGATGATGTCACCAACAGCATTTTCACTCTGACTGTGAGGATGGATGTTGAAGTGAAGTATACTAACGTGAATGTTAAGAAATATAGTTGTGGTGTTAAAGAAGGTGGGCCAACTAATAATAAACAGTTCACATTGTTAGACACAGAAGGTAAGATCTCCTCCTAACACAGCATGTCCAGCCTTTGTGTGTTAATTTCAGTATTACTGGTATTACAGTATTGCTCTAGGTCCTGACATCCTATCATGTCACACAGTGACACTGTCACTTGTCAAGACCTAGAAAATAGACATTTAAATAATTGTTATTAACTCAAATGCTCATTCTTAAAACTTCAGTAGCTACTGTAACTCTGTTCTTACTCGTGTTCTCAGATATTCCAGAGCTCCATGTTCAGAATCAAACTGTATTTGGATATGAAGGTAAGCCTGTGGTTGTAGAATGCCTCCATAGAACCCTCACTGGAGAGAAGAAGTGGTGCAGAATTGGTGGATCTTGTGTGAAAGCTGGAGAAGTGGATGGAATGTCAGTGGAGACAGCAGATGCAGCAGGAGTGTTCAGAGTGACTCTGAGGAACCTCCAGGAGAAGAACAGCGGCTGGTACTGGTGCTCTGTGGGAGAATTCCAGATGCCCGTTCACATCACTGTCAGTAAGAGGACCATTCACACCACCATCATCACTGATACAGCTCCAACAACAGAGATGTCTCAGAACAGTTCAGCTGGTATTTATACACCGTATATGCCCCTGTCTTGCATAGAATAATGCCATATGTCGCATGTATTAACACAGCAACATTAACATGATACTGACAAACCTCACATCATTTATTTAAGGGTGATATTGTTGATATACTAACTTATTTTCCATTCCCCCAGAAAAATCTAAATGTGCTTCCACTCTGAATCCCGAAAAAGAAATGTGAGGTTTTTTTTTCTTTTTCCTTTTGATATTTATGCAATGGTGAAATATGATTAGAACTGCAGAGGGTCAAATATGCTATTCTATTACATATTAACCTGAATTATTTTTTTCTGATTTTGCCTTTAATGAACTTCACAATCACTACCAGAACACTGACAAGACCAACCTCTAAATTATTTTATTTTTATAATATACCTCATATGACGATAACACTAACTGAGTCCGTCTACACGTCTTTCAGCTGGAAACACATTCTTGGCACCGTTTTGAAGTCTGCTGTGGCCCTGGTCTGTCTCACCCTCTCTATCATAACTGCAGTGAAGCTCCTGAAGCTCAGAGCTGCTCTATCTAAAGATGACAGAAATGCTCCTAATCCCAGTGCTGAGTAACACACCCCTGTATGGAGTTGAACTGGCCTGAAGCAGCACTGTGTGCTCTCTGCCATTAGTTGCTTAATTCTTAATTTTGCAGCTGAAGGTCAGGCAGGTGATGGGCTTCTGAGTCACTGGGCTTAGAGTAGAGCAAAGGAAAGCATTCAAGGCAGAATTCCTTGATCAGAAATGATACATTGTTTAGACGCTGATAATATGTTGTTTATTCACAGCTTAAACGACTGCTAATGACCCTGTCTTAAACTGCACCATATTTCAACAGAGCTATACTTACCTGGCTAGATGACTGTATACTGCATTACTGTATAATGATCAATTGCTGGTAATGAACTTCACATTGTTATTTTTTGTTGTTTATTGTAATGTGGATGATGTCTTCTTGAATATAATGCCTTTTATATTATGCAGGTAATTCAATATTCTGTTCTATTTTACACCACTATTGTGAGGACAAAACAAGCTTTTATTTTTTTAATATTATACATTGAATCATTGAACCCATTGCTGTATTGATATATTAAATATATTAGATATTTCAGTGTTTCTAATAAACTTTAACTTTAGCTTTTTAGCTTTAACTTCATCAATTTCTAATAAATGATTACACCACACTGACATATTGTTTTGTTCATGAATGATGCATGATAGCACATCCTTTTGCATAAAACTAAATAAATCAGACAAGAATATTCAGTTTGCACACAAAACTTAAGATAGATCCACTTTCAAAACTATGATATGTTGAAAATGTAAAACTTAGCAGATGGACAATAAAGTGTTCCTTTATATTTAGCAACTCAACTTGCTATAGCGAGTAACACATTTGTTATAGAGTCACATATTTGACTATGGAGTGACATTATTTATAGTTGTGGTGACATAAATGCCAATCACCATTTTCAAACCACGATAAAATAGAATAGAATATATTCATTTTCATTACAGAGAAGTGTAGCCTCCATACACAATGTCATGAAGAGAAAATAATTACAATAGATGGTAACACTTTCTATGAAGGTTGTATTTATAACACCCTATGAATGCATTCATAATGTTTTATAAGGTGTCTATAAAGCATTGTAATGCTCATTATTACCATCTATATGTATTCACAAGTTGTCATAACCAATTTCATGATGCATTATGACAGCTAATTATGAATGTTTATAATTTTAATCTGAATAATGCATTATAAATATGTCAAGATCTGCCTACTCACTTGTCAGTTTTATGATGCATCATAACTACTTTGCTTTGCTAAATGCGTATAGTGATGCATAAAGAGTTTTGACTTCTACTGTAGTCCTATATATCTATAGCTATAAGTATATGGGTTACACTTTACTTGACGGGTAAGTTCATAACACATTCATAGCAGCTTTCATAAACTGCACATAAAGCATTCATGACTGTTTCATGAGACATGACTCAACATTCATACCAAACCTTTCATGAATGTGGAAGACAGAACGACGACAACTTGTCAAAATAAAAGTCCAACAATCGCAAAGCAGCATTGCCGTTTTTGTTCCAAACCTCTTACCTGATCACGTCGCATCTGAGTCAATGGGCTACTCCAGTGCCAAAAAGACAGAACAGGTCAAGGAAATCATTTTTGTTTCATAAAACATTATTTGTTTTATGATGTAACCTTTGCAGATATTTTCTCATCATTTGCTACTGGGAATGTTCATTGTCCAACCGTTCCAGGTTAACAAATAAGGGTCAGCTGAATGTAGGCTAGTTTAGCCTACCTCCCAGTGTTAAACTCAGTGATTACGAATACTTCACAACTTGTATAGTAAAGTGACATTCGATGTAGACTTCATAAGATATTTATGAAATATTTACAAAGGCTGGAGAGAAAAACGGCAATGCTGCTTTGCGATTGTTGGACTTTTATTTTGACAAGTTGTCGTCGTTCTGACTTCCACATTCATGAAAGGTTTGTTATAAATGTTGAGTCATGTCTCATGAAACAGTCATGAATGCTTTATGTGCAGTTTATGACAGCTGTTATGAATGTGTTATGAACTCACCCGTCAAGTAGCCTAAAGTGTTACCAGTATATGTAATAAAGTTATAATAATTTGTACATCTCCCTAATAGCACACAATTATAAACAGCTATGCAATATCATAAGTGTTATTTGTCAGCTCTAAGTAAAGTGACAAGAATATGACCCTATTATTAACAGAAATAAGTTCACTGAGTAATTAAAGGGTGCAATGAACTAAGTACCGAGTCTAGCATCTTTACCCCATATACACAATATTATAAATTACTATGTTAATGTAATAGGTGTTATTTGTCAGCTTTAGGTAAAGTAGAGCAAATGAGGTGTTGTTATAAATAGATATAAGGTTATTATAAACAAATATGAGGCACAATTAAATGAGAGCCTGGACAGTAAAGACAAAAGGAATGCATTTAGTTCACTTTATTTTCATTTAAACCAACACACATAATCAGACTTATTATCAATGCTCTGAGCACATTACACAAACACAATGAGACAGGCCAAAAAAGTGGCACGGCATTGTCCTATATTTTGTGGTGGTGGTTATTATTGGAATAAAACTCGCAATGCCACTGAAATCTATCTTGGGTCATTATGAAAGATCGTTTGAATCAAAATAGACCTTTGGTTTAAATGAAAATAAAGTTAACTAAATGCATTCCTTTTGTCTTTACTGTTCAGGCTCTCATTTCATTATAGGATAATAGGGTCATATTCTTGTCACTTTACTTAGAGCTGACAAATAACACTTATGATATTGCATAGCTGTTTATAATTGTGTGCTATAGGGAGATGTATAAATTATTATAACTTTATTACATATACTTATAGCTATAGATATATAGGACTACAGTAGAAGTCAAAACTCTTTATGCATCACTATACGCATTTAGCAAAGCAAAGTAGTTATGATGCATCATAAAACTGACAAGTGAGTAGGCAGATCTTGACATATTTATAATGCATTATTCAGGTTAAAATTATAGTCATTCATAATTAGCTGTCATAATGCATCATGAAGTTGGTTATGACGACTTGTGAATACATATAGATGGTAATAATGAGCAGGGCCAGGTTAAGGTCATCTGGGGCCCGGGGCAGAGGACTCCCCGAGCCCCCCCCCCCCCCCCCCCCATTTTTTTTTTCAATATATATATATTATATATTACTATTATTATTATTATCAATATACATAAGACAGGGAGAGAGAGAGGCAATTAAATTATGACAGACATAATGTAAAAATGAAATGTGCATTTATATTGTGGAACCGTATAACAAACATACAATTGGGGCAATGCACACAAAAAAATCAACCATGAAATATTACATTATTAGTGGGTTTGATCCAGCAAGCCCACTATTGTTCTTCTTAAGTTTACTTTATTAGTGGGTTTGATCCAGCAAGACCACAGCCCACTATTGTTCTTCTTAAGTTTACTTATTAGTGGGTTTGATCCAGCAAGCCGCTGTGGACTTGCGGAGCAAGCCCACTATTGTTCTTCTTAAGTTTTCTTATTATTATTATTATTAGTGGGTTTGATCCAGGAAGCCCACTATTGTTCTTCTTAAGTTTACTTATTATTAGTGGGTTTTATCCAGCAAGACCGCTGTGGGCTTGCCCACTATTGTTCTTCTTAAGTTTACTTATTATTAGTGGGTTTGATCCAGCAAGACCACTATTGTTCTTCTTAAGTTTTCTTATTATTATTAGTGGGTTTGATCCAGCAAGACCACTATTGTTCTTCTTAAGTTTTCTTATTATTATTAGTGGGTTTGATCCAGCAAGACCACTATTGTTCTTCTTAAGTTTTCTTATATCTTCTTTTTCACCCACTTTTTGGCCGAACTACTGCTCCTAGACCGTTTGAGCTATCGATGCGGTTCGAACTCCAAAAATTCAGGCCCGAACCGGTGTAACTTGCTTGTTAATTTCGTGTCGCTGGCCCTTGTCGTTTTCGCGGTATTCCCGTTTTTCTGCGTTTTTGGGCCCCATTGAAATGAATGGCGGAATGTTCAAGGATTCTAATTCGATTGTGACATCACAGCTCTAATTGTTTAAGCTTGCACCTGGCAGAGTTCTGAGCCATCTGGCAGAGCTCTAATGGGCTGGGCTGGGCTGTGTATATGAAGGTGTGTGCATGTAACTTTTGACCCGTATGTCCGATTTTCATGAATGAGGTACCGTTGGAATCCTCGAAAGAAGCCCAGTTCAATGCCTTGCCAGCACTAAGTGTAAAGGTAATGTAAAAAAAGATGAGACAGCGCTTAAAAGCCAAACCATGTACATATAGGTCATTAAAAAAAAAAAAAAATAGTATTTTCTCAATCCATTCAGCCCAGTCCTATGCCCAACTAGCTCCAATCAAACTTAGTCATGTGTACAGTTGTATAGATTATTACATTGAGAAACACACTTTCATACAGATATTATGCACATCCACGCATCATTACTATTCAAGTTAAGTTACTCATCATTGCCCGGCAAGAAGTCCACAATCAATTCAATTGTCTTGCCACGATCTGTGGAGCTTACAGACAACGTTATATGCCTATAGGTTCTGTATGCTATTTAAAGCCGACCTAACGATGTGTCCCTTTAAGACGGTGTGTTGCAATGCATTCTGGGTGCTGTGCTGTGATCCGACGGCTCGTCACCTGACCCACCAAACACAACGATGCTTGAACCAGAGCACTTGAACTAAACGTAGTAAAAATAAATAGCTACCAAGGCTCCAAATAGCAACACACTTACACCGTAGCATAATGAGGGTATCTACATGTAAACCGAAGCATTCAGAACTGTGTAAGTCTACAGGCAGTTTATTAAAAAGAACGTCAACGGGTCAACGTCAACGATAAGTAAGTTAGGCTAACGTAAACGTTAGCTATTTGCTGTTGTCATATGCTGGTGCTATATGCTTTAGGCTACGTGATGGCCATTTATCACACTCATTTTAGGTACTACTTTTACGAGGTCTGTAGTTATGTCAAAATGTATCTTATCGTTGAACAGACTACATGGTTATCTTCCTTAGACTTCGTAGATGTAGTTACTACAATTTGGAAGCGAATTTCGAAGTGTAAATATGGTTTTAATGTGTAAACAGACCAACCGCGATTTTGCAATTAAGTGAATGGAGTCTTTTTAGGTAGGGCTACTAGGCTCACGAAGTCTGTAGTTCTGTCAAAATGTATCTTATCTATGAACGGCCTACATGGTTATCTTCCTTAGACTTCATAGATGTTACTACAATTTGGAAGCGAAATTCGAAGTGCAAATATGGTTTAAATGTGTAAACAAGACGCCTGATGTTTAATATATGTTAATGAATGGGCACAGTATTATTGTGTACAGTAATGGGCTATCAGTAGTATGTAAACAGTTCATGTGTTATGTGATTTACATAAACTAGTAAACAACAGAAATGTTAAAAGCTGGTATTGTGTTTCCTGAATTCTTACATTCAGGCATTCAAATGAAATGTAATTAAATAGCATATCAATCATGCAACAATGCAAAAACAATGAAACTAGTGTAGGCCTAATTATATTTTACATTAGTAAAGCAGTACTCTGATGTGCATGCTTTCACAAACTTTTGTGAACAATCTTAGCACTTTAAACATTGACTGTTTGAAGTGCATGTAGGCAATATAGTATAAAAATAATAATAATTGTGATATCATTACAATTTGATGGGGGGGTGGGTTCATGTAGGTGGGCCCTATGACCCCAAAGTATGCCTTGACTGGGCCTCAGGTCAAAGAAGTTTGAGAAAGGCTGATGTAGACGACAAAGCAGCAAGGAGGCGTCGTGTGATCATTTAAACAAGTTTTATGACAAGGTCGATGAGGGTGGGAAAAATCGTACATTTCTGTGCAAACTTTGCCCGCACTTCAGTCGCGTTGTCTTTTAAGAAAATGCAGTCCATTTTTCGGTTTCAGCAGTCAACAACCTTGACTATTCGAAGATACTAATCTATTGTGTACAGTAATGGGCTATCAGTAGTATGTAAACAGTTCATGTGTTATGTGATTTACATAAACTAACAACAGAAATGTTAAAAGCTGGTATTGTGTTTCCTGAATTCTTACATTCAGGCATTCAAATGAAATGTAATTAAATAGCATATCAATCATGCAACAATGCAAAAACAATGAAACTAGTGTAGGCCTAATTATATTTTACATTAGTAAAGCAGTACTCTGATGTGCATGCTTTCACAAACTTTTGTGAACAATCTTAGCACTTTAAACATGGACTGTTTTGAAGTGCATGTATAGCAATATAGTATAAAAATAATAATAATTGTGATGATATTACAATTTGATGGGGGGTGGGAGGAGGGGGTGGGTTCATGTAGGTGGGCCCTATGACCCCAAAGTATGCCTTGACTGGGCCTCAGGTCAAAGAAGTTTGAGAAAGGCTGATGTAGACGACAAAGCAGCAAGGAGGCGTCGTGCGATCATTTAAACAAGTTTTATGACAAGGTCGATGAGGGTGGGAAAAATCGTACATTTCTGTGCAAACTTTGCCCGCACTTCAGTCGCGTTGTCTTTTAAGAAAATGCAGTCCATTTTTCGGTTTCAGCAGTCAACAACCTTGACTATTCGAAGATACTAATCTATTGTGTACAGTAATGGGCTATCAGTAGTATGTAAACAGTTCATGTGTTATGTGATTTACATAAACTAACAACAGAAATGTTAAAAGCTGGTATTGTGTTTCCTGAATTCTTACATTCAGGCATTCAAATGAAATGTAATTAAATAGCATATCAATCATGCAACAATGCAAAAACAATGAAACTAGTGTAGGCCTAATTATATTTTACATTAGTAAAGCAGTACTCTGATGTGCATGCTTTCACAAACTTTTGTGAACAATCTTAGCACTTTAAACATGGACTGTTTTGAAGTGCATGTATAGCAATATAGTATAAAAATAATAATAATTGTGATGATATTACAATTTGATGGGGGGTGGGAGGAGGGGGTGGGTTCATGTAGGTGGGCCCTATGACCCCAAAGTATGCCTTGACTGGGCCTCAGGTCAAAGAAGTTTGAGAAAGGCTGATGTAGACGACAAAGCAGCAAGGAGGCATCGTGTGATCATTTAAACAAGTTTTATGACAAGGTCGATGAGGGTGGGAAAAATCGTACATTTCTGTGCAAACTTTGCCCGCACTTCAGTCACATTGTCTTTTAAGAAAATGCAGTCCATTTTTCGGTTTCAGCAGTCAACAACCTCAGAACTGACCCTTCAGGCCTCTCAGGAGGCACTGGCCTTCTAACCTAGCGACCACCTGAGCAACCAGCATGATTGCCCTAGCAACCAGCATAGCAACCACGTTATTTATGCGTTTAAGCTTATTGGATGTTGCGTTGATGCAGATAACTTTTGATCCGTGTGCCCGATTTTCATAAATGAGGTACCGTTGGAATCCTTGGATGAGGCTGAGTTCCGTGCCCCAGATCAAACCCACTCTTGCAGTTCCTCGGAACCGCAATTTTAGTTACCATCAATTACTTCAACTAAGGCTTGAAAACTGCCAGTGGTACCCAGGTCAGACTAAAATGTGCAACTCCCGAACTCTGAACTCATGAAACATTGTAGCCTAGAGTTTGGCGCGCACGCATACAGCCACATCATGATGCATTGTAACACGCTGTCTGTAATACACTGTAACACGCAGCCCTAGCCTAAGCCAGCCACGACGTCAAATACATTGAAACACGCAGTCTAGCGCACACACACAGCCCAACCACATCAAATACAAACAAGGGGGGTGTCGCAGCCGATAACGGTAACGTTGTCAGGGACAGGGGTAGTATGCCTAGACATGGACTTATCACTATTTTGATCCTCGTTTTGAAAAAAGTGGACAGGGCGCCTGCAGGAATGAATGCGATGGTACGCACACACCCACCTAACTTTCACCACTTTAATAATATTTGTCCCGGTTAGGTTCCTGCATTGGTCAGTTAAAAAGTAGCCTACATAGGCCTACTGTAGTAGGCTAATAACATCCACATGCAATATCTTTATAACAACGCCTATTTATTTGGACAACTTTGTATAGCCCTATAAAGGCTAAAATTACCTAGTTTTGTTCTAGCGAAGGCTACGTTCACATATCATGAACATTACAATGCTTTATAGACACCTTATAAAACATTATGAATGCATTCATAGGGCATTATAAATACAACCTTCATAGAAAGTGTTAACCAATAGATTAAAAAAACAGCATGGACAGCGTCCAACAGTATTCTGTAAAGGTATAAATGTACACAACCCATTCGTCAACATTACTGTAAAAAATATATTAAAAGCCTTGTCCCAATTAGGCACAAATTTAAGTATAGACTCACTTTCCACTGATGACATTTTCCATTGTTGAAAGGGAGGCACTGTTAGCCTGAGTTCCTAAATGTTTAAACTTCAATATAGACATGCTATACATTCTTAGGTTGGTTATTCTCCACTTGTATTGTTAATTAATACAATTAAATTCTTCTCTATTGAAGTGGGCTCAGTGAAATATAGAATGGGTTTAGAGTTCTGTGCAACAACATATATACATGAAGCTTGCTGTGAGGCTGTATTGAGATGACTGTGAGTTTGTATTAGGCCAACCTATTACTGGCTGGTGTTGTTTTCTTTGTTTAAAGGACACGACTCGGAATCAGTAGGGACTCAACTCAGACTTGACTCGGAAAAATGACTTGGACTTGACTCGGACTCGAACACTAGGGACAGTGGTGGTCCTAGCTTGTATGACTCCCTGGGCAACCACCCCCATCAGTGCCAGAGATAAATCCCCTGGCCACCCCTCCTCCTTTCCCTTCTCAGATTTTGTGTGTGAGACCTTCTCAGCAGCAAATACAGGTGCCTGCAAACTATACAGGGCACCCACTCCCCACATGGTGACATATGATTGACTTGACGTGCAAATGAACGATAGAAAACTGATTAGCACAAATGAAAGCTAAACAAAATAGTCTTTTTTTGGGAGCACTCGTGCCGCCACCGGGAAGATGCCTTCTTGGGCAGCTGCCCACACTGCCCATATGAGAAACCGCCCCTGACTAGAGACTTGAGACTGGACTCGGACTCTAGGTTTAGACACACAGTCATGTGTGAAGAGAGTAGATAGGGGGCTCAGGATACAACCCTGTAGGGCTCCTGTATTCAGGATGGAGTTAGAGGTGAAGTGGTGGACATTCTGACTACATGAGGTCTGCCAGCACCCAGTCACAGAGGTATAGACCAAGGTCCTTGATTTTAGAGGTCAGCATGGGAGGGACTATAATATAAAAGTTATAATTAGGGTTAGTAGTTATAATCAATAAACATGTCTGACATACAGTAGTTCTCTAGCAAACAGGTGTTGCCATACCAGGATATAAAGTAACACAATGTAGGGATTCCCCTTTTTGTCTGTTTTCAACTTTATCAACTTTTCAACATTATCGGGTGTACCGATTTAGTCTAAACAATAATTCCGATAAATAGTCCGACAATAAGGATCATGCTCTTACCCATGATAACAACTTTACATCGCATTGACAATGTGAGAGACTCCTATCTCTGAAATGCAAAATACAAAAATTTGTTTCAAGCCACTATTGTAAGCAGGGGGATAGCACAAGGTCCTGGGCCCTATACATGTCCTGATGGGCTCCCATAATAAATATAATAAAATATATTCCAGACTTTTCAAGGGCCTTCCCTCCCCTTGGGGCCCTAGTAATCAGTACTGGTTTTATCCCCAGTCCGATTCCCCTGATTATAAGGTAAAAGTACTACTCTGTGTTGCTTTTAGTAACCACACTTAAAGCGGAACTGAAACAAGACCACTTTGTCATTTTGGCCGAACAGATGTTAAACCCAGAAGGCCCTTTTTGTCCACTGTCTTTATTTTCTGAGATACTGTACATACTTATATGTATGTTTATTAGCAGCAGGCCCTGGGCCACGTGATGACTGTCCAGGGAAGGACCGGAGCACGCTTATAACTTTTTCAAACTTTAATGGTTGTGCAAGGGACAAACGCTGTGCATTGAAACAAGTGATGCCCATTTCATTAATTGTATGTTCATGCAAATGCTGTTGTCTTAGCCACAATGCCATTCAAATTGGTTTTCACTTCGGCCGCTCACTCAGGCCTACAGAGGGCTGGTAGAGAGTGTCCTTACAAGGGGCATTACTGTTTGGTATGGTAACACCACATGGTAAAGGAGAAGAGGGCCCTCCAGAGGATAATTAAAACAGCAATGAGGATCATAGGGACACAGCTCCCCTCCAAATCTATTCTCCAGGATCCACATCACCCCAGTCACTCTCTGTTTAGGTGGAGAAGCTCACACACACGCCTGCACACACACACACGCCCATACACCCACACCTACCTCATCTTTCTGTGCAATCGAGTACAAGTTTGTACTGTTGCACTTCTGTATTTATTGTACTTATTCTTATTTATTAGTACCGGTATGTGGTGTTTTTTAATTGTTTTTTAATAACGAGTGTTTGTTTTTACTGACTGATTGAACCTCACAAGTATGCCCCTGTACGCTTGTACTTGAGAAAATGGCAAAAATAAACACTTGACACTTGGCTTTACACTTGTATTTTGAGAACATTGACTCATGATACACATCCCATCTGATGTTCACTGTACACGGCAACATTGCTGACAAAAAGCAAAAAAAAAAAAAAAAGCAGAACTGTGTGGCCTCTGGCATGTATAGTTTAACTTTAGCAGCTGAAGTCTCTCCATTTTCTCGCAAGGATGTGTGATGGGAGGCTGCAGCATGTGAGAAACTGAAAACTGTTTAAATGTTTATTCACAGAATCACTTGGCATTCAGACCTTTATGTGATTGATAGGCCAAGGCCAATACATGTCCAAAGCCAGAAAAGGGGAAATCCAGCATCATTAGCCTACCAGGTAACAATGTGTTATTTTTGAACATTGGAATTTGGGCTACAGAACACAAATTATGTTATGTAAAGGTTACATGAATTGTGCACTTGCAACTAAATATAAACAAAACATCAGATAGTTGGAGTCTGTGCTTGGTCATGATGAATTCCCAGTCTGTCAGCAGCCTAGTGGACAGTGCCAACCCAGCCTCTTCTTCTCATTTGCTTCATCAACAGCTTCCTCCAAAGGTACTGTGAGCTACACAGTGTGGCAGTGTGCAGAGAGTTGGAATAGGCTTCCTTCTGCTCAAGGTAGCCCAGTGACTATTTCTGATGGGGCTGTAAGACATATATGACACGAATGGGAGTGGGGTTGGTAAAGGACTCCACGGCTGTAATTCGGCCGTTGGTACGAAGCCAAAGGCCAAGTGCCGCCAAGCAATGTAACACCACTCGAGAGAGGCAAACTTGAAAAAAGAATCCAAGATTGCGGAACTAACTCACAGACGGTAGTATTTCTGTATTAACAAATAAGTTCAGAGTTTGTTCCCTTGTATTTTGTAAAAGTTAGCAAGAAATAAGATCTATTAGAACTCAGGTTTTGTAACCAAAAAATAGGCTACCTTTCACCAATGAAATTGCGAATCTGTCGCTTTGAATGAATGGAATGTCCATTCTGGATAATTCAATGCAATATGCAGAGTTTATTTTTAGTAGGCTAATTAATGCTACTAGTGGTAAAAAAGTTTGAGTGGGAATGTTCTGTCACATTGTCACTCTTGATGACACATTGATTGCCTCTCTTCCAATCAGAAATTAATAAATAGTTTGACCAGATCTATAGAGTATGGCACATATACACGTAGATACCGCATTGGCTATAAGTTAGCTAGGCCAGCAACACACGCAGGAGAGATGCAAATAAACAGATCGACTTAATGTTATATTCAGATTATTCGTTGACATCAAACCGAGGAAGGAAAACAAGTTTACCGACTGCGGTTTCTGCTCCATTCTTGGGAAGTTTCTACTTCTATTTCTCATACCCTGAAAGGTAATTCGGTTTTATCTTCTTAATATATGAGACACTGTCGGTATAACTGTATACCACAGTGTGCAACACTTTTGCAGCCATCCAGGCTATGGTCCAGCTAGAGAATGCTAAAAATTTCAGCCCCACAGCACCTGATCCACCCCCAGAGAGCGGTTTCCATGGACGCCTCCCCTCATGGATGTTGTGCTGTGCACATAGGTCAGACATCCAGCGGAGATTGGTCAAGTGTGCAGAAGCACCTTCACATCAACCTCCTAGCTATGCCTAGCCTGACAAGCCAGACCCACATTAAAATGTAGGGTCTGGGCACTCACTGTTGGCAGTGCTCAGTCCGAGGGGCGGGATAATCGTTTATCTTTCAAATTCCCTCTACACGCAATAGGTCAGCGCTACAGCTCATGAGTTCCATTCGTTTTACCACCAGCGGAGCTAGTTGGCTAGTTCAAACTTGTGCCAACTTAATAAAAGCTTGACTCGTGTTCGCCAACTGCAACATCCATCTTCTTTGTTTTCAAGTAGCAGGGAATTCAAGCCAAACCGTTGCAACTCTGCCATCATTATGTTAAGCCCGCCTAACAACTCTATACATGATGTGATTGGCTCAATCGAAGTTTAATTTTTCCAGCTCGCCAACGGAGAGTTGCTAGATTAGCCCAGGCAGCAAATTACATTTACATTACATTACATTTGCTCCCGCTAGGGTGCGTCTAGATTTCTAGGCTAAGATATGCCAGGTTTCCTGCCTGAAACATTTTCACCCGGCTGACCGGTTGTCACATTTTAATCAAGATGGACAACACAGCAAGAATAACAACTGTGAGGGTGGCCTATGCTCTCCACAGCTGCAGGCAGCCACACATCAGTTGTCATTTTTTTAGTTCACAGAATGTCAGTACGAACCTGCTGTCCAGGGGACGCCCATGCCAGTCAACATGACACCTGAACGTGCAGGTGGAGGTGTACAGTAGATGGAGATGCTTCGGTGTGGCACAGGTGAACCTGTTCGCATCAAGAGAAAGAACCCATTGCGAGCTGTGGTTCTCAATTCATAACAACAACCAACCACTGGGACTGGACACGTTAGCGCACTCATCGCCACAAACTCTCCTTTAGGCCGTAGCATCCTTGTGTCATAACGTCCTGACGGCCTCAATATGCCACCCAGACCCAGAAAAATATCAACTGACCGTCTGGCCCAGACACGGGCGAGGCTGTTAACGATCGGGCCCTCTGATGTCCCTCAGTCATTGAAACAAGTCAGAGTGTGAGGGCCCAATTTACACTGTTCCTCTTAAGGTGAGCGCTTGTCCATCATCGCTAATGATGCGCTGTGATATGTTCCCATTGGTTAAGGTTGTGGGAACATAAGGTTATGAATATAACATCTGTTCTCTGAAGGACAACAAGAGACATTAACACTTTCATACCTCACTGTAATCCCTACCTGGTCCAAATGATTGCTTCAGAATATTTAGTGAGGATGACTTTCTCAGGACGTGCACTTACTTAGGCATGGGACTGCATAAATATCCCTAAAAAGAGTTGTGGGAGATTGGTTCAGATGGATGATGTCACCTGAAGATGACCTCCCGTTGGTTAACATCTTGTGTTCTCCTTCAGAGAACGGAGGTTATATTCATAACCATACAGACACATAAAAAGTGTGGTTTCACTTTAAAGGGGTACTATACAGTTTTTAAGCTTAAAGGGGTGGTTCAGGATTTTGGACATACTGTAAGACCTCATTTCCAAGTAAGCAATTGTGATATTTATCAGTGGAGACCGTTTTCAACACGTTTCATCCAGTCCTTCTAATTGCAGAGTTCGCAGGTGCTAGGCTAGCGCAAGTCAACGGTATGTGCTAGCCTGCCACTAAAAACAGTCTTACCCACTCCACAGTACACCCGAGGCAAATAAATTATAACGCCAGACTATCGATGTAAATGTCTGTATTGATACTGTTATTTCTAACGTTATTCTATCCTTGCATTCCAACGATCGCATTACATTTTGAGGGACTAGTTTCTTACCACGGTGGGGTGAATGGTGACCGACCGTTCAGTGCTTCTCTTTTGCACAGACCTTTATTTCGGCAACAACGTTTCACGCGAGATTCACTTCACATCCCAGAGTTCTGTTTCTGGTACACCACCAGTTTCCAGAACTGCGAGGCTGTGTTGCGGCATTGGCTACTAGCTCTTTCTCTCATAGCCCTTTCATGGAGCTCCAGCAGCTCTTTGTCGGTATATTCCGGCTTGAAAAGATAAGGAGGACGTCCATCAAACCAAAAGGGTTCATCCTCGATGTCTTCAAATTCGTTAAAATAACCTGCCATCTCTTATGTCTCCTGTTGCGTTCAGTGCTTCACTTACACACTTACACACATTTACACTTAACGCTTCTGTTATGCGCTCAGTGCTTTCTTTCGGCAACAACGTTTCACGCGAGATTCACTTCACATCCTAGAGTTCTGTTTTCCCAATAAACAAATGCTGCAGCCTCCAACATCATTCTGAGAAAATAGTGAGACTCAACCACAAAATTGTATGTGTAAATGACACCACACAGTTCTGCTTTTTACCAATGTTACCGTTTCCAGTGAACAATTTAAATATCAGATAGAAAGTATATCATGGGTCTGTATCTTCTATGTGCAAATGGCAACTATTTGAAGAGTTTGGTTCCAAAATGCTATATCCTCCTTTTCACTTAGTTACATTTTCTTTTCCAGGTAATTATGACCGCCGCGCAGCGAAGCGGCGGTCATATAGGTTTAGTCAGATTTTTATTTATTTATTTATTTTTATTTTTTTTTATTTTTCGCATGTCCAAATTTCCGTCAATGATTCCCGGGAACCCTGAAAGACCGGGGTAGACGAAACTTGGTGGGCATGTAACCCCATATGGATAGCATGGAACCATCGTTTTTCGTTTTGATCTGTAGCCCCCCCGCTGGACTGCACCCCCCGAAAGGATGGTAGGGCAGACACAGTTTTCTGTGAATATCTCAAGAACCGTAAGGTTTAGGAGGACCATTTTTTTTTTGTATGTTGATCTCAAGGGGCCATGTCAACCCATTCCATAACCACTCATTTCATGTATAGCGCCACCTAGTTAAACACAAAAAAGTAAAAATGAGGTGTTGTAATCGCAGGTATCTGTGACCTAACATAGTCAAAACTGCACGAAATTGGAAGTGTAGGATCATTATGACACCCTCTGAATGCACGCCAAGTTTCGTGGAATTCCGTTCATGGGGGGCCACACAATAAATTAATTTATGTTACTATACACCAACTGGCCTGTAGGTGGCCGGAGACAGTTTTCTGTGAATATCTCGAGAACCGTAGGGCCTAGGAGGTCCACCTTTTTTGTATGTTGATCTCAAGGGGCCATGTCAACCCATCCCATTACCACTTATTTCATGTATAGCGCCACCTAGTTAAAAATTAAAAAGCAAAAAATTAGGTGTTTTCATCACAATATCTCTGGCTGACATGGTCAAAACTGCACGAAATTGAAAGTGTAGGATCATTATGACACCCTCCGAATGCATGCCAAGTTTTGTGTACTTTCGTTCATGGGGGGCCTTACAATAAAACAATTTATGTGTACATTTAGTGACGTACACCAACAAGGATTCCCGGGACACTGAAAGACCGGGGTACACGAAACTTGGTGGGCATGTACCCCCACATGGATAGCATGGAACTGTCATTTTTCGTTTTGATCTGTAGCCCCCCCGCTGGACTGGACCCCCCGAAAGGAGGGTAGGCCAGACACAGTTCTCTGTGAATATCTTGAGAACTGTAGGGCCTAGGATGACCATTTTTTCCGTATATTTGCCTCCAGGGGTCATGTTAACCCAGTTCATGTGCACACATGTGCACAAACAGATACACACACACACACACACACATTCACAGTAATCATACGTATGACCAGGGCCGGCCCGAGGCATAAGCGAACTAAGCGGCTGCTTGGGGCCTCCTGGCCACCAGGGGGCCCCCAATCGAGTTTCTATCTTTTTTTTTTACATAATAAATAACGTAAACAAGTGACACCAATGAATGAATAAATGAAACAATTATCATTCAAATCAAGAAAATTATGATTTCATGATCAATATGCCTGCCTACTGCTACTGTGTCTGCCAGCCTTTGAGTCACGCACATAAAGTAGACACCTCGGGTGCATATACAATTCGTGCAGACACTGCATCAAGTTCAACAATCGGAAGAGACGGTAATGTTAAGACAAGTCACAAAAAAGGACGTATCTCTCTGGTGCCGAAAACAGAACGAAGAAAATGACAGAGGAGGAGAAAAACGAGCAAGATACAGGTATGTTTTGCATAATTATTTACAGTATGTTTTGTGCTTGAGGTAGCTAGCTAGCTGTCATGATCTAATATAAGCCATCACCAGAGCTAAATCTCCGCCATCAACAGAGAAATGTCTCCCATTAATATATATTTATCTAGATGTATTTCAGATGTCAAGGATATTGGGATTGTTTTGGATGTTCAATCAAGCATGTACCCTAGCTCTAGGTGGGCTTATTATGTCGTAAATTAAAGTTAGCTAGCTGACTGAAGTGGACATTAGCACTACAGTAGCTACATGAAAACGTAGCTGAAGGCAAATTTACCACAGACAGATTGTTTCTGATTTCGCACCTGAAAGTGTTGATAGTTTATTACTGCTCTATAATATGTGACATAGTGGTAAGTCTGATAGCAACAACAGACTACGCCCAGGCTCCCAGTCCCAACCCAACCCACTGACTAGCGCGACTCTGGGCATCGGTAACGTTCCAGCTTCTTAGGCAAAGATGGAACAGTACGTGCGCTCTGCTCTAAGATCTTTGGAGAGAGATGGTAGTGTTTGAGAAAATATACCATGTTGGGTGGGGAGACTTCTGTGATGAAAATAAATTTACATTTGATTAAGATAGTGGCAAGTGATGTAGCGGTGCTACCCTAATATTTAGGCTGCAGTAGATCACCATGTTAAGCGTTCACCATACTGCAATTAAGTATACTCTTTTGATTATGCCTCATTTGCCAATAGAATATGAATTGTTACATGTGGAATTGCTTGTTATTTGAGTGTAAGTAATGATAGCAAAATAAACTCATTCTGCTCGATCAACTATGCACTTATGCAATATTTTTTTTTTTCAGAGACACTGTTGAAGTCCTTTGGAGCACATCTCTACCTCTACCTAACTGTACCTACCAGAAGGTGAGGTTTTCTTGATGGCAAATGGTTACATAGCCTGTTAATATGACACGACACATTTAACATCGTTTTTTTTTTAATTTATTTATGTATTTATTTAATCATTGCAGGTTCGTCCACTGCAGAGTTGCAGATGCCTAAAAACCAGGAACGAAGTAGGAATAATTATCTATTTTTTGGGACATTTTATTTTTGATTATTAATGTTTGTCTATTTTGTTTTTATTTTGTAGTTGAAAATTGCTCATTTAATGCACATTTGCGGATTTGTTCAGCAAATCTGTTGAAAAACAAGTCATTAAACTGATGTACTTGTTTACAACAAATACAAATGCTGTTGTATTTTGTTATTTGTCAATTCAACTTCAGTAAACCACCCTTAGTGCTTCACTTTGAATATGAATGTTTCAAATAAATCTGTGATTTTAGTACCCTCTAAGATTAAAAGGTGACAGGGTTGGTGTAAATAACAACTATATTAATACATTGGTTTACCAAGCACATGGGGCCAGAAGTCTAGATTGGAGCCCCAAAACATTTTTGGCATGTGAGCAAGGATGGATTACTGAATGAGCCTACCGAGCCCAAGAGGTCAAGGGACCCTGAACCCCAAGTAGTTGTGTGAATTCACTACCAATAAGTCAAAAAGCAAAAGGCTATGAATCTGAACAAATTTAGGTACTGCCCTTCTCCAGCTGACCATCCCAAAAATGCACCAGAATACAGGAAATCACATCTAACCCCCCCCCACACACAGACACACCCGTTTGTACCCACATTTGCACAAAGAGGGTAGGGGGAGAGGGTCCTTATGCATCTGTGTCCAGGGGGACAGTAGTTCATAATCAGTCGCTGTATTAATACATAACCTCACTGTATTAATTAATAATATGACATTATAGTGTGAAGTTGTCAATTATCACCAAGCACAGGTGACTGCGTTGTGGGAGGGGACCCCCAAATCAAATTCTGCTTAGGGCCCCCAAAAGGCTTGGGCCGGCACTGCGTATGACACATACTCACACAGTAGACATATGTACGCTTCCATGCACAGGCACATACGCAGGCACACACACAAGCACGCACACACACACACACACACACACACACACACACACACACACCCACACACCCACACACATAACATAAACATAACACAAACAATCAAGAATTTCTCATAATTATGAACAGGCAAGATGGAGGTGGGGTTGTATAAAATGAATTTTACATGTGAAATCTATGAACTAATCATGTTTTGGTACTTGTTGTCTAGCAGATACCAGTGAGAATTGAGTGTGGATAATGCAATTTAGTGAGACAGTTAGAATCATATAGGCCTTTCAGCGTGATTTCTTTTTGTGGAAAAAATGTGCTGGACTGGGCGGCGGTCATATTTTGTACCGCTCTGCGGTACATCTAGTTGTAATTGGGTTAATGCTATTTGATTTATCTTTACTGAGCCTGAAATACACCTGAAACACCTATAGCCTAGCCTGTAATACACAATTAAATAACATAATTTTATTAATGTTTTTAAAAATGGATGTAGCATTTTGGAACCAAACTCTTCATTTGTCAATTTAGTCAAGACCAAAAATATCCATAACAGCATGTACATGTATTTATCTCAGGCAACAGTTTTGACTTCTGTTTTTTTATTTTTTTTTATTTTGTGTCTGTTCAGAAGACAGCAAAAAATGTTTCACTTCTGCTTTAGGAGTAGTTAAGGTCAGGATTCTGTGCAGGCCAGTCAAATTCATCCACACCAAACTCTGTCGTACTTGTCTGACTGCATTGTGCCAAGTAAAGTTTGGTGGAGGGGGGATTATGGTGTCGGGTTGTTTTTCAGGAGCTGGGCTTGGCCATGATAGCTTAAGCGAAAGTTCTACTAGGAAGACTTGTAGTGTAGCCTTTTACTCTGCCAATCTTAGCTTTGCCTACTTTTTCGGGAAAGCCCCGCAATCTGGTCATTCACTCATTCGATCAGTGCTAGCCTATAGGGATTCAGTGGACATTTTAAATCTGTTCCATCTTACACTTCTTCTGCTTCTCAGCACGGCAACTTTGACGTTCCCTCCACCACCCCTCCAGCCACCACTGCAAGCAGTCCACGTCCATCGGACGTGGCTCCCCTACTGCATCATCTCCCTTCAGCCACCGCCACCAGTTGGTCCCCGTCTCGACGTGTGTGTGTGTGTGTGTGGGGGGGGGGGGTTGACTCTACCATCGGCAGGAGACAAGATCCGCTCATCGCTGGACGGATCCGAGACGGATTGTTACCTATTCAGAACTCTTTATCATGCTTGTATCCAAGCTATTCCTTTCATATTAAATGGTTAACTGATTCTATACTGTCTACTGAGTTTTTCTGGTAGAACCTTAGTTCCAGTGAAACTCTGAATGCTTCAGCATACCAAGAGATCTTGGACAATTCCATGCTCCCAACTTTGTGGGAACAGTTTGGGGATGGCCCTTTCCTGTTCCAACATGACTGCACTGTGCACAAAGCAAGTCCTGACCTCAACCCTATACCCTCAATCCCCTTGAGTTGCTTTGACGACATTTAAAGCAGAACTGAAATAAGACCATTCTGTCTTTTTGCTGAACAGGTGTAAAGCACAGAAGTCCACTGTTTCTGTTTTCTGAGATACATAGTTGTATGTTCATGCTGTAATGTTTATTTTGTGTATGCAAATGCTGTTAATATTAATATATTAATATATTTGCCTTGACCCACAATGTCAATCAAATCGGTGCTCATTTCTATTTTGACAAAGACTCATACATCCTATCTGAAATTTAAATTATTCTCTGTACACAGTAACATAGCTGACAAAAAAGCAAGGCATCAATAGTTTTGCAGCTGAAGTCACAAGGATGTAGGAGGGTGCAGCATGTGAGAAACTGTTAAAACTGGTGAAACGTTCATTTACAGCTCTTTCAAAACCGCTAATGATCCAGCCTTAAACTGCAACTGTGACCGCTGCTGCCGTGCAAAAGTCAAAGGTTTTTTTCTTTTTTATCTGATGACATTTTCAGTCACCACTGTTATCTTGGGTCAGACTGTCTACTGTACTAATGAGCCTGAGGGCCATCTTAAATCATGATTCTTTGAGTCTACACTTCAACCTACCTAGCTAGGGGTCAGGTTGATTGACAGATCTGCTACCAAGTAGACGCAGACTATAAATAGGCGTCACACCTTTGTGTATGGTTTGCACTGATGAAGGTCTGAGGGCCGAGATGTTTGTATAGTACATCACTTCACTTGGTAGCACCTTGGCTTGATGGATTAAACACTTTTATTTATCAACACGTTCATTTATTTTTCAACGGCAAATAATGGTCTGTCTTGATTGACAGTCACCAATACACCAGTGCACCTGTACATATGAAACGTGGCGGGCTAGATAAATGCTTATTCATATATGAGTAAGCTTACACAGAAACTCTTACCAGCTACAGTCACTATCCAGTATAACAGAAATATAGTGTGAAAAATACAGTAACACTTTCTATGGACCCAGTATTCATAAAGCATTATAAAACCCTCAAACCCTTACCCATTTTAATGTGAACTTGGGAATTTACCATTTTTGTCACTTGAAAAATGCGAATCCATGGTGTGCGAGGTTTTTTTTGATTGACAGTCAGTCACCAATACACCAGTGCACCTGTACATATGAAACGTGACGGGCTAGATAAATGCTTATTCATATATGAGTAAGCTTACACAGAAACTCTTACCAGCCATAGTCACTATCCAGTATAACAGAAATATAGTGTGAAAAATACAGTAACACTTTCTATGGACCCAGTATTCATAAAGCATTATAAAACCCTCAAACCCTCACCCATTTAAATGTGAACTTGGGAATTTACCATTTTTGTCAATTGAAAATTGCACATCCATCATCTTTAAGCAAAATGTAGTTGTTTATTTAAGATTAGTGAGCATATGCTTTAACCTTTCTTAGGGCATCCATACATTTCATACATACATTTCAAACCTAAACCCTTACAAATTTCGCAAGAACGCGCAGCAAAGTCTGTGAGTCCGGACTTTGGGATTTAGCCACTGAGACTTTTCCCAAACCTCATAATGACCCCACCTATGTGTTGCGCCTACCAAATGAATGCAGCAGAGATGCAGGATTCCTTAGATTCATACACTTTATTGATTTTGGTTAGGAAGTTAAAGGGACACCAGGCAACGTTTTCGTGTTAATTACTCATCTTCGTAAATCGGTATGGTTAAATGACTCATTACAGGGCGAATGAAGACTCTCTCGCCCGCCCCTACTGCCTGTAGGAAGAATATCCCGCTTGCAAGTTCAGTGTATCCTACCCGGCGACCGAAGCAGGATCAATTACATCCTGCATCCACAGCACAGAGGCAGGCTAACTAAACGCTAGCGATTGTTGCAAACGTGTGTATAATGGCAGAGCCGGCGAAAAAGCAGCGAAAACCCTTGACGGAAGATGCAAAGAAAAGGAAAAGAGCTTCAGACCGAGCGAAGGGGGAGTTTAGTAGAGAAAAAGCATCAGGCTTGCCTGGTGTCCCTTTAAGAGCAGCTTCTATAAGAGCAAATATGACCCCAGTATAAGGTTTTCAATAAATAGGCATGAATGCAACAGAATACACAAATTCTTTTAGAGTTTTCACACCCACCAAAAGAAGAAAACAAACCAAAAACAAATTCCCCACACACAAACTGTCAATCAATCACTTTAAACCCACACAAATAAGACACCATTAAATCAAATCAGAAACTGAAATCAAAATGAAACCCAAACCTACAGCTACATGTCAGTATCTCAAGAACAGTAAAAATGTGAAATTTGGACACTTATGCCTGGCCTCATTTCCTCACATTTCCTAAAATGCAAATTGACTCGCTCTTCAAAATGGTCACCAACAGCCAATCAAATTTCAGCTGTCAATATATGCTTTTGTGAATGGCGGGTCCTCATGAAACTACATAGGCTTATTCAAATCAGCCCTTTGAAGCAATGTACCAAATGTGATACAAATTTGGCCCAAGAAAGCGCTATTGTAAGCACATTACAGGAACTGGGCATGTCATTTGACAACGGGATGGCATGGCATAGTTTACATGGACACAGCAAGTACGCAGTTTAATTGAACTGCATATTTAGTGTATGTATGCATGCATTTTTGTAGAGTTCATGCTGTTCATGTGTATAGTTGCCATTGGTGCCCACACGTCACTTGAGAAGAGGAAGAGAGAAAGAGAACTATTTGGAAGAGAAGGGTGATGTAATAGCTCAGTCCTTAAAGTGTGTGTGCAGTCTCTCATTCGAATACTCTTATACTGCATGGCTTACATGGTTTCTTCCTGTAGAAATAGTCTTAGCTATGAGGCCTCACTTGCTCTTCTTCATGGTCCTTCTTCTTAGTGGTTTTTCAGGTAAGATGATGGTCAAAATCCAACTTTCACTAATCCATGTAATAGTTGAATTGTAATGAATTATATAAACTTCATGCTATTATCTCAATCCATATGTCAGTCTCCGCTAAAGTATTTCAACGTTTTGTCAAGTATTCAGTTCATAAATTGTTTAGAAGTGGTTTTATCCTGATCCTGATTATACTTAGGGTTTTACCTTCATTTGTTGTGACACGGAAAGGATTTGGCTTTGAAAATAATCTCCCTATGCATTTCCTGCATTTAACTGCGGGGAAGAATTCCATGTATGAATTACGTGTACTGGAGATACAATGTGACAAATCATTTTAAATTATGTTGACTGAATTTTAAATATTTTGTGTTCACACAAATGAGAACAAATGGCACACAGCAAACAAGAAAAACTACTCACGAACATTCTCTTTGACATAAAAACACATCAGCATAAAACACCAACTCAACCAAAACTTCCTCATCTTGTTTTGTTCGGTTGAAAAGAAAACAACGAGATGAAAATATCCCAGTGAATTATTTGTGATGTTATAGTCACTTTTACAAATGGTGATAGGATATATAGGATATATTTGATAGGAACCATGTTCAGTAAAGGTGGTGTAACATAAAACCACTTTCTAGCATAATCTAAATAGATTCAGATTAAGATTCAGTCTTTATTTACCAAGTACTGGACTTTTTTTGGTGCAGGCAACAGCAAAATAATTTAGTCTAATACAAATATACAATAAGATGTATATATAATATGAAAGACATGAAATAAAAGTGGACTAAACAAACTAAAAAAAAAAGAAAAGCTGTTTACAGCAGATATTTTTTTAGGAGGATTATGGCCCGAGGGAAAAGATAGGTCTAAGCTCTCACTCTAGGTCTGAGATGGAAACTGCCGCAAGAGACTGACTAGGGTGTAAGCCATTATTTATTTGCCCTGTTCATTATCCTAGATAAGTAAAGGTCTTCAGGAATGGGGAGCCAACTGCCAACGAATCCTCTGAACATCACAAAATTCATAGTAGCTTTTGCCTAGTGCGTAAGCTAAACCAGAAGTACAGCTAAACCAGACAGATATTGAAGATGTGATGACTGACTCTATTAAGGCAGTGTAGCGCTGAATTAGCAATGTTTAAGGCAACCCACATTTCTTGAGTTGTTAGTGGAAATACAAGCATTGCTGGGCCTTCCTCTCAATTGCACACCATTGAGTGGCCCATGCAGGCGTTTGTAATGCTGCTTTGGCTGTATATTTCCAGAGGACCCAGTATGGTGGGTTTCTTTCTGAAATCAGTGAATGTCTCCACAGTTTTCTGTGTTGAGCAGTGCTAGGGTTGTTATTTTAAAAAAAGTAATGTATTAGGATACACATTACTCGCCACTTTAAAAAAATGTAATTCCTTACATTTGTCATGGTTTGGCTCAGAAGCCATGACAAAATACTGGGACATACCACCAGAAATGTAATTTATTATACTAAATACCAAAAGAGAGAGGTGCGTGCATGGATGATTGAACAAAACAATATGCGCAGGAGAGGAAAAAGGCTCCATTGGAACGAGGGGAACAGCAGGCTTAAGCTCAGGCCCTGGATCTAGAAGAGCCGGGTCGGCCTGTGACCGTACTCTCCCCACCCCCCTCTACGAACAGTCCTAGGTCTCAGAGTAGCAGGATTAATGATCCTAGCAATGGAAAAAGGGCCCACAAACCTGGGGGCCATTGCAGGATGAGACATGGAGAGGCATATTGGCATGGGAAAGCATTACCCTATGACTAGTCTTATGGGCGGGCGCAGGTGTACTGTGGCGATCCTCCTTCCCTCCTTCCTCCTGTAAACGTCTGTGTGCTGCTGTCTGGCCTGTCGCCACACTGTCCTGCACCGACGGACGAAGGCTTGTGCAGATGGAGCTGCCACCTCCGCTTCCTGAGCAGGGAACACAGGGGTTGATTTTCACATTTATAATTAGGAACAAAATTATACAAACCCCTGGCTAATATTGATTTAATGTTGATTTTCTCTTGACCATTAATGTTGATTTCCTCTTGACCATATGTTTGTTCTCACTGAAAATAACACTGCCACATTGTCAACAATGAGGTAGAAACATGGAATCAAAAAATAAGCGTTTCATCTTTTTTAACAAAAATGGCATGTCCAACATTATTCATATATTTTAAAAATAATCAGTGGAATACGTTTTATTTGCATTCACAGTTCTCAAAATTGTTCCTATAATACCTACAGTACCAAGCCTCTCCATGTCTCCACAATAGACCGCACCTTTTTAGCAACAATCTGGTTTTTGAGGCAGGAACGATTCTTTGCCACACTCTTGCCTTGTGCTCACTTTTTTGACAGATTGAGGACTGGACTCTGGCTGGGCCACTCTAAAATGTGGATATTGTTCTCTGTTAACCATTTCTTGCCTTGTTTGGCTGTATATTTCCCTCACGGGATCAAAAGAGTATATACTTATTTTGGATCATTATTGGTCCAATGCCGCCTATTGGGGCAGGTCTCTTGGCAGACTGCCTGATCTGTTCCTCCAGAATCTTAATGTAGCCCTTTGTCTTATGGTTACTATTTACTTTGAGAAGGCCAGCAGGTCCCACCCCACATCCCAAAATAAATTTCTCATCCCCACACTTGAAATGGACGGACAGCGAAAGCTAAATTATTTGTCCAGGTGTGCCCTTATAAGGTTAACCTCACCCCCCTCTGCATTAATGGTGTCTGTGTAGAGTGTAAAAACCTTCAAGTTTCTCGACACAAATGTCTCTGCTGACCTCTCCTGGTCTGAGAACACCATGGCAGTCACCAAGAAGACAGAATTTAATCAGAGTGAAATACAAAACTAAATACTAAATATACTATATAAATTAAATAAAAAAAATCCACAGTGTGCTTGAGGATGATCAAGCATGAGACGCTTGCAGTGACAGGGCCGGGACTGGCCTGTAGTTCTGTGTGCATGGTAAGGTGCTCAAGAGAGTGAGTGTCATGGTAAAGGTGCAAAAAGTAGTCCAACAGTAGTCCAACAGTGCAAGAATAAGGTCTAGAGTCCAGCATAAATAATATGGACAAACAAGAGAGTAATGTATAATGTAGATAAGGTAATATAAAAACTATGTCAATGCAAGAATAGGTTGAGGTAATAGGGTTACAGCCATTCAGTATTGTAGCAGAAGCCATTGGTCATGTGTGTGCTAATATAGCATAAGAAACAGTGTAGCAGTAGAACAGTAGTAACGGTAGGCAGACAGACTATGCAGAGAAGTCTATGTCTCCTCTTCCCTTTAGTGAAGCATCCTGAGGAGCTTACTGCAGACATTGAAGGACGCAGCCTCCTCAGGAAGTACAGCCTGCTCTGCCCTTTCTTGTAGAGTGCTTCAGTATTTGCTGACCAGTCCAGTTTATTGTCCAGTTGGAAGCCCAGATACTTGTAGGTATTTACCACCTCCACATTGACCCCATCAATGGAGACTGGTAGCAGAGCGGGCTTAGACCTGCGGAAATCCACCACCATCTCCTTGGTCTTTGAAGTGTTGAGTTGGAAGTGGTTGAGTTTGCACCACTGCACAAAGTCCTCCACAAGGCTTCTGTATTCATCCTCTTGCTCGTCCCTGATACACCCCACAATTGCAGTATCATCCGAAAACTTCTGCATGTGGCATGTGTGACGCCCCAGCTCTACCGTGCTTGGTCCTCCTCTTTCTCCCTGATATTGTGTGGCTTGATCTTGTCTGTTCCTGTCTTGGCCTGTAGGAGGAGCTGTGGAGGTTCTATCAAGGTGGCTAATTGATGGCCTAATTGGAGGGTGCATAAAATCAGTGTTCTCCAGTTGGTTCTCTCTCTGACACTGCACTCGCGAGCACACTCTTGGCAGGGCTGGCTGCGGAGCTGATCCTTTACTTTTGCACTACACATTCACATGCTGATCTACACGACAGTTTTGCTTTTCCTTACGCATACTGACTTTGTAAATATATCAGTTAATAAATATACTTTCGTTTAAAATATACTTTGGTGTGGTCTCCCCTTCATGTCGTGCTCACTCCGAGCCAAGTGGTCGCGACATATGACTCAGTATTGTAGCAGAAGTCAGATGTGTACAGGGTGAACAGGACTGGAGAGAGCACAGTTCCCTTTGGAGCTCCGATGCTGCTGATCACAGTGTCTGAGAGACAGTTCTTCAATCTAACAAACTGTGGCCGCTCGGTCAGGTAATCTATAAGCCAGGATACCAGGTGGGCGTCCACACCCATCTGCAAGAGCTTGTCTCCCAGCTTGAGGGGTTGGATGGTGTTAAAAGCACTTGAGAAATCAAAGAACATGATTCTCACAGCACTTTTCCCCTTGTCTAGGTGAGAATGTGTCCTGTGTATGAGATAAGTGATGGCATCGTCAACACCCCACTTTCTCCTGGTATGCAAACTGTAGCGGGTCGAGTGCATGGCGTACTTGGGGTCTGAGTATGCACAAGACCAGTCGCTTCATTGTCTTCATCACATGTGATGTTAGAGCGACAGGCCTGTAGTCATTAAGCTCACTTGGGTGTGGCTTCTTAGGGACAGGGGTAAGACATGATGTCTTCCACAGTGTTGGGACTCGTCCGAGACGGAGACTCAGGTTGAAGATGTGCTTCAGTGGCTCCCCCAGTTCAGCAGCACAGGCCCTGAGCAGCCTTGGACACAGTCTGTCAGGCTCGGCTGTCTTCTGAGGGTGAAGTTTCTTTAACTGATAACTGACTTGATCAGCAGTGATGATGGGGGGGAGGAGGAGGAGGGGTGCTTCTGACAGGGTTGTCGTGTGGCTAGAGACTGATGGCCGTTGACTGAAGCCATTGTTGCCGCACTGCTCGTGGTCACCATGTGGGGGAGGGGTGCGATAGCCTGATCTGCAGTGATGATGGAGGGGGGGAGGGGAGGGGGAGTGCATCTGAGGTCTGTGTGCATCTCAGGTTGCCCAGCATGGCGTATAGAAAATATTACACAAAGGGTGCCAGATGTCAAGACATTATTCCTAACTATACTAATTATAGAATGCACTTCAGAGTAACATTTTAGTCTATATGAATGGAAAGATGAACTCCAATAAATATCATTCTAAACAGACATTCAGGAGGAGCATGATGAAATGTGCCACGCCTACAGTGTCACTCTTATCAGGTAGTTTATTCCCAGCCTGCCAGTTCATGCTGTAGCAGTTGGTTTGATCACTCACTTTCATCCCACCACCTCCCCTCACGCCTCCCATCTTAGGAAAAACATAGGGGTGTTGTACGCATGGATTCTGCTTAACTCCTGCGCAGTAGATTCCTGCACGGTCTCTGCATATAAAACTCCATGATCCTGGCTAGAGACCTCACCAAATACGCTTTTAACTTACTTCTCTTTTTGCAAATTTGGAATGTGAACTCGTGAACAACTAATATTTGTAAAGGTTGTACAGTGATAAATTAGGTGGAGAGGTAAAACACACCTTACGCTGCCCTTTAGAAAATGTATGTCAGCCAGTCATAGAACCACTGGACCACCATATAATAACTACTGTATCTCTTTCATAAAAATAATTATTTGTCTGTGTGTTGTTATTTATCATTGCATTTGAATTTACCAGTCAATGTTATCGTTTCACAGAAAGTCAACATCTCAGCTCTGTGACTAAAGTGTCTGTACAGAGAGGACAAAGCATCACCATTCCATTCCTCTATAATCAGACATACAAAGATAATAAGAAATTCTGCCAACGAGGAACTGGAGTACCCCATCCAGACTGGGAGGCTGATGTACATAGTGGAAATAAGAGGAGCTCTAAGACCATGTTTATGTCTGATGATGTCACCAACAGCATTTTCACTCTGACTGTGAGGATGGATGTTGAAGTGAAGTATACTAACGTGAATGTTAAGAAATATAGTTGTGGTGTTAAAGAAGGTGGGCCAACTAATGATAAACAGTTCACATTGTTAGACACAGGTAAGATCTCCTTCTAACACAGCATGTCCAGCCTTTGTGTGTTAATTACAGTATTACTGGTATTACAGTATTGCTGTAGATCCTGACATCCTATCATGTCACACGGTGACACTGTCACTTGTCAAGACCTAGAAAATAGACATTTCTGTAATTGTTTTTTAACTCAAATGTTCATTTTACATTTTCAGTGGCTACTGTAACTCTGTTCTTACTCGTGTTCTCAGATACTCCAGAGCTCCATGTTCAGAATCAAACTGTATTTGGATATGAAGGTAAGCCTGTGGTTGTAGAATGCCTCCATAGAAACCTCACTGGAGAGAAGAAGTGGTGCAGAATTGGTGGATTTTGTGTGAAAGCTGGAGAAGTGGATGGAATGTCAGTGGAGACAGCAGATGCAGCAGCAGGAGTGTTCAGAGTGACTCTGTGGAACCTCCAGGAGAAGAACAGCGGCTGGTACTGGTGCTCTGTGGGAGAATTCCAGATGCCTGTTCACATCACTGTCAGTAAGAGGCCCATTCTTCACACCACCATCACTCCAACACTCCAGACATCTCCAACAACAGAGATGTCTAATAACAGTTCAGCTGGTATTTACACACCGTTTATGACCAAGTCTTGCATAGTGCCAATTATATGTCACATCTATTAACACAGCAACATTAATTTGGTATGAACAAATCTCTCATTATTTATTTAACTCTTATGTTGATATACTAACTTCTTTCCCATCTCCCCAGATATTGGTGATACCACTAAAACCCCGAATAAAGAGCAAACTGAATTGTGAGTTTTTTTTTTCTGCTATCCTTTTGATATTCATACAATGTTGAAATATGATCAGAACTGCACAGAGTGTCGAATAGGTCAGGATATTCTATTTCATATCGACCTGAAATCTTAATACATTTTCAGACCAGGAGGAAAGCCTTGATTTTACAATAACACAACCATCAACATAATCAACACATTTCTCTAATAAGTGTGTTTAATAATATTCCTTTATATATTTCCAGAATCATCTACTGTCTCCTGGGAGTTACACTGCTGTCCATTAGTGCTATAATATGGTTCATACTGAAAAAGCACAGTATGTATACAGTACTGATATATCTACACAATGTAGGTCTGGGCATGTGGTTTCACCCATGTAGCCCGCGGACTAGGATGATAATCAGGGCCGGAGTGGGGCCACTTTTCAGCCCGGGAGTTGCAGGCCCAAGACCGGCCCAATTTTTCCATAGTGGTGGAAATTGGATAAATGAATGTAGTTTTTATTAGTATGGTTCAACAAATGTGTAAAGGTTATATAATAATTCACTTCAACTGAGAAGTTAACAAAAATATTCCACTATTCCACAAGTTAACAAAAACAGAAAGAAAGAAAGAAAGAAAGAAAGAAAGAAAGCCTTTATGAAATGTAGCCTATCCCACGCTTCCACAAAGAGGCATATTGAACTAATGTTTAGGCTATACATGCTTTTTTGCATGGGTATTGTTTGGTTATTTAGCCTAGCTACTCCTTTACTACACCCTCTTCTGAGCAAACAAGGCATATAGGTTTATCATGTAGCATAATTGCACTTTCTTACATTAAATAACTTTAATTTATCCTCTCTACTTGTCCCTGTAGTCATGGCCTCCTCATCACTAATATAGGGCTCATCATTTTCAATGGTCGACTGGTTGATCTGCTGTTCAGAGGCTACAATTTTTACCGCAAAGGCCTACACAGATCAAGCTTCAGTTTTGTTATTTGCATACTGCAAAATCTATGAATCGGATACAAAAGGCTATATTTTAAGTAATTTAATATGTTGCTTACGAATAGCTTGACAACGCTACAACGTCCAATAATTACATTGCTAATAATCATTTCCTATAGGCTATCTCTCTTTACCAGTTGCCACTTTTGTCTGTAATCTGGAAGCTATGCACATTTAGCAGCATTCTTTTTTTTTTTTTTTTTTTTTTTTTTTTTTAAATATTTGTTTGGGCTTTTTATGCCTTTAATTGGATAGGACAGTGGAGATTGACAGGAAGCGAGTGGGAGAGAGAGTCAGGGTGGGATCCGGAAAGGACCACGGGGCGGGAATTGAACCCGGGTCACCGGCGTACGGTGCAGGTGCCCCAGCCAGTTGCGCCACGGCTGGGGCCACATTTAGCAGTATTCTACCTGGCCGTTTCAGTCCCTCCTGGCCTCCTTCTACCATCCATCCTTCCTGACACTTATGGCTGTAGGGCCTGCCCGGCTGAGAAAACTTTTTGGAAAAGATGGGCTATATGGACCCAACCAACTCTTTTTGGGAGGGGTCCTCACATGGTAGGCTACAACCCATGCAGAGGCAACGGTGTAATGCACAGAATGCGGAACTGTATAGCCTACTTAACGTGACGAATGTCAACATTTTTTTTCCTCGACCGGCCCAAAAGTAAAGCGGCCCACTGGGAATACTCCTGATTCTCCCGATTACCCACCCCGGGCCTGATGATAATTCAGATAATTCAACCACACTTTGCAAGGCCTACCACACAACAACATTACCATTACATGAACCAATGTGTAACTCCAGATTAAGGCAATCAGAGAGGTTTTATAGTTTGACAAAATGTTTCACCTATCATATGACAAATCTGAGTACTATCTACAGGATTCTTACCCAGTAGTTTTTTTGTGGATTTCAATTCTGATTTAAATATTTGTCTTTTCAGAGAACAAAAAATGTCACGGGACAGACAGAAAGTCAAATTCTGAGGTAACTTTACAAAAATACAAAAAACAACCAAAAAAATCATATATTTTTTAATGTGTGTGTGTATGGGGGCGGGGGGTAGTGGGGTGTGTGGGAGGGGGATGATGAAAAAGTGTGTGTGTGTGGGGGGGGGGGGGGGGGTGGCTGGCAAGTGGCAAGAGAGATAGAGAGAAAAAGAGAAAAATAAATAAATAAATATCCCTGAGGTTTGAGGTTGATGAGAACTACCGCCCTGTCTCACTCCTGCCTTTCCTATCCAAAGGCATTGAACGAGCAGTCTCCAAACAGGTCTCTGACTTCCTTTCACAGAACAACCTTCTGGATCCAAATCAGTCTGGGTTCAAAAGCGGCCACTCTACCGAAACGGCTCTGCTGTCTGTAACAGAAGCCTTAAAAGAAGCCAGGGCCACCGCTCGGTCATCAGTACTCATTCTGCTTGACTTATCGGCTGCCTTTGACACGGTTAATCACCGCATCCTTCTCTCTATACTCGCTAACATGGGAATCTCCGGTTCTGCTCTCTCCTGGTTTGAATCCTACCTCACAGGACGCTCGTTTAACGTATCATGGCTTGGTCAGCTATCTGCACCTCACCATCTCACCACAGGGGTCCCCCAGGGCTCAGTACTGGGCCCCCTTCTCTTTGCTATCTACACCACCTCCTTGGGACAGATTATCCGTTCGCATGGCTTCTCATACCACTGCTATGCAGACGACACACAGCTCTATCTGTCCTTTCCACCTGATGACCCCTTGGTTTCAGCACGGATCTCGGATTGCCTCTCAGACATAGCTACATGGATGAAGGCACACCACCTCCAGCTGAACCTCTCAAAGACTGAACTGCTGGTCCTCCCAGCTAAACCTACCATACACCACGACATCAACATCAAATTTGACTCCCTGTCTGTTTCACCTACCAGGACTGCAAGAAATCTAGGAGTTGTTCTCGACAACCAACTAAACTTCTCAGATCATGTTGCCTCAGTCGCCTGGTCATGCCGTTTCGCACTCTACAATATACGGAAAATCAGGACTTACTTAACTCAAGATGCCACCCAACTTCTGGTTCAGGCAATAGTCATCTCACGACTCGACTACTGCAACGCCCTCCTGACAGGTCTCCCAGTCTGCGCAGTGAAACCACTTCAGATGATCCAGAACGCGGCGGCGCGCCTGGTCTACAACCAACCCAAGAGGGCACATGTTACCCCGCTACTCATCCAGCTACATTGGCTACCTATGGCGGCCCGCATCAAATTCAAGGCTCTAACGCTTGCCTACAAAGTAGTCTCCGGTTCTGCTCCCACCTACTTGCATGCCTTCATACAGACATACGCTACCTCCAGACCGCTGCGCTCCTCAGACGAACGACGTCTAGCTCTACCTCCGGTACGCTCAGGCCAATCCAAACTTTTCTCATCTGTTGTTCCTCATTGGTGGAACACACTGCCAGTTCCTACAAGGGCAGGGACATCCCTCTCCATTTTCAAAAAACTCCTGAAGACCCAGCTCTTTAGAGAACATCTCCTCTCATAGCAACACTTACAACAAGTCTTGCTGATCCTAGCACTCACCAGCCGTCTTAAACGGACACGTAACTGTTAAAAACAGCACTCACTGATGCACTTATTCTTACTGTACTTATTCTTATGTTTTTTAAATTGTCCTAATATTGTTGAGAATTGCTCTAAAACTTAAACTGTTTACCATGTTGTTAGTCGCTTTGGTTAAAAATGCGTCAGCCAAATGTAATGTAATGTAATGTAATGTAAAATGATATTCTTGTGATGATATTGCAGTTTTCAGAGATTTGAGATATAGTTCAACTACCATGAGCACATTATAATTTGGGAACTATGCTAAACTATTATATAAACAACTGAAATTAACATGGATCTATAGAGGTTTGTTTACACAAGGGAGTGGCGGGGCTTGATTTTCTCTCTCAATAGGCTGGAGATGATGTCACTTACAGCCATGTTTCCCACCAAAACAGAAGCATGGGCAAGGTAAATGCATCCTGAATGAGCTCAGCATATCGCACAGTAAATACATGCAGTAATTATTGGAACTAATAGGCCAACATGTGTGTATTTTTCTGTGTACAGTCACCGAGGTATCCTGTAGCTGATGATGTCACCTACAGTGCTGTTGCACAAAGACATATCCAGGTATGTTTGAATATGGGTTTCTCATGTTTATTTATTCATGCCAGTCATCAGAAGGTGACATAAAGATATATTGTCTGTTTGAAAAACCCCTCACAGATGGTACAGCCCAGAGCCCTAGAGAGTCCTATCTAAGGCTCTGGTACAGCCTACTGTCATATGTTTGAATTATGATTATTTCTATCCATAGGTGTTTAATGGAATAGTCCCAACATGTACATTACCAGTTAATATAGTGTACTGATACTGTGCAATTGAACATTTTATGGTCAGAAAAATGTAGAAAAGTTGATACTCATTTGCACTGATCCACCTGCAAATTGTGTAAATGAAGTCTTGTGATGATATTGCGTTTTTTTTTATAGATTTTAGATAGTAGTTTAACTGTCATGAGCAGCACATTATGATTTGAGTACTATGTCAAACCAACATAAGCAACTGAAATGAATGTGGATTTGCAGAGGTTTGCTTACACAAGGGAGTGGTGGGGCTGGATTTTGTTTCTCAATAGGCTGGAGATGATGTCACTTACAGCCATGTTTCCCACCAAAACAGAAGCAAGGGGAAGGTAAATGCATCCTGAATGAGCTCAGCATAAGAACCATGCAGAATTTATAGGCCAACATGTGTGTATTTTTCTGTGTACAGTCACCGAGGTATCCTGTAGCTGATGATGTCACCTACAGTGCTGTTGCACAAAAACATATCCAGGTATGTTTGAATAGTCTATGGTTTTCTCATGTTTATTTTTTTCATGCCAGTCATCAGGAGGAGACATAAAGATCTGTTGCCTGTTTGAACAAACCCTCAGATACAGCCTACTGTCATGTGTTTGAATTATGATTATTTCTATCCATAGGTGTTTTATGGAGTATTCCCAAAATGTACATTACCAGTTAATATACAGTATAGTGCACTGATACTGTGGTCAGAAAAATGTAGGGAAGTTGACACTCATTTGCACTGATTCTGCAAATTGTGTAAATGAAGTCTTGAGATGATATTGCAGATAGTTTAACTATCGTGAGCACATCATGATTTGACAACTATGCCAAACCAACATAAACAACTGAAATAATTATGGATTTACTGAGGTTTGCTTATAGAAGGTAATAGGGGAAGTTGGTTGTTTCTCAATAGGCTGGAGATGATGTCACTTACAGCCACGTTTCCCATCAAAATAGAAGCATAAGAAAGGTAACGAGCTGAACGAGCTCAACATATTTAACATACATGCAGAACTTGTGTAATTATTGAAGCTATAGGCCAACATGTGTGTATTTTACTGTGTACAGTCACTGATGTATCCTGTAGCTGATGATGTCACCTACAGTGCTGTTGCACAAAGACATGTCCAGGTATGTTTGAATAGTCTATGGTTTCTCATGTTTGTTCACGCATGCGTTGGGTAGCATTCTAAAGAAACCTTTATCTCTTTTCTTGTTTCTATAGCTTTAAAAAACAGCCCAGCCAATGATGTGAAAACATCTGTGAATATGTGGATATTGCTGCATCTCTTTGCTGCCTCCTCTTCTCCTCCCTCTGTTTTTAGACCTTATTTCACTATACCAGAACCACTGTAACTCTAGGCTTTTGTTACATTTATCATTAATAATTCTGTGAAAGTTGTCAATTAATAAATTAAGGCCTACATGTCAATCAAGTGTAAGTGGGTATGAGGGAGCTTGACATGAAATGAGAGTGTGTTATCTATCTACAGAGATCTACCTTGTCTGTGTACAACCACCGACACATCTAAGCATTTGTGAAGGATTGTGTGTGGTACTAAATTAGCTAACTGTTTTTTTTTCAGGTAATACTGTAAGTCAGCTGTTTTTCATGAGCAATGAATTTGGCACGTTGTAAGTGATAGGCCTACAATTTACAGCCCTAAGATGTCATGTCTGAATGTTAAACAGAACGTTGATTTTGGAAGATGTCACAGTTTCACCTTCTTTTAGGATTCCCAGACATTCAATCTTTTGCTAGCCATTGCCTTACTGATATTTTCTGATACTGATATTTTGGGTGTAATATTTGAAACCTTAATTTCATATGAATTCTATAGTGTTCTTTGTTGATAACTAAGAGGTATGCATTTGTATGTTTTGGATTCATATTTTCCTTGATAGGATAAAATTTAGTTATTGTATTCCATAAATATGTCCCCTAATATGTCCAGCCTCAGTGGAAAAATAAAACACATGATGATTTATGATGACTCTTGTTTTTTTTAATTTAGTATTAGTAGTTTATTTATGTTGTATTTATCCATGTATGTGTGCCATGTGCTATTACAGTTTACACACTTTTGTGCTTACAAAAACCCTGTGGCACAATTTCCGAAGCCTGACATTCAAGGTCAAAAAGCTTAAAATCTGCAAAAATACAAGCCAATTAATTATTGAATTCCTGATTTCTTATAGCATCTTTAAAAACATTGCACACATAATTCACACAGCAGTCAAGCAGTGACATGTACTGTAAGTATTTTCAGGGGACTTCTTGTGTACACATAATTCACCAGAACAACTTATTCACACTGTTAGAGGAAGAAGTAAACTATTATTATGAAGTTTGAGTCTAGCAGTTGTTGGTTGTTATGGAGACAGCTGTGTGGTTTTGGGTGTGTGTGCATGCAGTGTAGTGTGAGTGGCTCAGTTGAGTAAAAGTGTCAAACATATTCTGTGTGTCTCTGTTTCTTTCCAAAACTTAATAGTACTGTCCTTCAAAAAAACAACACAGTCACACAGTCACAGTCCATTTTTTTGTATGTGACAAAACCCAATCAGAGGGTTGGATATAGTCACACAAGCCTCTTTCATGAACTCTACAGAATTATTCCCTGAATAATCCCCTAAATATTTCCACAATTAATATGAATATCAAACAGGTTAGGCCAAATAGGTTAATCATTATAATAATGTAGTAGTACAGTAGCTTCAATAGTAAGGTGCTGAAGTAGTTAATGTGGCCAGACTATTGTGTGCTAAACATATCTGAACAATGAACTGAAAATGCAACACCAGGGTTCAAAAACTAGCATTTACCATTTTCAAACTATTACTAAAACAGTATTCCAATTTGTTTGTATAAAGAAACACATCATATTTCAGTGCAGGCCCGGAGTGGGTAATCGGGAGAATCGGGAGAATTCCCGGTGGGCCGCTTCACTTTTGGGCCGGTCGAGGGAAAAATATTGGCATTTGTCACATTAATTTATCTTCTCTTAAAGTTGGCTACACACGTTCACATTCTATGCCTAACACCGCAGCCTCTGCATGGGTTGTTCTCCCTTCCCAAGAAGAGTTAATTGGTTGGGTCCATATAGCCCGTCTTTCCTAAAAAGTTTTCTCAGATACCAGCCGGGCCGGCCCTACCGTAGTGATAAGCGTCAGGGAGGATGGATATAGAAAGATGCCATGAGGGACTGAAAAGGCCAGGTAAAAAAGATGAAAAGTATTGGAGGGAAATGCTGCCAAATGTGCCATGCTTCCAATTTTTTTTGAAGAGGACAGACATAAGTGGCAACTGGTAAAGAGAGATAGCCATGATTATAACGGCGTAATTGGGCTAATAACCTACTGGACGTTGTAGCGTTGTCAACCTATTCGCAAGTAACATATTAAATGAATTAAAATATTAGCATTTTGGTATCATCCAATATGGCTATTCATAGACTTTGCAAATATTATGCAAATATTGATAACAAAACTCAAGCTTGATCTGTGTATAGGCCTAAAAACAAAAGTAGCCTGAGCAGCAGATCAGCCAGTCCCCCGCTGAAAATGATGAGCCCGAAATTAACTATGACTATAGGGACAAGTAGAAAGGATAATAGAGTTAACCATATGAATTAAAGTTATTTTATGGAAGAAAGAACAGTAGGCTATGACAGCAGTCTACATGATCAACCTATATGGCTTGTTTGCTCAGAAGTGGATGTAGTAAAGGAGCAAATCACCAAACAACAACATGATAGCTGACCCATGCAGAAAAAACATGTAAACAATACAGTAGTTCAATATGCCTCTTAGTGGAATTGTGGGATACATTTCAAATGCTTTATTTCTTCCTTCCTGTTTTTGTTAACTTATCAACCTATCCTTGTGGAATAGTGGAATATTAGCCTATAATAAAAACTACAGGATAGTAAGAGCTGAAATGTTGCCTTATTTATCCAATTTCCACCACCACTAAAAAAGTGGGCCGGTCTTGGGCCTGAAACTCCCGGGCTGAAAAGTGGCCCCACTCCGGCCCTGTTTCAGTGCTAGTATAATATACACAAGTTGTCAAAGTTCTTCAAGGCAGAAAACGTATAGAATTAGTGAAGATATACAGTACTAATTATTTCTAGTTTAATATACAAAATAGTTGCTAAAATTCTTCAGCACAGAAAGATAGATTTATTCAAGTTATACTGTACTAGTCAAAAGTGTGGACACACATGCACATTTTTCCTTTAATTAGACTATTTTCACATTGTAGAACAAAACTGAACGTCAAAAACATCAAAAAGATTTTGCAGCCAACTTTTGCTGCCAAGACAGCACACCCTTTCTTTCAGCATTCTCTCAGTTAACTGAATAGACACCTGGTGGCCTATATGGTTTTTGCAGTCCTGAAGGAGTTCCCATACATTGACTGCTGTTCTTACACTCATGTAAATTAAATGGCATTCTGTAATCATCTCGAAGATGGTTCTGCTCGATTATGCCAATATAGTGTGCAAAGTCATCATGAAGGTAAATGGAGGCTACTTTGAAGACTACATGAAACAGATAGATAGAAAGATACATTGATAGATAAGTGACAGAGTGCCGTCACTACAGTTGAGTATGCGCTCTGATTGCCATACCAACGGGCCTGGTTCTTTGGCGTTGCGGTCAAGCTGGAGCTTTAGTGGAGACCCGGGTGCCAGGAGGTCATCAGAAGCTTGCCCAGTGTGTGAGCTGTATGAGGGACCCCCAGGATAGGTTGACCCCAGTGTGAGGGACCGAGAAGTACAGTTGGTGGTTGCGTGAGAGACGTCTGTGTGTGTGAAGTGCATGGGCAAGCTTCCCGAAGGGGAGTGGGGTAGTGTGACGGAGTACCGTCACTACAGTTGAGAATGTGCTCTGACTGCCATAAAAAAAAAAAAGAGAACATTTGGATTTTATAATTGAAAAGGAAGCATACCCTAGACATGCCTTATTGAAAAACGATTCTTAGAGAACAGAAGTTGAATAGCACACTGTGCTGATGGTCAACAGGAACATGAGGAATGAGGACTAAAGGGTTTCATACTTTAAAAGAACCTTGGTGTTTCATATGTAAGTGTCAAAAGAAAACTGGGAGCTATTATTTTCATAGTGCCCAGAATGTTTACGACAACTTGCTTCTTTTAAAACCTTCTGCTGATGGTCAACACTGATGAGGAAGTGGACCTTTACTTTCTTAGAATTTAGTTTCATATCTTTTTTATCCTGGTGTGGCTATAGGAGAGCAGAGCAACAAAGCTACCACATTGCATTTACTTGTCTATCAATTTCTCTTTGCCAAAGAAATTCTGCCTTGTGCTCAGTTTTGGACTCTAAAGGCTGATAATATGATTCTGCGAGAGATCTGTCACTACTACCAAAGGAAGAGTCAGAATCCCATCACCTGCGGCCTGGGTGCATTCAGCTGCTAAACTGGACAGCCAATAATGCCACAGGCCACACAGTGTTGTCTTGGCCAATTTTAACTTCTCACACTCTGACTCATCCTGACCTCATGAGCTGAGTCTTCATGCCTGCACAGTTTGGTTTGATGTGAACACAGCTTCTCAAAAGACAACATAAACCATATTATGACTGTCCCCCGCTACACTTGTCTTCTCCAGAGCCCATAATGTCACTCTGAGTCAGCATGCTTTTGATTTACAGTCAATAACTATAATTGCATTAATGTCAAAGACACATTTATACCAACAGACATCTAATCATATACATGCTATATAATGGCCTGCAATGCCATATTTGATCCGCTCTCATTAGTGTCGTGATGTTATTTTATGACTAATGTAGTGAATGTGGGGCATGTGGCGCAAGTGGCGACAGCGTCCATATTATGTTTGGGTCCAAGTGCCGACGGAGATCCAGCTTTGAATCTGACCTGCAGTCATCTTCCGATCCCACCCCATCTCTCTCTCTCTCTCTCTCTCTCTCTCTCTCTCTCTCTCCCACTCACTTCATGTCGATATGTCACTGTCCTGCCTAAATAAATGATGCAATAAATGAATAATGGTAGCTTCACAGGATTCACAGAAATCATGTGGACATCACACTTCAACTCGAAACACAAACTCACACAGGAACCTGCAGCGTTACTTTTCTGTCAGCTTTTATTGAAATGTGATTGTCTGCATTATTCAGTGTTTGAAAGGATTTTCCCAGACCTACAATGACAGCCTTGGCAGGACACACTAGACAGTTACAAGGTTTCTTTTTTACAGTTGCTGTTGTCTTGGTATTGTACATCAAACTCCAAACCTCTGATTTGAGAGATGGCGAGTAAAGAGTTGAAATTAAAATTACAGTGTGTATATTGATGAAAAGGTATGTAAAATGGTCACGCCAGGGGTGCTTGTAATGTAAGCAAATTAAAATATGTTCCAAGTCAGCCAAATATTTAGCATTTTCAATGAATATCATTTAAATCGTATTATGTTTGTGTCAAACTAAAAGTCTTCCTTTGTTATATCACATAATTTCAAATTCAGTCAACTGAGGCTGTCACTATTTGCATTATGTACCAATGGAACTGAACACAGAGCAATCAAAGAGTTGAACATTACAAAGCATTTAAAGTTAAGAAAATGACAATAACACACACTTTCTTTTGCAATGAACAAGCGATTGCTACAAATAGAGGTAATGAAAGTTTGGATTAATGACAGAAAACATACTGTATCTTAACCACTGGTCAAAGATGTGACTGTATATTGCAGCAGAGTTTAGCTACAGCAACACTTCTCTTCCCGTACCTTATTAACATGTTCGCAATACTTCAGCAGGGGCAGTGGTGCTTGTGTGTATGAGGGTGCGTATTGAGGGAGAGGTGTTCCTGTCCTGTCTCCTGCATCTCTCTTCCTCTTGTCAATACAAGGGACTGGACTGGAAAAAAGTGCTGCAAATCTTTCTGTCCATGGCTGTGGTTCACTGTGTGGTTGTACAGAATGGAAATAAATCCACTTGAAGTTCAAATCCCAAATTTGGAGGCAGATGAAAATTCAGGATTTATGGGTTGCTTGAAAAAGAGGAATGTCAAACTGCCTTTGGTCTCAACATTATGGCCCTACATGTTCACTGGTTCTTGTGGCCATTTCACTGTAAAATTACTCTTTTTTGCCAAGATGTGGTATTTCAGTGAAACGTATTTCAAACTGTGATAGAGCAACTTAACAACCCCACCACCAACAAAAACATCAACATGTAACATATCTTAAGAAAACATTTATTTGAGTGGATTCTTTGGAATGTCACTGTCATGATTTCACTTCAAGACATAAAGGACAGAACTTTGATTTTTGTTTTTTGTTTTTTCAAAATGTATGAGTGTTTGAATACAAAACATTAATTTCCACTTTAAGGCTTTGCTGTTTTATTCATTGTTATTTTGTTACCTCCTACCACAGCAAATTACAGAAGCAGTATTGAAAATAAAAGTCATTTTTCCTCTTCATCTGTTAAAAAAAATTGCATAAAATTTTGAATGACGGTACAAAAACTAAAGAAATGAATAGGCTGTGGACATAGACGGGTAAGACTTAACTCTAACTCCTTTTCCAAAAATTAAATATGCTAATATACATTTAAAAAAGTCATCACATTGTCTGAAACTATATAAAACAGGGAAAAGAAGGAACACTGAGTATGTTTTTTTTGTTTATTTTCCTTTCTTTTTTAAACAACATGAATACTATAAACACAAACAGCTTTTAAATATATTTATCAGTGCAACATTGTTTCTGCTTTTAATTCTCGCTAAATTATCCATCCTCTCTAGTTACCAGACTGAAGTTATCCACTTGAAGCTTGTACTTAAGTGTTGATGTTGCAAAAAACGGCCAGAGAATGTGGTTGCCACAGTTCACAACAAAGCTTGAATATACCAAAGAAGCTTTAACAGAGAAACCCCATTACCAACTCTTCAGATTATACGTCTAGAAATACTAGCGAAAGACCAAACATTCTACTGACTAGTGGGTCAGTATTGACAGTTTGGTGGTCTCCAAAGATCACTCCTTTATTTTTAGTACAATATAGCTGCAATACAAAAGAAATCATATGATCTCCTCTCATGATGTCTTCTGTTCCCTGTTATTTAATCTCAAGAGTCATCTCTCCACCCTCACATAGATTCACAATAGCATATGTATGACGGAGTGAGTGAGTCAATGGTTGCAAATGCAGTCACACAAGGTGCAGTGAAGGACCTCTGACAGGTAAGGCCACAGTCCTTTGGTAAAGACTCAACAGCCAATGGCCAGCTATCCGAATGACATCACTCAGCTCCAGCATCCAGTGGCCACACCAGTGGTCACGCGCCCTGATGTCAACAACACAGATGGCCTATGAAATCGCAGGGCACTGTGAAGAGGCCGGCAATGTGACATAACGAGTGCCAAAGCCCCAGGCTTGCTGTGAACAGATGGTAGCACCATTCTTAGAATTCACTTTTCCCCAGTCACAGGGCCCTAGGAGTATTCAAGCTTTGATGGCGGTGAAAGTAGCACTTTTTTCCAAGACAACACATAGGCCTATAGTACAACATGATTAAATGTGGCTATACCACTGTCACTGTCCCACTGAATTTGCAAGGCAATGTATTCTTGTTTTTTGTCCTGTAGTGTTCGAAAAAGTCTATTTGGTTTCTTGACAGACATTCCATGCATGATTCATTGTCTCTGAGATAGGCCAAGACCACTGGAATGAACTCTCCTCAATACACACTATATGGAAATGACAAACAAAGCAGAACAATCCAACTGAGCGTGATTGAGAGAATGTAAAAGAATGTCAGAGACAGAAATAGTGATCCACAGAGATCAAAGGAGAGTGAATAATAGACAGTAATAACATAAAAAGCAAAGTGAGGGGACAGAGACTTTACTTTGCTTCAAAGACAAACATCACTGATGGAACAAATTTAGCTACATAATATCATGTGGCTCTCTCTGCTACTGCCATTAGGCTTATATGTGTGAGTATCTGTTTGTTTTGTCCTGTCCTGTTTGTTCACTAGCTCTAGCCTACTCACTTGTGAATCTACACACTGGGGTAGAAGAGTCAGATGATATGGTGGTTTACATATGTGTTTCATGTGTCTGAATTGACTAGCTGGATAGACGCACGCGCACACACACACACACACCACTACACCCCCACGCATCCGCAAACACACACACACACACACACACACACACACACACACACATACACATGTGCACACCCATACCCACACCCACACCCACACCCACACACACACACAGGGCTGGTAAAACAACAAAAAAACGAGAACAAAACTACCTCACACTGATCACTTTCACAAAACAGCCAGACAATTCTATTTACAACACAAAACCCAAGGAAAAGGAATACTGCAGCTTTTAAAATCCATTTACTTTTTTCTTTTCTTTTTTTTAAGAAAGTGATTGGTGGTGGGGGCTTTAAAATATATTAAAACTTATGTACAATATGTTGGCCTTCCCATACACGCTCCATAAAATGTACTTTGTTTTTGCATACCTGACCACACTCCTACCATTGAAAGGAAAGGGATGCAAAACTTTAGAAAATAAATTCACAGAGAATGCTAAAAGAGATGCACTTAAAGGCACTGTTGGAACCATATATGCTTTTCTCCCCATTCGCGAATCAGGATGGGCAAGATTCTGGTCTTGCTTTGATGATAGAACCCTTTACTCACACCATGGTTCATTTTGGGTTTTTCAACACAAAAGAACATTCTGAAAATAAAAAATAAACTTTTTATTCTCAGAGAAAAAGATAAATACTTTAAACATGATATTGGTCTCAACACCAGCATCTGATTGTAAAAAAGGAAAAACAAGAAAAAAAATAATATTAATCATAAAAATTTATAAAATAAAATTAAAATAATCTCAATCATCTGTACATATTTTTTGTTGATGTAGTTTTTTTTCCTCATATTTTGTACACAGTGTCCCCCCCTACTGGTAGGTTCCTTTCACTGCCGCTCCTGAGAAAAGCATGGCTCAGTCACAACCTCAGACTGGCTCCCCGCAAACCTCCAGAGTTTTCTCTTCGTCCAGTGAGAGAGTCTTGGCAGTCCATTTAGCCTGGCCCTTTTTCTGTAGGGGATGGTGGGCTCCTCTCTCATTGGTCGCGCTCATGCCTCTGAGTACGAGTTCTGTGTGTTGAGCTTGTCCTTCTTGAGCTTTACCCCGTCCACAAGCTCAAAGTTATAGTTCTCCAGAGCGGATAAGTTCCTGTCTGCCATGCCCCCGTGGGAGCAGGCACAGTAGAGGACGACGCCACATATGGCCCCCAGGAAGACCCCGAGGGCGCTCATGGCGATGATGGTGATGAGGATGGGGTCCAGAGTCTTGAGCATGTTCCCTCCGCCGATCTCACTGCTCTCTACCATGCGGGGGAAGTCTGTGATCTCCTCCACTGTGCGGGCACAAGCAAGAGGTGACACGTCAGAGACATGAAGCAAAACACAAAAGCCACAGAGAAAAGACAACAGAGACATGGATGTGAAATTCAAAAATCTGATAAAGTGACTTGCACGTGACGTACAGATTTCATTCGGGATGTCCTCAGGCAGCATGGGTTCAGTCGAAACAGCAGGATCTACAGACAGAAACACCAATGATAAGGGATGGCATGGGCTTGGTGCATAAAAGAGTCCGGGGATTTTGCTCAGTCCAAATCCATGTAAAACCAGGCTTAACATAGCACACACACACTCAAAGAATCTACTCACCTCTGCATTCAGCCATGTTGAGATTGTCCAGAATCTTGATGTCATCCACTGCAATGTTCCCAAAACTCTTCCTCTCGACTGCAGCTTCAATGACCACCTGTTGGGCAGGAGGGGCAAGTTAACACGTGACCTTGCATCTGCTATGGAGTGAATTTATGACATTAACTCCGGCCATTTTTTACATAGATCTCTGTTTCTCGAGTACTCTTGGTACAAAAAAAGTCAGGAAGCTGTAGTGCTCCACTCTTTAAAATCATCATGGACATTGTGGAGTGAGTTTTGGGAACTGTACCTGATATGGTTTACTGGACATTGTGGAGTGAGTTTTGGGAACTGTACCTGATATGGTTTACTGGACATTGTGGAGTGAGTTTTGGGAACTGTACCTGATATGGTTTACTGGACATTGTGGAGTGAGTTTTGGGAACTGTACCTGATATGGTTTACTGGAGTGGGGCACTGGTACACGGCCCTCCCTCCAGCGGTTGCCTTGGTGACCGCTGACAGTCCAGAGCAGGATGTCAGCAGGGCCCTTGGCGCCCTCCTTGCGTTGCTTGATGTGCAGCGTGCCGATGTGTGAGCCCACCATGTGGTACCAGAAGGACAGGCACAGGTCCGACTCCTGCGATGCCACCTCTGGGCTCACGATGCGCGCCACCTCAGTCTCGTGGGCACCCGGCGAGAGGATGATGAAGTTCCCTGAGCCGCCTGAGAATTTCAATTTTAATGGAGTCAGTTTAGATTTGCCATGTTGGATGAGGTGAAGGCAGTTTGCCAAGATACATTACACTGTAGCTAAGTTTTATTTACTATAATTACAAAGGGGGTCAGTGCACATTATCCTGATTGAGTATTATTTCCTATTTGATTTCTCTCTTTCTCTCCGTCACCTTTGTGGTCCATATTAGGTCCTGTGTTAAGGGTGGGTGTGCCACTGGTTTGAATCTGCCATCTGAATCCATTGTCTTCTAAACTCCAACGACAGAATGATGGCTCATGGAAGCCAAAATCACAGGCAAACCATGTAAAACCTGTGAAACAAAAAACCCACAAAGATGCTCAATTATTGCTAAACTATACTACAATATCCACTACAACACTACCCTACTTTATCATACGTTTCTAACACAGCTACAATTTATGTGTGCAACAAGTATCTACTATTCCCGTGCCTTAATTCTACACTTGAAAAAATACAATGGCCCAATAGGGGGCAGCAAAGCTCTATCACAGAGTATGAATCTGATGTGCTGCAAGATATACTACCAACAACAGACACCGAATAACAAAGAAGAAAGACAGAATAGGCAGAGACAGTCCAGAAAAAGGAAGTAGACTACATATTACAGGTTGCACATGGCAGGATGTTCCACAATATATATATATATATATATATATATATATAAAACAATAACTCATAACTGTTTTAACTGTGTTAGAAAACAACAGAAGCACAAAGAGATCAGGAGAATGTCAACACCGGAAAATGAGAGGATGAGAAGAAAAAACAGAGGAAGAGGGAGGCATTCTAATAGCATGCTCAGATAGGACAGCAGCTTTCACTTAAAGCCCACAGCGAGGGGCAGCTTTTTAATGAGGCCAGCGGTGCTCTTTAAAGGAAATGGCTAATATATTAGGGCAGCATTTCCCCAAGACAATCCCCCCCAGAGAGAGAGTGAGAGTGAGAGAGTGAGAGAGAGACTGATAGAGATGGAGAGGAATAGAAATTAGCCTCATATTGTTATTCAGTGCTATGGAGAAACATCCAAAAGAAACAGAATGAAATAAATGGAGTGCAGAGATTGCAGTGAAGAGAAAGGGGAGGGAGACAGAGAGGAAGACAGCGAAGTCAGAGGGAGACACGTCTAGAAATGCCTGTAGCAGCCACTGGGCTTTTGTCTGTGCGCCCATCATTTTGTTCTCTCAGCATAAGACAGAAAGAGAGCAGAAATTCCTTTCAATAAGAATGTCAGACCTGTGCTCCGACACAGAGCATCAAGTCTATTTATCCAGGCAACGATGAGGAAAGAATTCCCAGCAAAAACCCACAGGGCAGGCACTCTGCCACTAGCGCTGAGGAACATACGCCCGTTTCCAATTAAAAAGGCTTTGTTTTGCCTTTTCCATCTCTGAAAGGATTAAGGCTGGATCAGTGCAGAGCGGGGAGGGGGATATGTCTTCCTGCCCCAGTCCAAGGCTTGTTCTGTGCACAATGTGTTAGACAGAGTACACCTCGGCACAGTCCACCCCAGGAGCAGACTGTTAACTAAATTGCTCTGCTGAATCCATATTCTAGTGAGTCCATCCACTGCCATGCAGTTACCAGGCAAACACAGACTAGCTTCTATTTTAATTAGTCAAGGTCAGCTAAAAGGGAGAGGAGAGAAAGAGAAAGAGAGAGAGAGAGAGAGAGAGAGAGAGAGAGAGAGAGAGAGTTGTGTGTGTGTGTGCCTCGGGTAAAGGGAATGAAAGGTGCAGTCCATTATCATACATTTGATTGATAATAACTCAGCACAGACACAAACACAGTGAAGAAGCATATTGGCAACACAATCACTGCTGTTTCAGACACAAAAACGTGGGCAGAAAAAAGCCCTCAGGAAGAGAGAGAGAGTTTACTGAGACATCCATCAACAGTGAAAACAGCAAAGAGAAATGAGCTGGAAAAAGAGTATGGAAAAAAAATGTACCTTGCTCCTCTGGAACTGTCTCCAACTCGGTTGTCGTTTCTGGCATGATGGTTCCTCCTGCTGGACAGCGGTAAAAGAACAGTTAGACATGCGCTAACATCTCTCTACTGTACTTCAGCCAAGCTATTCATATCTAATGGCCATGCTGTTTTAAGAGAATTGCTGTATATTTACTGTTCTCTGTCTGCAGTTCATATGCTGTTGAACTGTTGCGCTTGATAATGATGATAATGGGTTGTTTTCTTTTTTAAATCAATGTGGATTTGGTGAGTCACTGTGCGTAGGATATTCTGCCTGGCTGAACTGAGCTAAAGTGAGGTGGGCTCTGTGGCAGAGCTACTCATTCATTAGTGTCATTCTATCTATCCAGAGAGGGGGGGCTGAGTGCCCGTCACTGCTCTGATTTGAGAAGACCTACTTTCCCCTCGTTCTGTGTGGACAGAGAGGCCCCAGTATGCTCATGCTCACACCAAGAGACTGCAGTCTAGAGGACAAGTACAAGGGTGTCTGGATGTAGGGTGTGTGCGTGTGTGTGTGTGTGTGTGTGTGTGTGTGTGTCTGTGCATGCATAGGGAAAAATCAAATGCAAAAGGGTGGAAAGAGCACAGATCATCATCCTCGTGATCTTAATACTCAATACTGGATGTGTGCAAGAGTGACACAACAGGTGCTGGAGCCAGCGGTTTGTGAAATGCTTTCTGTGCAGGTGTTGAGAGTGCTCAGGTGTTAAAAGAGATAGATAGAGAGAGGGAGAGAGAGAGAGAGAGAGGAAGAAAGAGAGAGAGAGATATAGAAGGGTGTTAGTTGATCAGGTGCATTCTGGATGCAGTGGGTTATTATGAGTGCAATGGTGCATGTACGTGTCAGTGTCACAGTGTCAGTATGTGTCAGTGCGCTCAATCGTATGTGTGAGAGTGTATCGTTTGCGTGTGAGTCTACAAGTGTGTTTGTGTGTCTGTGACTGTGTGCATGCATGCGAGGGATTAGGGGGCTGCAGTCTCATTGGGGTGGCGTTGGCACCTGTCAGCTCGTAGTCATCACCTGTTCCACTGTGGCAGTTGGCCTGCTCGTCATCACACTCATCTGATGGCGTAGTGCTGGGGGCCGGCGTGGTGGGAGCAAGAGTCGGTGCTAGAGAGAGAGAGAGAGAGAGAGAGAGAGAGAGAGAGAGAGAGAGAGAGAGAGAAAGAGAAAGGGAGAGAGAGAGAGAGAAAGGGAGAGAGAGGGAGAGATATTGAGCTACAGTCAGTGGCATTTCATCAGTGCTGCTTTATTGCTTCTGCAAAGCAAACAAACACTTGTCCGACCAGCTCCATGAACCCTACTCTGTAGTCTGGATCTGGCAGGGTATAAATAGTGCGTGTGGATCTGAGGCTGGCGTGCGGGCCACTGCCGCTGTGGCCGGTGGGCAGCCACGCCTTGGGCCGCACCGCGCAGCTGAGGCTGCCAGCAGACCTGTCATTAGGGCCCGGAGGGCCCCCTTTGGATGTGGGGAGGCCCTTGAGGAGTGGCGTGGCATACGCTGCGGCGTGGGGCCCCTGGTCTGTGGCAGAGTGGGCAGGCAGCGGACAGGACCGCTCTGTTTACTCAGGGCTGTAATGAATCTCATCACGGGGATCACTGGGCTTTCCCCAGTTAGAGGGGTCAAGGAAGGCAAGGATGTATTAGAAAGATGTCATTCAAGTCATCAAGGACAGAGAGAGAGAGAGAGAGAGAGAGAGAGACAGAGAAAGAGAAAGAGAGAGAGAGAGAGTAAGAAGGAGGGGAAGGGAGGGAAAGGGATCTAAGAGAAACTAAGATCTATCAGATGTTGTGGAAAGCAATGGAAATGTGAGCCAGGTCAGCAGGGGTACACACGGGGTGAATAGGTCAGAAGTGTGTGTGTGTGTGTGTGTGTCAGAAGTATGTGTGTGTGTGTCAGTGTGTCTGCGCATGTGTATGTGTGTGTGTGTTGCAAACCACAGACATGTGCATCAGCTCTGTATAAGCTTGTGTTCTGCAATGTCTGTTGTCGCCAAAGCCTTGTTTGATTGTTTGCGTACATGATGATGATTTTGTGGGTACATGCATCTGAGCTGTATACACAGTGCTTGTGTGTGTGTGTGTGTGTGTGTGTGTGTGTGTGTGTCTGTGTGTGTGTGTGTGTGTGTGTGTGTGTGTGTGTATGTGGCAGGGGGTGC